>NC_052953.1:30364180-30687305 GCF_013358895.1 Oreochromis aureus
GCAGGGCTAACACATAGACACAGAAAACCATTGGCACCTATGGGCAATTTAGATTATCCAATTAGGCTATTGCCACTAACTGCAGGTCGTTGGACTGTGGCAGGGAGCCGGAGTACAAGGAGAGAACCCACGCAAAACCGGGAGAACATGCCAACTCCACACAGAACGATGGTAGAGCTGAACTCAGGACCTTCTTCCGGTTGGGTAACGGTGCTAACCTCTGTGCTGCCCTGGTGTGAGTAACTGTCTCCCAGAAATTTGAACAAGTTCAATTACTTTCTTTTCAAGCTGCTTACACTACATTGACTTATGTTTTACACAATCTCAGAAGAGGAGAGCCACTGAGGGAACGCCTTCCGCCCTCCGACGCCTCCACCGTGACCTCCACTTCTGAGAGGAATTGCCTACAGATCAAGTATGGAGTGTGCCTGAATGGACATACAGAACTCCAAGGTTCGGCCCCTGCGTTGAGGGTTTTCCCAAAGGAGAGGCCCGGCGGGCGGTGCCTCACGGCCCTCCGCCTGTGGGAGTGGCCCTTTCTACTAAGGAGGCAAGAGGTGGCCAGGAGTCTGTCAGCGAGTTCTGCATGTCCTGGTGACCCTCCACCTGTTTCACAGGTGGGTGCAGCCTGATCTATCTAGTGAAAGTCTAGACAGACCAGACCAGCTCAACCACACAGACACTTCCTACCCGATTTGAGGACAAAAGCAGAGTATGCAATTTGTGGGACAAAACACACACACACTCACAGATCAGGGAAAGAGACAGAAGAAATGGCAAAAGTGAGAATATCTCACACAAACACACAACAGAGGGGAAGAGGTAGAGAAAATGGCAAATATGAGATCATGCTAAGCAGCTTGAACTGAAAGTGACTGGGAATATTTACATTTGATCAACCACCCATCCATTCTCTGCTCATTTTCTTTTCAGAGTCACAGGGGAGCTCGAGCCTATCCCAGCTATCTTAGGGCGAGAGGCAGGGTACACTCTCGACTGGTCACCAGTCTGTTGCAGGGCTAACACATGGACACAGAAAACCATTGGCACCTATGGGCAATTTAGATTATCCAATTAGGCTATTGCCACTAACTGCAGGTCGTTGGACTGTGGTGTGTGTCACCCGAGTACAAGGAGAGAACCCACGCAGAAAAAACCGGGGAGAACATGCCAACTCCACACAGAACGATGGTAGAGCTGAAAGCCAGGACCTTCTTCCGGTTGGGTGGCGGTGCTAACCTCTGTGCTGCCCTGGTGTGAGTACCGTCTCCCAGAAATTTGAACAAGTTCAATTACTTTCTTTTCAAGCTGCTTACACTACATTGACTTATGTTTTACACAATCTCAGAAGAGGAGAGCCACTGAGGGAACGCCTTCCGCCCACCCACGCCTCCACCGTGACCTCCACTTCTGGGAGGAATTGCCCACAGATCAAGTATGGAGTGTGCCTGAATGGACATACAGAACTCCAAGGTTCGGCCCTGCGTTGAGGGTTTTCCCAAAGGAGAGGGCCCGGCGGGCGGTGCCTCACGCCCCTCCGCCTGTGGGAGTGGCCCTTTCTACTAAGGAGGCAAGAGGTGGCCAGGAGTCTGTCAGCGAGTTCTGCATGTCCTGGTGACCTCCACCTGTTTCACAGGTGGGTGCAGCCTGATCTATCTAGTGAAAGTCTAGACAGACCAGACCAGCTCAACCACACAGACACTTCCTACCCGATTTGAGGACAAAAGCAGAGTATGCAATTTGTGGGACAAACACACACACACACTCACAGATCAGGGAAAGAGACAGAAGAAATGGCAAAAGTGAGAATATCTCACACAAACACACAACAGAGGGGAAGAGGTAGAGAAAATGGCAAATATGAGATCATGCTAAGCAGCTTGAACTGAAAGTGACTGGGAATATTTACATTTGATCAACCACCCATCCATTCTCTGCTCATTTTCTTTTACAGAGTCACAGGGAGCTCGAGCCTATCCCAGCTATCTTAGGGGGCGAGAGGCAGGGTACACTCTGACTGGTCACCAGTCTGTTGCAGGGCTAACACATAGACACAGAAAACCATAAACACCTATGGGCAATTTAGATTATCCAATTAGGCTATTGCCACTAACTGCAGGTCGTTGGACTGTGGCAGGGAGCCGGAGTACCAGGAGAGAAAGAAAGCAGAAAAACCGGGAGAACATGCCAACTCCACACAGAACGATGGTAGAGCTGAACTCAGGACCTTCTTCCAGGTTGGGTAACGGTGCTAACCACTGTGCTGCCCTGCGTGTGAGTAAAGCTCCCAGAAATTTGAACAAGTTCAATGACTTTCTTTTCAAGCTGCTTACACCTACATTGACTTATGTTTTTACACAATCTCAGAAGAGGAGAGCCACTGAGGGAACGCCTTCCCCCCTCCCGACGCCTGGCCACCCACCGTGTCCCCTCCACTTCTGAGAGGAATTGCCTACAGATCAAGTATGGAGTGTGCCTGAATGGACATACGAACTCCAAGGTTCGGCCTGGCGTTGAGGGTTTTCCCAAAGGAGGAAACACCCGGCGGGCGGTGCCACCCATGGTGCCCTCCGCCAGGCTGGGAGTGGCCCTTTCTACTAAGGAGGCAAGAGGTGGCCAGGAGTCTGTCAGAAAGCAGTTCTGCATGTCCTGGTGACCCTCCACCTGTTTTACAGGTGGGTGCAGCCTGATCTATCTAGTGAAAGTCTAGACAGACCAGACCAGCTCAACCACACAGACACTTCCTACCCGATTTGAGGACAAAAGCAGAGTATGCAATTTGTGGGACAAAACACACACACACACTCACAGATCAGGGGAAAGAGACAGAAGAAATGGCAAAAGTGAGAATATCTCACACAAACACACAACAGAGGGGGAAGAGGTAGAGAAAATGCCAAATATGAGATCATGCTAAGCAGCTTGAACTGAAAGTGACTGGGAATATTTACATTTGATCAACCACCCATCCATTCTCTGCTCATTTTCTTTTACAGAGTCTCAGGGGAGCTCGAGCCTATCCCAGCTATCTTAGGGCGAGAGGCAGGTACACACTCGACTGGTCACCAGTCTGTTGCAGGGCTAACACATGGAGACACAGAAAACCATTGGCACCTATGGGCAATTTAGATTATCCAATTAGGCTATTGCCACTAACTGCAGGTCGTTGGACTGTGGCAGGGAGCCGGAGTACAAGGAGAGAACCCACGCAAAACCGGGGAGAACATGCCAACTCCACACAGAACGATGGTAGAGCTGAACTCAGGACCTTCTTCCGGTTGGGTAACGGTGCTAACCTCTGTGCTGCCCTCGTGTGAGTAACCGTCTCCCAGAAATTTGAACAAGTTCAATTACTTTCTTTTCAAGCTGCTTACACTACATTGACTTATGTTTTTACACAATCTCAGAAGAGGAGAGCCACTGAGGGAACGCCTTCCGCCCACCGACGCCTCCACCGTGACCTCCACTTCTGAGAGGAATTGCTGAATTGCCTACACAATCAAGTATGGAGTGTGCCTGAATGGACATACAGAACCCAAGGTTCGGCCCTGCCAGCCCTCGTTGAGGGTTTTCCCAAAGCAGAGAGGGCCCGGCTGGCGGTGCCTCATAAGGGGTCCCTCCGCCTGTGGGAGTGGCCCTTTCTACTAAGGAGGCAAGAGGTGGCCAGGAGTCTGTCAGCAGAGTTCTGCATGTCCTGGTGACCCTCCACCTGTTTCACAGGTGGGTGCAGCCTGATCTATCTAGTGAAAGTCTAGACAGACCAGACCAGCTCAACCACACAGACACTTCCTACCCGATTTGAGGACAAAAGCAGAGTATGCAATTTGTGGGACAAACACACACACACACTCACAGATCAGGGGAAAGAGACAGAAGAAATGGCAAAAGTGAGAATATCTCACACAAACACACAACAGAGGGGGAAGAGGTAGAGAAAATGCCAAATATGAGATCATGCTAAGCAGCTTGAACTGAAAGTGACTGGGAATATTTACATTTGATCAACCACCCATCCATTCTCTGCTCATTTTCTTTTACAGAGTCTCAGGGGAGCTCGAGCCTATCCCAGCTATCTTAGGGCGAGAGGCAGGGTACACTCTCTGGGTGTGACTGGTCACCAGTCTGTTGCAGGGAACACATAGATCACAGAAAACCATTGGCACCTATGGGCAATTTAGATTATCCAATTAGGCTATTGCCACTAACTGCAGGTCGTTGGACTGTGGCAGGGCCCGGAGTACAAGGAGAGAACCCACGAAAAACCGGGAGAACATGCCAACTCCACACAGAACGATGGTAGAGCTGAACTCAGGACCTTCTTCCGGTTGGGTAACGGTGCTAACCTCTGTGCTGCCCTGGTGTGACCCCAAACCGTCTCCCAGAAATTTGAACAAGTTCAATTACTTTCTTTTCAAGCTGCTTACACTACATTGACTTATGTTTTTACACAATCTCAGAAGAGGAGAGCCACTGAGGGAACGCTTCCGCCCACCGACGCCTCCACCGTGACCGCCCACCTCGTGAGAATTGCCCCAGATCGGAGAGGAATTGTAGACGGGTGTCCCACCCATGGGTGTGCCTGAATGGACATACAGAACTCCAAGGTTGGCCCCCGTTGAGGGTTTTCCCAAAGGAGAGAGGCCCGGCGGTCGGTGCCCTGCCCTCCGCCTGTGGGAGTGGCCCTTTCTACTAAGGAGGCAAGAGGTGGCCAGGAGTCTGTCAGCGAGTTCTGCATGTCCTGGTGACCCTCCACCTGTTTCACAGGTGGGTGCAGCCTGATCTATCTAGTGAAAGTCTAGACAGACCAGACCAGCTCAACCACACAGACACTTCCTACCCGATTTGAGGACAAAAGCAGAGTATGCAATTTGTGGGACAAACACACACACACACTCACAGATCAGGGGAAAGAGACAGAAGAAATGGCAAAAGTGAGAATATCTCACACAAACACACAACAGAGGGGAAGAGGTAGAGAAAATGCCAAATATGAGATCATGCTAAGCAGCTTGAACTGAAAGTGACTGGGAATATTTACATTTGATCAACCACCCATCCATTCTCTGCTCATTTTCTTTTCAGAGTCTCAGGGGAGCTCGAGCCTATCCCAGCTATCTTAGGGCGAGAGGCAGGGTACACTCTGCCTGGGTGTGACTCTGTCTGTTGACAGGGCTAAGGATGGATAGAAACCATTCAGCACCTAAATATTTAGATTATCCAATTCAAGCTACTTGTATAACTGCAGGTCGCCATTTCTTGTGGCCCTTTCCCTGAGTACAAGGTGAGAACCCCGCAAAGGCGGGAGAACAAGCAGAAATACACTCGGTCCGGTAGAGCTGAACCAGGACCTTCTTCCGGGTGTCCCACCCCAGGCTCCAAAGCCTGGCCAGCCCTCGTCATGGGTGGCACCGCCACCAGCGTGTGAAAGAAACATAAAAGTTCCGGGCCGCCTGGCCACTTTCAGGGTGTTTTCAAGCTGCTTACACTACATTGACTTATGTTTTACACCAGGCAAGAAAGCAGAAAAGGAGAGCCACTGAGGGAACGGTGTCCCACCCCAGGCTCCAGCCTGGCCAGCCTCCACCGGGTGGCTCCACTTCCACCAGGAATGTGAAACAGATCAAGTATGGAGTGTGCCTGAATGGACATACAGACTCCAAGGTTGGCCAGCCCCTTGTTGAGGGTTTTCCCAAAGGAGAGGGCCGGGCGGGCCTGCCTCACGTGCCCTCCGCCTGCTGGGAGTGGCCCTTTCTACTAAGGAGGCAAGAGGTGGCCAGGAGTCTGTCAGCAGAAGTTCTGCATGTCCTGGTGACCCTCCACCTGTTTACAGGTGGGTGCAGCCTGATCTATCTAGTGAAAGTCTAGACAGACCAGACCAGCTCAACCACACAGACACTTCCTACCCGATTTGAGGACAAAAGCAGAGTATGCAATTTGTGGGACAAACACACACACACACTCACAGATCAGGGGAAAGAGACAGAAGAAATGGCAAAAGTGAGAATATCTCACACAAACACACAACAGAGGGGGAAGAGGTAGAGAAAATGCCAAATATGAGATCATGCTAAGCAGCTTGAACTGAAAGTGACTGGGAATATTTACATTTGATCAACCACCCATCCATTCTCTGCTCATTTTCTTTTACAGAGTCTCAGGGGAGCTCGAGCCTATCCCAGCTATCTTAGGGCGAGAGGCAGGGTACACTCTCGACTGGTCACCAGTCTGTTGCAGGGCTAACACATAGACACAGAAAACCATTCACACCTATGGGCAATTTAGATTATCCAATTAGGCTATTGCCACTAACTGCAGGTCGTTGGACTGTGGCAGGGAGCCGGAGTACAAGGAGAGAACCCACGCAAAACCGGGGAGAACATGCCAACTCCACACAGAACGATGGTAGAGCTGAACTCAGGACCTTCTTCCGGTTGGGTAACGGTGCTAACCAGTGTGCTGCCCTGGTGTGAGTAACCGTCTCCCAGAAATTTGAACAAGTTCAATTACTTTCTTTTCAAGCTGCTTACACTACATTGACTTATGTTTTTACACAATCTCAGAAGAGGAGAGCCACTGAGGGAACGCCTTCCGCCCTCCGACGCCTCCACCGTGACCTCCACTTCTGAGAGGAATTGCCGGTCCTACAGATCAAGTATGGAGTGTGCCTGAATGGACATACAGAACTCCAAGGTTCGGCCCTGCGTTGAGGGTTTTCCCAAAGGAGAGGGCCCGGCGGGCGGTGCCTCACTGGCCCCTCCGCCTGTGGGAGTGGCCCTTTCTACTAAGGAGGCAAGAGGTGGCCAGGAGTCTGTCAGCGAGTTCTGCATGTCCTGGTGACCCTCCACCTGTTTCACAGGTGGGTGCAGCCTGATCTATCTAGTGAAAGTCTAGACAGACCAGACCAGCTCAACCACACAGACACTTCCTACCCGATTTGAGGACAAAAGCAGAGTATGCAATTTGTGGGACAAACACACACACACACTCACAGATCAGGGGAAAGAGACAGAAGAAATGGCAAAAGTGAGAATATCTCACACAAACACACAACAGAGGGGAAGAGGTAGAGAAAATGGCAAATATGAGATCATGCTAAGCAGCTTGAACTGAAAGTGACTGGGAATATTTACATTTGATCAACCACCCATCCATTCTCTGCTCATTTTCTTTTCAGTGTCTCAGGGGAGCTCGAGCCTATCCCAGCTATCTTAGGGCGAGAGGCAGGGTACACACTCTGACTGGGTGTGAGTCTGTTGCAAGCTAACACCAGAGATGGATAAACCATTCAACCTAAATGGGCAATTTAGATTATCCAATTGATCTCTTGCCACTAACTGCAGGTCGTTGGACTGTGGCAGGGAGAAAGGAGTACAAGGAGAGAACCCACGCCAAAACCGGGAGAACATGCCAGCCCTCCACACAGAACGATGGTAGAGCTGAACTCAGGACCTTCTTCCGGGTGGGTAACGGTGCTAACCTCTGCCTGCCCTCGATGTGTGAGTAACCGTCTCCCAGAAATTTGAACAAGTTCAATTACTTTCTTTTCAAGCTGCTTACCACCCCAGGCTCCGAAAGCCTGGCCAGACTCATGGGGTGTTTTACACCAGGCTCAGAAGAGGAGAGCCACCCGGTCCGGGCCGCCTGGCCACCCTTTCCGACGCCTCCCACCCCCAGGCTCCAGCCTGAGCCAGCCTACAGATGGGGTATGCAGTGTGCCTGAATGGACATACAGAACTCCAAGGTTCGGCCCTGCGTTGAGGGTTTTCCCAAAGGGTGTCCCACCCCAGGCAAAGCCTGGCCAGCCCGCCTGTGGGAGTGGCCCTTTCTACCAGGGAGGCAAGAGAAAGCAGAGTCTGTCAGCGAGTTCTGGGCGGCGGGACCCTCCACCTGTTTTACAGGTGGGTGCAGCCTGATCTATCTAGTGAAAGTCTAGACAGACCAGACCAGCTCAACCACACAGACACTTCCTACCCGATTTGAGGACAAAAGCAGAGTATGCAATTTGTGGGACAAACACACACACACACACTCACAGATCAGGGAAAGAGACAGAAGAAATGGCAAAAGTGAGAATATCTCACACAAACACACAACAGAGGGGAAGAGGTAGAGAAAATGCCAAATATGAGATCATGCTAAGCAGCTTGAACTGAAAGTGACTGGGAATATTTACATTTGATCAACCACCCATCCATTCTCTGCTCATTTTTCTTTTACAGAGTCGCAGGGGAGCTCGAGCCTATCCCAGCTATCTTAGGGCGAGAGGCAGGGTACACTCTCGACTGGTCACCAGTCTGTTGCAGGGCTAACACATAGACACAGAAAACCATTGGCACCTATGGGCAATTTAGATTATCCAATTAGGCTATTGCCACTAACTGCAGGTCGTTGGACTGTGGCAGGGAGCCGGAGTACAAGGAGAGAACCCACGCAAAACCGGGAGAACATGCCAACTCCACACAGAACGATGGTAGAGCTGAACTCAGGACCTTCTTCCGGTTGGGTAACGGTGCTAACCTCTGTGCTGCCCTGGTGTGAGTAACCGTCTCCCAGAAATTTGAACAAGTTCAATTACTTTCTTTTCAAGCTGCTTACACTACATTGACTTATGTTTTTACACAATCTCAGAAGAGGAGAGCCACTGAGGGAACGCTTCCGCCGCCCCGACGCCTCCACCGTGACCTCCACTTCTGAGAGGAATTGCTCACAGATCAAGTATGGAGTGTGCCTGAATGGACATACAGAACTCCAAGGTTCGGCCCCTGCGTTGAGGGTTTTCCCAAAGGAGAGGGCCCGGCGGGCGGTGCCTCACGGCCCTCCGCCTGTGGGAGTGGCCCTTTCTACTAAGGAGGCAAGAGGTGGCCAGGAGTCTGTCAGCGAGTTCTGCATGTCCTGGTGACCCTCCACCTGTTTCACAGGTGGGTGCAGCCTGATCTATCTAGTAAAAGTCTAGACAGACCAGACCAGCTCAACCACACAGACACTTCCTACCCGATTTGAGGACAAAAGCAGAGTATGCAATTTGTGGGACAAACACACACACACACACTCACAGATCAGGGGAAAGAGACAGAAGAAATGGCAAAAGTGAGAATATCTCACACAAACACACAACAGAGGGGGAAGAGGTAGAGAAATTGGCAAATGTGAGATTATGCTAAGCAGCTTGAACTGAAAGTGACTGGGAATATTTACGTTTGATCAACCACCCATCCATTCTCTGCTCATTTTCTTTTTCAGTGTCACAGGGGAGCTCGAGCCTATCCCAGCTATCTTAGGGCGAGAGGCAGGGCACACTCTGCCTGGGTGTGACTCTGTAAAAGACAAGGGCCAGGATGGATAGTCGATCAAACGTAAATACTTTCGGTTCAAGCTACTTAGTATGATCTCTTGTACGCCATTTCTTCTATCCCTTTCCCCTGGTTGCGTGTGTGTGTGTCACCCGCCCACCAGGCGTGTGAAAGAAAGCAGAAATAACCCGGTCCGGGCCGCATGCCACCCTTTACACGGGTGTCCCACCCCAGAGCTGAACTCAGGACCTTCTACCCGGCGTGTGAAAAATAAAAAACCCTGCTGCCGCCTGGCCACCCTTTATCTGGTGTCCCACCCCAGGCTCAGCCCTCGTCATGGGGTGGCACCGCCACCAGGCGTGTGAAAGAAAGCAGAAAAACCCGGTCGGGACGCCTGGCCACACTTTATAAGAGGTGTCCCACCCCAGGCTCAAAGCCTGGCCAGCCCTCGATCATGGGTGGCACCGCCCACCAGGCCGTGAAAGAAAGCAGAAAAACCCGGTCCGGGCCGCCTGGCCACCCTTTACAGGTGTCCCACCCCAGGCCTGAAGCCTGGCCAGCCCTCGTCATGGGGTGGCACCGCCCACCAGGCGTGTGAAAGAAAGCAGAAAACACCCGGTCCGGGCCGCCTGGCCACCCTTTATACGGGTGTCCCACCCCCAGGCTCCGAAAGCCTGGCCAGCCCTCGCGATGGGGTGGCACCGCCCACCAGGCGTGTGAAAGAAAGCAGAAAAAACCCGGTCCGGGCGGCAGGTTTCACAGGTTTTACAGGTGGGTGCAGCCTGATCTATCTAGTGAAAGTCTACACATACCAGACCAGCTCAACCACACAGACACTTCCTACCCGATTTGAGGACAAAAGCAGAGTATGCAATTTGTGGGACAAACACACACACACACTCACAGATCAGGGGAAAGAGACAGAAGAAATGGCAAAAGTGAGAATATCTCACACAAACACACAACAGAGGGGGAAGAGGTAGAGAAAATGCCAAATATGAGATCATGCTAAGCAGCTTGAACTGAAAGTGACTGGGAATATTTACATTTGATCAACCACCCATCCATTCTCTGCTCATTTTCTTTTACAGAGTCTCAGGGGAGCTCGAGCCTATCCCAGCTATCTTAGGGCGAGAGGCAGGGTACACTCTCGACTGGTCACCAGTCTGTTGCAGGGCTAACACATAGACACAGAAAACCATTGGCACCTATGGGCAATTTAGATTATCCAATTAGGCTATTGCCACTAACTGCAGGTCGTTGGACTGTGGCAGGGAGCCGGAGTACAAGGAGAGAACCACGCAAAACCGGGAGAACATGCCAACTCCACACAGAACGATGGTAGAGCTGAACTCAGGACCTTCTTCCGGTTGGGTAACGGTGCTAACCTCTGTGCTGCCCTGGTGTGAGTAACCGTCTCCCAGAAATTTGAACAAGTTCAATTACTTTCTTTTCAAGCTGCTTACACTACATTGACTTATGTTTTTACACAATCTCAGAAGAGGAGAGCCACTGAGGGAACGCCTTCCGCCCTCCGACGCCTCCACCGTGACCTCCACTTCTGAGAGGAATTGCCTACAGATCAAGTATGGAGTGTGCCTGAATGGACATACAGAACTCCAAGGTTCGGCCCTGCGTTGAGGGTTTTCCCAAAGGAGAGGGCCCGGCGGGCGGTGCCTCACGGCCCTCCGCCTGTGGGAGTGGCCCTTTCTACTAAGGAGGCAAGAGGTGGCCAGGAGTCTGTCAGCGAGTTCTGCATGTCCTGGTGACCCTCCACCTGTTTCACAGGTGGGTGCAGCCTGATCTATCTAGTAAAAGTCTAGACAGACCAGACCAGCTCAACCACACAGACACTTCCTACCCGATTTGAGGACAAAAGCAGAGTATGCAATTTGTGGGACAAACACACACACACACTCACAGACCAGGGGAAAGAGACAGAAGAAATGGCAAAAGTGAGAATATCTCACACAAACACACAACAGAGGGGGAAGAGGTAGAGAAATTGGCAAATGTGAGATTATGCTAAGCAGCTTGAACTGAAAGTGACTGGGAATATTTACGTTTGATCAACCACCCATCCATTCTCTGCTCATTTTCTTTTTCAGTGTCACAGGGGAGCTCGAGCCTATCCCAGCTATCTTAGGGCGAGAGGCAGGGCACACTCTGCCTGGGTGTGACTCTGTAAAAGACAAGGGCCAGGATGGATAGTCGATCAAACGTAAATACTTTCGGTTCAAGCTACTTAGTATGATCTCTTGTACGCCATTTCTTCTATCCCTTTCCCCTGGTTGCGTGTGTGTGTGTCACCCGCCCACCAGGCGTGTGAAAGAAAGCAGAAATAACCCGGTCCGGGCCGCCTGGCCACCCTTTATACGGGTGTCCCACCCCCAGGCTCCGAAAGCCTGGCCAGCCCTCGTCATGGGGTGGCACCGCCCACCAGGCGTGTGAAAGAAAGCAGAAAAAACCCGGTCCGGGCCGCCTGGCCACCCTTTATACGGGTGTCCCACCCCCAGGCTCCGAAAGCCTGGCCAGCCCTCGTGATGGGGTGGCACCGCCCACCAGGCGTGAAAGAAAGCAGAAAAAACCGGTCCGGGCCGCCTGGCCACCCTTTATATGGTGTCCCACCCCAGGCTCAGAAGCCAGGCCACTCGATGGGGTGGCACCGCCCACCAGGGCGTGAAAGAAGCAAACCCGGTCCGCCTCCGCCTGGCCCCTTTATCTGGTGTCCCACCCCAGGCTCAAAGCCTGGCCAGCCCTCGTCATGGGTGGCACCGCCCACCAGGCGTGAAAGAAAGCAGAAAACACCGGTCCGGGCCGCCTGGCCACCCTTTATGGGGTGTCCCACCGCTCTCGAAAGCCTGGCCAGCCCTCGTGATGGGGTGGCACCGCCCACCAGGCGTGTGAAAGAAAGCAGAAAAAACCCGGTCCGGGCGGCAGGTTTCACAGGTTTTACAGGTGGGTGCAGCCTGATCTATCTAGTGAAAGTCTACACATACCAGACCAGCTCAACCACACAGACACTTCCTACCCGATTTGAGGACAAAAGCAGAGTATGCAATTTGTGGGACAAACACACACACACACTCACAGATCAGGGGAAAGAGACAGAAGAAATGGCAAAAGTGAGAATATCTCACACAAACACACAACAGAGGGGGAAGAGGTAGAGAAAATGCCAAATATGAGATCATGCTAAGCAGCTTGAACTGAAAGTGACTGGGAATATTTACATTTGATCAACCACCCATCCATTCTCTGCTCATTTTCTTTTACAGAGTCTCAGGGGAGCTCGAGCCTATCCCAGCTATCTTAGGGCGAGAGGCAGGGTACACTCTCGACTGGTCACCAGTCTGTTGCAGGGCTAACACATAGACACAGAAAACCATTCACACCTATGGGCAATTTAGATTATCCAATTAGGCTATTGCCACTAACTGCAGGTCGTTGGACTGTGGCAGGGAGCCGGAGTACAAGGAGAGAACCCACGCAAAACCGGGGAGAACATGCCAACTCCACACAGAACGATGGTAGAGCTGAACTCAGGACCTTCTTCCGGTTGGGTAACGGTGCTAACCAGTGTGCTGCCCTGGTGTGAGTAACCGTCTCCCAGAAATTTGAACAAGTTCAATGACTTTCTTTTCAAGCTGCTTACATTACATTGACTTATGTTTTTACACAATCTCAGAAGAGGAGAGCCACTGAGGGAACGCCTTCCGCCCTCCGACGCCTCCACCGTGACCTCCACTTCTGAGAGGAATTGCCTACAGATCAAGTATGGAGTGTGCCTGAATGGACATACAGAACTCCAAGGTTCGGCCCTGCGTTGAGGGTTTTCCCAAAGGAGAGGGCCCGGCGGGCGGTGCCTCACGGCCCTCCGCCTGTGGGAGTGGCCCTTTCTACTAAGGAGGCAAGAGGTGGCCAGGAGTCTGTCAGCGAGTTCTGCATGTCCTGGTGACCCTCCACCTGTTTCACAGGTGGGTGCAGCCTGATCTATCTAGTGAAAGTCTAGACAGACCAGACCAGCTCAACCACACAGACACTTCCTACCCGATTTGAGGACAAAAGCAGAGTATGCAATTTGTGGGACAAACACACACACACACTCACAGATCAGGGGAAAGAGACAGAAGAAATGGCAAAAGTGAGAATATCTCACACAAACACACAACAGAGGGGGAAGAGGTAGAGAAAATGCCAAATATGAGATCATGCTAAGCAGCTTGAACTGAAAGTGACTGGGAATATTTACATTTGATCAACCACCCATCCATTCTCTGCTGATTTTCTTTTACAGAGTCGCAGGGGAGCTCGAGCCTATCCCAGCTATCTTAGGGCGAGAGGCAGGGTACACTCTCGACTGGTCACCAGTCTGTTGCAGGGCTAACACATAGACACAGAAAACCATTGGCACCTATGGGCAATTTAGATTATCCAATTAGGCTATTGCCACTAACTGCAGGTCGTTGGACTGTGGCAGGGAGCCGGAGTACAAGGAGAGAACCCACGCAAAACCGGGGAGAACATGCCAACTCCACACAGAACGATGGTAGAGCTGAACTCAGGACCTTCTTCCGGTTGGGTAACGGTGCTAACCTCTGTGCTGCCCTGGTGTGAGTAACCGTCTCCCAGAAATTTGAACAAGTTCAATTACTTTCTTTTCAAGCTGCTTACACTACATTGACTTATGTTTTTACACAATCTCAGAAGAGGAGAGCCACTGAGGGAACGCCTTCCGCCCACCGACGCCTCCACCGTGACCTCCACTTCTGAGAGGAATTGCCTACAGATCAAGTATGGAGTGTGCCTGAATGGACATACAGAACTCCAAGGTTCGGCCCTGCGTTGAGGGTTTTCCCAAAGGAGAGGGCCCGGCGGGCGGTGCCTCACGGCCCTCCGCCTGTGGGAGTGGCCCTTTCTACTAAGGAGGCAAGAGGTGGCCAGGAGTCTGTCAGCGAGTTCTGCATGTCCTGGTGACCCTCCACCTGTTTCACAGGTGGGTGCAGCCTGATCTATCTAGTAAAAGTCTAGACAGACCAGACCAGCTCAACCACACAGACACTTCCTACCCGATTTGAGGACAAAAGCAGAGTATGCAATTTGTGGGACAAACACACACACACACACTCACAGATCAGGGGAAAGAGACAGAAGAAATGGCAAAAGTGAGAATATCTCACACAAACACACAACAGAGGGGGAAGAGGTAGAGAAATTGGCAAATGTGAGATTATGCTAAGCAGCTTGAACTGAAAGTGACTGGGAATATTTACGTTTGATCAACCACCCATCCATTCTCTGCTCATTTTCTTTTTCAGTGTCACAGGGGAGCTCGAGCCTATCCCAGCTATCTTAGGGAGAGGCAGGGCACTCTGCCTGGGTGACTCACCAGTCTGTTGCCAGGATGGATAGTCGATCAACGTAAACACAGTTCAAACTACTTAGTATGATCTCCTGTGGGCCATTTAGATTTCCCTGGTTGGCTATTGCCACTACCCCCTGCAGGTCGTTGACAGAAATGGTGTGGCAGGGAGCCGCCTGGCCACCAAGGCTGGTGTCCCACCCAGGAAAAAGCCTGGAAAGAACATCATGGGGTCCACACAGCCCACCAGGCGGTGAAAGAGCTAAAAACTCCGGACCTTCCACCCTTTGTTGGTGTCCCACCCCAGGCTCCAAAGCCTGGCCAGCCCTCGTGATGGGGTGGCACCGCCTACCAGGCGTGAAAGAAAGAAAGAAAAACCGGTCCGGGCCGCCTGGCCACCCTTTTCACGGGTGTCCACCCCCAGGCTTGACTTATGCCTGGCCACCCTCGTCATGGGGTGGACCGCCCACCAGGCGTGTGAAAGAAAGCAGAAAAAACCGGTCCGGGCCGCCTGGCCACCCTTGACTCCGGGTGTCCCACCCCAGGCTCAAAGCCTGGCCAGCCCAAGCATGGGGTGGTGCCACCAGGCGTGGAAAGAAAGCAGAAAACCAAGGTCCGGGCCGCCTGGCCAGGGTTTATAAGGGTGTCCCACCCCAGGCTCCGAAAGCCTGGCCAGCCCTCGCGATGGGGTGGCACTACTAACCAGGCGTGTGAAAGAAAGGAGAAAAACCCGGTTCGGCATGGCAGGTTTCACAGGTTTTACAGGTGGGTGCAGCCTGATCTATCTAGTGAAAGTCTACACATACCAGACCAGCTCAACCACACAGACACTTCCTACCCGATTTGAGGACAAAAGCAGAGTATGCAATTTGTGGGACAAACACACACACACACTCACAGATCAGGGAAAGAGACAGAAGAAATGGCAAAAGTGAGAATATCTCACACAAACACACAACAGAGGGGAAGAGGTAGAAAATGCCAAATATGAGATCATGCTAAGCAGCTTGAACTGAAAGTGACTGGGAATATTTACATTTGATCAACCACCCATCCATTCTCTGCTCATTTTCTTTTACAGAGTCTCAGGGGAGCTCGAGCCTATCCCAGCTATCTTAGGGCGAGAGGCAGGGTACACTCGACTGGTCACCAGTCTGTTGCAGGGCTAACACATAGACACAGAAAACCATTGGCACCTATGGGCAATTTAGATTATCCAATTAGGCTATTGCCACTAACTGCAGGTCGTTGGACTGTGGCAGGGAGCCGGAGTACAAGGAGAGAACCCGAAAAACCGGGAGAACATGCCAACTCCACACAGAACGATGGTAGAGCTGAACTCAGGACCTTCTTCGGTTGGGTAACGGTGCTAACCTCTGTGCTGCCCTGGTGTGAGTAACCGTCCTCCCAGAAATTTGAACAAGTTCAATTACTTTCTTTTCAAGCTGCTTACACTACATTGACTTATGTTTTACACAATCTCAGAAGAGGAGAGCCACTGAGGGAACGCCTTCCGCCCTCCCGACGCCTCCACCGTGACCTCCACTTCTGAGAGGAATTGCCTACAGATCAAGTATGGAGTGTGCCTGAATGGACATACAGAACTCCAAGGTTCGGCCCTGGTGTTGAGGGTTTTCCCAAAGGAGAGGGCCCGGCGGGCGGTGCCTCACAGCCCTCCGCCTCTGGGAGTGGCCCTTTCTACTAAGGAGGCAAGAGGTGGCCAGGAGTCTGTCAGCGAGTTCTGCATGTCCTGGTGACCCTCCACCTGTTTCACAGGTGGGTGCAGCCTGATCTATCTAGTGAAAGTCTAGACAGACCAGACCAGCTCAACCACACAGACACTTCCTACCCGATTTGAGGACAAAAGCAGAGTATGCAATTTGTGGGACAAACACACACACACACTCACAGATCAGGGAAAGAGACAGAAGAAATGGCAAAAGTGAGAATATCTCACACAAACACACAACAGAGGGGAAGAGGTAGAGAAAATGGCAAATATGAGATCATGCTAAGCAGCTTGAACTGAAAGTGACTGGGAATATTTACATTTGATCAACCACCCATCCATTCTCTGCTCATTTTTCTTTTCAGTGTCACAGGGGAGCTCGAGCCTATCCCAGCTATCTTAGGGCGAGAGGCAGGGTACACTCTCGACTGGTCACCAGTCTGTTGCAGGGCTAACACATAGACACAGAAAACCATTGGCACCTATGGGCAATTTAGATTATCCAATTAGGCTATTGCCACTAACTGCAGGTCGTTGGACTGTGGCAGGGAGCCGGAGTACAAGGAGAGAACCCACGCAAAAACCGGGAGAACATGCCAACTCCACACAGAACGATGGTAGAGCTGAACTCAGGACCTTCTTCCGGTTGGGTAACGGTGCTAACCTCTGTGCTGCCCTGGTGTGAGTAACCGTCTCCCAGAAATTTGAACAAGTTCAATTACTTTCTTTTCAAGCTGCTTACACTACATTGACTTATGTTTTACACAATCTCAGAAGAGGAGAGCCACTGAGGGAACGCCTTCCGCCCACCGACGCCCACCGTGACCTCCACTTCTGAGAGGAATTGCCTACAGATCAAGCATGGAGTGTGCCTGAATGGACATACAGAACTCCAAGGTTCGGCCCTGTGTTGAGGGTTTTCCCAAAGGAGAGGGCCCGGCGGGCGGTGCCTCACGGCCCTCCGCCTGTGGGAGTGGCCCTTTCTACTAAGGAGGCAAGAGGTGGCCAGGAGTCTGTCAGCGAGTTCTGCATGTCCTGGTGACCTCCACCTGTTTCACAGGTGGGTGCAGCCTGATCTATCTAGTGAAAGTCTAGACAGACCAGACCAGCTCAACCACACAGACACTTCCTACCCGATTTGAGGACAAAAGCAGAGTATGCAATTTGTGGGACACACACACACACACTCACAGATCAGGGAAAGAGACAGAAGAAATGGCAAAAGTGAGAATATCTCACACAAACACACAACAGAGGGGAAGAGGTAGAGAAATTGGCAAATATGAGATCATGCTAAGCAGCTTGAACTGAAAGTGACTGGGAATATTTACATTTGATCAACCACCCATCCATTCTCTGCTCATTTTCTTTTCAGTGTCACAGGGGAGCTCGAGCCTATCCCAGCTATCTTAGGGCGAGAGGCAGGGCACACTCTGACTGGTCACCAGTCTGTTGCAGGGCTAACACATAGACACAGAAAACCAGCGGCACCTATGGGCTATTTAGATTATCAATTAGGCTATTGCCACTAACTGCAGGTCGTTGGACTGTGGTGGGAGCCGGAGTACAGGGAGAGAACCCAAGCAGAAAAACCGGGAGAACATGCCAACTCCACACAGAACGATGGTAGAGCTGAACTCAGGACCTTCTTCCTGGCCAGTCGTGATGCTAACCACTGTGCCAGCCGTGTGAGTAAACTCTCCCAGAAATTTGAACAAGTTCAATGACTTTCTTTTCAAGCTGCTTACATTACATTGACTTATGTTTTTACACAATCTCAGAAGAGGAGAGCCACTGAGGGGGAACGAAAGCAGAAAAAACCGACGCCGCCACCGTGACCTCCACTTCTGAGAGGAATTGCCACAGATCAAGCATGGAGTGTGCCTGAATGGTGGCACAGAACTCCAGGTTCGGCCCGGTGTTGAGGTTTTCCCAAAGTCCGGGGGCCTGGGGCGGTGCCTCACGGCCCTCCCCGCCAGGCTGGGCCTGGCCCATTTCTACTAAGGAGGCAAGAGGTGGCCAGGAGTCTGTCAAGAAAGTTCTGCATGTCCTGGTGACCCTCCACCTGTTTCACAGGTGGGTGCAGCCTGATCTATCTAGTGAAAGTCTAGACAGACCAGACCAGCTCAACCACACAGACACTTCCTACCCGATTTGAGGACAAAAGCAGAGTATGCAATTTGTGGGACAAAACACACACACACACTCACAGATCAGGGAAAGAGACAGAAGAAATGGCAAAAGTGAGAATATCTCACACAAACACACAACAGAGGGGAAGAGGTAGAAAATGGCAAATATGAGATCATGCTAAGCAGCTTGAACTGAAAGTGACTGGGAATATTTACATTTGATCAACCACCCATCCATTCTCTGCTCATTTTCTTTTACAGTGTCTCAGGGGAGCTCGAGCCTATCCCAGCTATCTTAGGGCGAGAGGCAGGGTACACTCTCGACTGGTCACCAGTCTGTTGCAGGCTAACACATAGACACAGAAAACCATTCGCACCTATGGGCAATTTAGATTATCCAATTAGGCTATTGCCACTAACTGCAGGTCGTTGGACTGTGGCAGGGAGCCGGAGTACAAGGAGAGAAAGAAGCAGAAAAACCGGGAGAACATGCCAACTCCACAGAGAACGATGGTAGAGCTGAACTCAGGACCTTCTTCCGGTTGGGTGGCGGTGCTAACCCTGTGCTGCTGCCCTGTGAGTAACCCGTCCTCCCAGAAATTTGAACAAGTTCAATTACTTTCTTTTCAAGCTGCTTACACTACATTGACTTATGTTTTACACAATCTCAGAAGAGGAGAGCCACTGAGGGAACGCCTTCCGCCCTTCCGACGCCTCCACCGTGACTCCACTTCTGAGAGGAATTGCCTACAGATCAAGCATGGAGTGTGCCTGAATGGACATACAGAACTCCAAGGTTCGGCCCGGTGTTGAGGGTTTTCCCAAAGGAGAGGGCCAGGCGGGCGGTGCCTCACAGCCCTCCGCCTGTGGGAGTGGCCCTTTCTACTAAGGAGGCAAGAGGTGGCCAGGAGTCTGTCAGCGAGTTCTGCATGTCCTGGTGACCCTCCACCTGTTTCACAGGTGGGTGCAGCCTGATCTATCTAGTGAAAGTCTAGACAGACCAGACCAGCTCAACCACACAGACACTTCCTACCCGATTTGAGGACAAAAGCAGAGTATGCAATTTGTGGGACAAACACACACACACACTCACAGATCAGGGAAAGAGACAGAAGAAATGGCAAAAGTGAGAATATCTCACACAAACACACAACAGAGGGGAAGAGGTAGAGAAAATGCCAAATATGAGATCATGCTAAGCAGCTTGAACTGAAAGTGACTGGGAATATTTACATTTGATCAACCACCCATCCATTCTCTGCTGATTTTCTTTTACAGAGTCACAGGGGAGCTCGAGCCTATCCCAGCTATCTTAGGGCGAGAGGCAGGGTACACTCTCGACTGGTCACCAGTCTGTTGCAGGGCTAACACATAGACACAGAAAACCATTGGCACCTATGGGCAATTTAGATTATCCAATTAGGCTATTGCCACTAACTGCAGGTCGTTGGACTGTGGCAGGAGCCGGAGTACAAGGAGAGAACCCACGCAAAACCGGGAGAACATGCCAACTCCACACAGAACGATGGTAGAGCTGAACTCAGGACCTTCTTCCGGTTGGGTAACGGTGCTAACCTCTGTGCTGCCCTGGTGTGAGTAACCGTCTCCCAGAAATTTGAACAAGTTCAATTACTTTCTTTTCAAGCTGCTTACACTACATTGACTTATGTTTTACACAATCTCAATCTCAGAAGAGGAGAGCCACTGAGGGAACGCCTTCCGCCCTCCGACGCCTCCACCGTGACCTCCACTTCTGAGAGGAATTGCCTACAGATCAAGTATGGAGTGTGCCTGAATGGACATACAGAACTCCAAGGTTCGGCCCTGCGTTGAGGGTTTTCCCAAAGGAGAGGGCCCGGCGGGCGGTGCCTCACAGCCCTCCGCCTGTGGGAGTGGCCCTTTCTACTAAGGAGGCAAGAGGTGGCCAGGAGTCTGTCAGCGAGTTCTGCATGTCCTGGTGACCCTCCACCTGTTTCACAGGTGGGTGCAGCCTGATCTATCTAGTGAAAGTCTAGACAGACCAGACCAGCTCAACCACACAGACACTTCCTACCCGATTTGAGGACAAAAGCAGAGTATGCAATTTGTGGGACAAAAACACACACACACACTCACACAGATCAGGGAAAGAGACAGAAGAAATGGCAAAAGTGAGAATATCTCACACAAACACACAACAGAGGGGAAGAGGTAGAGAAATTGGCAAATGTGAGATTATGCTAAGCAGCTTGAACTGAAAGTGACTGGGAATATTTACGTTTGATCAACCACCCATCCATTCTCTGCTCATTTTCTTTTCAGTGTCACAGGGGAGCTCGAGCCTATCCCAGCTATCTTAGGGCGAGAGGCAGGGCACACTCTGCCTGGGTGTGACTCTGTAAAGACAAGGGCCAGGATGGATAGTCGATCAACGTAAATACTTTCGGTTCAAGCTACTTAGTATGATCTCTTGTACGCCATTTTCTTCTATCCCTTGCCCTGGTTGCAGGTCGTTGGTGTGTGGCACCCGCCCACCAGGGCAAGGAAAGAAAGCAGAAATAACTCGGTCCGAGCCGCCTGGCCACCCTTTACACGGGTGTCCCACCCCAGGCTGAAGCCTGGCCAGCCCTCGTCATGGGGTGGCACCGCTAACCACTGTGTGAAAGAAAGCATAAAAAACCCGTCCGGGCCGCCTGGCCACCTTTTTCTGGTGTGTCCCACCCCTTTCTTTTCAAGCCTGGCCAGCCCTCGACTTATGGGGTGGCACCGCCCACCAGAAGAGGTGAAAGAAAGCAGAAAAAACCGGTCCGGGCCGCCTGGCCACCCTTTATACTGGTGTCCCCCCCAGGCTCGAAAGCCTGGCCAGCCCTCGTGATGGGGTGGCAATTGCCACCAGATCAAGAAATGGAAAAACCCCTGAATGGACATACAGAACCCAAGGCTCAAAGCCTGGCCCCCCCTTTGATGGGGTGTCCCACCCCAGGCTCCACTCGGTCCGGGCGCCTGCCTCACAGTCCCACCCCCTCCGCCTGGCCAGGGGGTGGTGGCATTTCTACCAGGCGAGGTGGAAAGAAAGCAGAAAAACCCGGTCCGCATGGCAGGTTTCACAGGTGTTTACAGGTGGGTGCAGCCTGATCTATCTAGTGAAAGTCTACACATACCAGACCAGCTCAACCACACAGACACTTCCTACCCGATTTGAGGACAAAAGCAGAGTATGCAATTTGTGGGACAAACACACACACACACTCACAGATCAGGGAAAGAGACAGAAGAAATGGCAAAAGTGAGAATATCTCACACAAACACACAACAGAGGGGAAGAGGTAGAGAAAATGCCAAATATGAGATCATGCTAAGCAGCTTGAACTGAAAGTGACTGGGAATATTTACATTTGATCAACCACCCATCCATTCTCTGCTCATTTTCTTTTACAGAGTCTCAGGGGAGCTCGAGCCTATCCCAGCTATCTTAGGGCGAGAGGCAGGGTACACTCTCGACTGGTCACCAGTCTGTTGCAGGGCTAACACATAGACACAGAAAACCATTGGCACCTATGGGCAATTTAGATTATCCAATTAGGCTATTGCCACTAACTGCAGGTCGTTGGACTGTGGCAGGAGCCGGAGTACAAGGAGAGAACCCACGCAAAACCGGGAGAACATGCCAACTCCACACAGAACGATGGTAGAGCTGAACTCAGGACCTTCTTCCGGTTGGGTAACGGTGCTAACCTCTGTGCTGCCCTGGTGTGAGTAACCGTCTCCCAGAAATTTGAACAAGTTCAATTACTTTCTTTTCAAGCTGCTTACACTACATTGACTTATGTTTTACACAATCTCAGAAGAGGAGAGCCACTGAGGGAACGCCTTCCGCCCTCCGACGCCTCCACCGTGACCTCCACTTCTGAGAGGAATTGCCTACAGATCAAGTATGGAGTGCCTGAATGGACATACAGAACTCCAAGGTTCGGCCCTGTTGAGGGTTTTCCCAAAGGAGAGGGCCCGGCGGGCGGTGCCTCACAGCCCTCCGCCTGTGGGAGTGGCCCTTTCTACTAAGGAGGCAAGAGGTGGCCAGGAGTCTGTCAGCGAGTTCTGCATGTCCTGGTGACCCTCCACCTGTTTCACAGGTGGGTGCAGCCTGATCTATCTAGTGAAAGTCTAGACAGACCAGACCAGCTCAACCACACAGACACTTCCTACCGATTTGAGGACAAAAGCAGAGTATGCAATTTGTGGGACAAAACACACACACACACTCACAGATCAGGGAAAGAGACAGAAGAAATGGCAAAAGTGAGAATATCTCACACAAACACACAACAGAGGGGAAGAGGTAGAGAAATTGGCAAATGTGAGATCATGCTAAGCAGCTTGAACTGAAAGTGACTGGGAATATTTACGTTTGATCAACCACCCATCCATTCTCTGCTCATTTTCTTTTCAGTGTCACAGGGGAGCTCGAGCCTATCCCAGCTATCTTAGGGCGAGAGGCAGGGCACACTCTGCACTGGGTCACCAGTCTGTTGCAGGGCCAGGACACATAGACAAACGAAAACCATTCAAGCACCTGTGGGTATTTATCTTTTCAACGCCATTTCTTCTGCCACTAACTGCAGGTCGTTGGACTGTGGCAGCCGGAGTACAAGGAAAGAACCCAGAAAAAACCGGAAGAACATGCCAACTCCACACAGAACGACGGGTGAGCTGAACTCAGGACCTTCTCTGGCCAGCCCTCGTATGGGGTGCTAACCACTGTGCTGCGTGTGAAATGTGAGAAAACCGTCTCCCAGAAATTTGAACAAGTTCAACGGGACTTTCTTTTCAAGCTGCTGGCCATTACATTGACTTATGTTTTTACACAATCTCAGAAGAGCAGAGAGCCACTGAGGGAACGCCCTTCCGCCCTCCGACGCCTCCACCGTGACTCCACTTCTGAGAGGAATGGGTGCCTACAGATCAAGCATGGAGTGTGCCTGAATGGACATACAGAACTCCAAGGTTCGGCCCCCAGTGTTGAGGGTTTTCCCAAAGTGATGGGGGGCACCACCACCAGGCGGTGCCTCACAAGCCTCCTCCGCCTCTGGGAGTGGCCCATTTTACTAAGGAGGCAAGAGGTGGCCAGGAGTCTGTCAGCGAGTTCTGCATGTCCTGGTGACCCTCCACCTGTTTCACAGGTGGGTGCAGCCTGATCTATCTAGTGAAAGTCTAGACAGACCAGACCAGCTCAACCACACAGACACTTCCTACCCGATTTGAGGACAAAAGCAGAGTATGCAATTTGTGGGACAAACACACACACACACTCACAGATCAGGGAAAGAGACAGAAGAAATGGCAAAAGTGAGAATATCTCACACAAACACACAACAGAGGGGAAGAGGTAGAGAAAATGGCAAATATGAGATCATGCTAAGCAGCTTGAACTGAAAGTGACTGGGAATATTTACATTTGATCAACCACCCATCCATTCTCTGCTCATTTTCTTTTCAGTGTCACAGGGGAGCTCGAGCCTATCCCAGCTATCTTAGGGCGAGAGGCAGGGTACACTCTCGACTGGTCACCAGTCTGTTGCAGGCTAACACATAGACACAGAAAACCATTGGCACCTATGGGCAATTTAGATTATCAATTAGGCTATTGCCACTAACTGCAGGTCGTTGGACTGTGGCAGGGAGCCGGAGTACAAGAGAGAACCCACGCAAAAACCGGGAGAACATGCCAACTCCACAGAACGATGGTAGAGCTGAACTCAGGACCTTCTTCCGGTTGGGTAACGGTGCTAACCAGTGTGCTGCCCTGGTGTGAGTAACCGTGTCCCAGAAATTTGAACAAGTTCAATGACTTTCTTTTCAAGCTGCTTACATTACATTGACTTATGTTTTTACACAATCTCAGAAGAGGAGAGCCACTGAGGGAACGCCTTCCGCCCTTCCGACGCCTCCACCGTGACTCCACTTCTGAGAGGAATTGCCTACAGATCAAGCATGGAGTGTGCCTGAATGGACATACAGAACTCCAAGGTTCGGCCCGGTGTTGAGGGTTTTCCCAAAGGTGAGGGCCCGGCGGGCGGTGCCTCACAGCCCTCCGCCTCTGGGAGTGGCCCATTTCTACTAAGGAGGCAAGAGGTGGCCAGGAGTCTGTCAGCGAGTTCTGCATGTCCTGGTGACCCTCCACCTGTTTCACAGGTGGGTGCAGCCTGATCTATCTAGTGAAAGTCTAGACAGACCAGACCAGCTCAACCACACAGACACTTCCTACCCGATTTGAGGACAAAAGCAGAGTATGCAATTTGTGGGACAAAACACACACACACACTCACAGATCAGGGAAAGAGACAGAAGAAATGGCAAAAGTGAGAATATCTCACACACAACACACAACAGAGGGGAAGAGGTAGAGAAATTGGCAAATGTGAGATCATGCTAAGCAGCTTGAACTGAAAGTGACTGGGAATATTTACATTTGATCAACCACCCATCCATTCTCTGCTCATTTTCTTTTTCAGTGTCACAGGGGAGCTCGAGCCTATCCCAGCTATCTTAGGGCGAGAGGCAGGGTACACCCTCCACTGGTCACCAGTCTGTTGCAGAGCTAACACATAGACACAGAAAACCATTCGCACCTGTGGGCAATTTAGATTATCATTTAGGCTCCTCTTGCCACTAACTGCAGGTCGTTGGACTGTGGCAGGAAGCCGGAGTACAAGGAAAGAACCCACGCAAAAACAGGAAGAACATGCCAACCCACACAGAACCATGGTAGAGCTGAACTCAGGACCTTCTTCCGGTTGGGTAACGGTGCTAACCACTGTGTGTGCCGCCCTGGTGTGAGCAACCGTCTCGCCAGAAATTTGAACAAGTTCAATGACTTTCTTTTCAAGCTGCTTACATTACATTGACTTATGTTTTACACAATCTCAGAAGAGGAGAGCCACTGAGGGAACGCCTTCCGCCCCTTCCGACGCCTCCACCGTGACTCCACTTCTGAGAGGAATTGCCTACAGATCAAGCATGGAGTGTGCCTGAATGGACATACAGAACTCCAAGGTTGGCCCCGGTGTTGGGGGTTTTCCCAAAGGGAGGAAAGAAAGCAGGCGGTGTCCTCACAGCCCTCCGCCTCTGGGAGTGGCCCATTTCTACTAAGGAGGCAAGAGGTGGCCAGGAGTCTGTCAGCGAGTTCTGCATGTCCTGGTGACCCTCCACCTGTTTCACAGGTGGGTGCAGCCTGATCTATCTCTAGTGAAAGTCTAGACAGACCAGACCAGCTCAACCACACAGACACTTCCTACCGATTTGAGGACAAAAGCAGAGTATGCAATATGTGGGACAAAACACACACACACACTCACAGATCAGGGGAAAGAGACAGAAGAAATGGCAAAAGTGAGAATATCTCACACACAACACACACAACAGAGGGGAAGAGTAGAGAAATTGGCAAATGTGAGATCATGCTAAGCAGCTTGAACTGAAAGTGACTGGGAATATTTACATTTGATCAACCACCCATCCATTCTCTGCTCATTTTCTTTTTCAGTGTCACAGGGGAGCTCGAGCCTATCCCAGCTATCTTAGGGCGAGAGGCAGGGTACACCCTCCACTGGTCACCAGTCTGTTGCAGAGCTAACACATAGACACAGAAAACCATTGGCACCTGTGGGCAATTTAGATTATCAATTAAGGCTATTGCCACTAACTGCAGGTCGTTGGACTGTGGCAGGAGCCGGAGTACAAGGAGAGAACCCACGCAAAAACAGGAAGAACATGCCAACTCCACACAGAACCATGGTAGAGCTGAACTCAGGACCTTCTTCCTGTGTGGGTAACGGTGCTAACCACTGTGCTGCCCTGGTGTGAGTAACCGTCTCGCAGAAATTTGAACAAGTTCAATGACTTTCTTTTCAAGCTGCTTACATTACATTGACTTATGTTTTACACAATCTCAGAAGAGGAGAGCCACTGAGGGAACGCCTTCCGCCCTTCCGACGCCTCCACCGTGACTCCACTTCTGAGAGGAATTGCCTACAGATCAAGCATGGAGTGTGCCTGAATGGACATACAGAACTCCAAGGTTCGGCCCGGTGTTGAGGGTTTTCCCAAAGGAGAGGGCCGGCGGGCGGTGCCTCACAGCCCTCCGCCTCTGGGAGTGGCCCATTTCTACTAAGGAGGCAAGAGGTGGCCAGGAGTCTGTCAGCGAGTTCTGCATGTCCTGGTGACCCTCCACCTGTTTCCAGGTGGGTGCAGCCTGATCTATCTAGTGAAAGTCTAGACAGACCAGACCAGCTCAACCACACAGACACTTCCTACCCGATTTGAGGACAAAAGCAGAGTATGCAATTTGTGGGACAAACACACACACACACTCACAGATCAGGGGAAAGAGACAGAAGAAATGGCAAAAGTGAGAATATCTCACACACACACACAACAGAGGGGAAGAGAGAGAAATTGGCAAATGTGAGATCATGCTAAGCAGCTTGAACTGAAAGTGACTGGGAATATTTACGTTTGATCAACCACCCATCCATTCTCTGCTCATTTTCTTTTCAGTGTCACAGGGGAGCTCGAGCCTATCCCAGCTATCTTAGGGCGAGAGGCAGGGTACACCCTCCACAGGTCACCAGTCTGTTGCAGAGCTAACACATAGACACAGAAAACCATTCAAGCACCTATGGGCGATTTAGACTTTTCTTCTAACCTCTTGCCACTAACTGCAGGTCGTTGGACTGTGGCAGGAAGCGGAGTACAAGGAAAGAACCCAAATAAAAACAGGAAGAACATGCCACCCTTCCACACAGAACCACAGGTAGAGCTGAACTCAAGACCTTCTTCATGGGGTGGTAACCAGGCGTGCTAACCACTGTGCCGCCCGGGCCGTGAGCAACCGTCTCGCAGAAATTTGAACAAGTTCAATGACTTTCTTTTCAATGCTGCTTACATTACATTGACTTATGTTTTTACACAATCTCAGAAGAGGAGAGCCACTGAGGGAACGCCACCCGCCCTCCGACGCCTGGCCACCGTGACTCCACTTCTGAGAGGAATTGCCTACAGATCAAGCATGGAGTGTGCCTGAATGGACATACAGAACTCCAAGGTTCAGCCCGGTGTTGAGGGTTTTCCCAAAGGTGAGGGCCCGGCGGGCGGTGCCTCACAGCCCTCCGCCTCTGGGAGTGGCCCATTTCTACTAAGGAGGCAAGAGGTGGCCAGGAGTCTGTCAGCGAGTCTCTGATGTCCTGGTGACCCTCCACCTGTTTCACAGGTGGGTGCAGCCTGATCTATCTAGTGAAAGTCTAGACAGACCAGACCAGCTCAACCACACAGACACTTCCTACCGATTTGAGGACAAAAGCAGAGTATGCAATTTGTGGGACAAACACACACACACACTCACAGATCAGGGAAAGAGACAGAAGAAATGGCAAAAGTGAGAATATCTCACACACACACACACAACAGAGGGGAAGAGGTAGAGAAATGGCAAATGTGAGATCATGCTAAGCAGCTTGAACTGAAAGTGACTGGAAATATTTACATTTGATCAACCACCCATCCATTCTCTGCTCATGTTTCTTTTTCAGTGTCACAGGGGAAGCTCGAGCCTATCCCAGCTATCTTAGGGCGAGAGGCAGGGTACACCCTCCACTGGTCACCAGTCTGTTGCAGAGCTAACACATAGACACAGAAAACCATTGGCACCTATGGGCGATTTAGATTTTCAACTAGGCTCTTGCCACTAACTGCAGGTCGTTGGACTGTGGCAGGAAGCCGGAGTACAAGGAAAGAACCCACGCAAAAACAGGGAGAACATGCCAACTCCACACAGAACGATGGTAGAGCTGAACTCAAGACCTTCTTCCGGTGTGCGGTAACGGTGCTAACCACTGTGCTGCGCCCTGGTGTGAGTAACCGTCTCCCAGAAATTTGAACAAGTTCAATGACTTTCTTTTCAAGCTGCTTACATTACATTGACTTATGTTTTACACAATCTCAGAAGAGGAGAGCCACTGAGGGAACGCCTTCCGCCCTTCCGACGCCTCCACCGTGACTCCACTTCTGAGAGGAATTGCCTACAGATCAAGCATGGAGTGTGCCTGAATGGACATACAGAACTCCAAGGTTCGGCCCTGTGTTGAGGGTTTTCCCAAAGGAGAGGGCCCGGCGGGCGGTGCCTCACAGCCCTCCGCCTCTGGGAGTGGCCCATTTCTACTAAGGAGGCAAGAGGTGGCCAGGAGTCTGTCAGCGAGTTCTGCATGTCCTGGTGACCCTCCACCTGTTTCACAGGTGGGTGCAGCCTGATCTATCTAGTGAAAGTCTAGACAGACCAGACCAGCTCAACCACACAGACACTTCCTACCCGATTTGAGGACAAAAGCAGAGTATGCAATATGTGGGACAAACACACACACACACTCACAGATCAGGGAAAGAGACAGAAGAAATGGCAAAAGTGAGAATATCACACACACACACACACAACAGAGGGGAAGAGGTAGAGAAATTGGCAAATGTGAGATCATGCTAAGCAGCTTGAACTGAAAGTGACTGAAATATTTACGTTTGATCAACCACCCATCCATTCTCTGCTGTGTTTCTTTTCAGTGTCACAGGGGAGCTCGAGCCTATCCCAGCTATCTTAGGGGGCGAGAGGCAGGGTACACTCTCCACAGGTCACCAGTCTGTTGCAGAGCTAACACATAGACACAGAAAACCATTCGCACCTGTGGGCGATTACGCCATTTCTTTTTCAACTAACCTCTTGCCACTAACTGCAGGTCGTTGGACTGTGGCAGGAAGCCGGAGTACAAGGAAAGAACCCACGCAAAAACAGGAAGAACATGCAAACTCCACACAGAACCATGGTAGAGCTGAACTCAAGACCTTCTTCCTGTGCTGGGTAACGGTGCCAACCACTGTGCCGCCAGCATGTGAGCAACCGTCTCGCAGAAATTTGAACAAGTTCAATGACTTTCTTTTCAAGCTGCTTACATTACATTGACTTATGTTTTTACACAATCTCAGAAGAGGAGAGCCACTGAGGGAACGCAGCCTTCCCCCTTCCGACGCCTCCACCGTGACTCCACTTCTGAGAGGAATTGCCTACAGATCAAGCATGGAGTGTGCCTGAATGGACATACAGAACCCAAGGTTCGGCCCGGTGTTGAGGGTTTTCCCAAAGGTGAGGGCCCGGCAGGCGGTGCCTCACAGCCCCTCCGCCTCTGGGAGTGGCCCATTTCTACTAAGGAGGCAAGAGGTGGCCAGGAGTCTGTCAGCGAGTTCTGCATGTCCTGGTGACCCTCCACCTGTTTCACAGGTGGGTGCAGCCTGATCTATCTAGTGAAAGTCTAGACAGACCAGACCAGCTCAACCACACAGACACTTCCTACCTGATTTGAGGACAAAAGCAGAGTATGCAATATGTGGGACAAACACACACACACACTCACAGATCAGGGAAAGAGACAGAAGAAATGGCAAAAGACAGAATATCTCACACACACACACACACAACAGAGGGGAAGAGATAGAGAAATTGGCAAATGTGAGATCATGCTAAGCAGCTTGAACTGAAAGTGACTGGGAATATTTACATTTGATCAACCACCCATCCATTCTCTGCTCATTTTCTTTTTCAGTGTCACAGGGGAGCTCGAGCCTATCCCAGCTATCTTAGGGCGAGAGGCAGGGTACACCTCCACAGGTCACCAGTCTGTTGCAGAGCTAACACATAGACACAGAAAACCATTCGCACCTGTGGGCGATTTAGATGATTTCAACTAACCTCTTGCCACTAACTGCAGGTCGTTGGACTGTGGCAGGGAGGCCGGAGTACAAGGAAAGAACCCACGCAAAAAACGGAAGAACATGCCAACTCCACACAGAACCACGGTAGAGCTGAACTCAAGACCTTCTTCCTGTTGGGTAACGGTGCTAACCACTGTGCCGCCCGGTGTGAGCAACCGTCTCCCAGAAATTTGAACAAGTTCAATGACTTTCTTTTCAAGCTGCTTACATTACATTGACTTATGTTTTTACACAATCTCAGAAGAGGAGAGCCACTGAGGGAACGCCTTCCGCCCTTCCGACGCCTCCACCGTGACTCCACTTCTGAGAGGAATTGCCTACAGATCAAGCATGGAGTGTGCCTGAATGGACATACAGAACTCCAAGGTTCGGCCCGGTGTTGAGGGTTTTCCCAAAGGTGAGGGCCGGGGCGGGCGGTGCCCACAGCCCTCCGCCTCTGGGAGTGGCCCATTTCTACTAAGGAGGCAAGAGGTGGCCAGGAGTCTGTCAGCGAGTTCTGCATGTCCTGGTGACCCTCCACCTGTTTCACAGGTGGGTGCAGCCTGATCTATCTACTGAAAGTCTAGACAGACCAGACCAGCTCAACCACACAGACACTTCCTACCTGATCTGAAGACAAAAGCAGAGTATGCAATATGTGGGACAAACACACACACACACTCACAGATCAGGGAAAGAGACAGAAGAAATGGCAAAAGACAGAATATCTCACACACACACACACACAACAGAGGGGAAGAGTAGATAGAAATTGGCAAATGTGAGATCATGCTAAGCAGCTTGAACTGAAAGTGACTGGAAATATTTACGTTTGATCAGCCACCCATCCATTCTCTGCTCATTTTCTTTTTCAGTGTCACAGGGGAACTCGAGCCTATCCCAGCTATCTTAGGGCGAGAAGCAGGGTACACCTCCACAGGTCACCAGTCTGTTGCAGAGCTAACACATAGACACAGAAAACCATTCGCACCTGTGGGCGATTTAGATTTTTCAATTAACCTCTTGCCACTAACTGCAGGTCGTTGGACTGTGGCAGGAAGCCGAGTACAAGGAAAGAACCCACGCAAAAACAGGAAGAACATGCAACTCCACACAGAACCACGGTAGAGCTGAACTCAAGACCTTCTTCCTGTGCGGTAACGGTGCTAACCACTGTGCCTGCCGCCTGCATGTGAGCAACCGTCTCGCAGAAATTTGAACAAGTTCAATGACTTTCTTTTCAAGCTGCTTACATTACATTGACTTATGTTTTACACAATCTCAGAAGAGGAGAGCCACTGAGGGAACGCCTTCCCGCCCTTCCGACGCCTCCACCGTGACTCCACTTCTGAGAGGAATTGCCTACAGATCAAGCATGGAGTGTGCCTGAATGGACATACAGAACTCCAAGGTTCGGCCCGGTGTTGAGGGTTTTCCCAAAGGTGAGGGCCCGGCGGGCGGTGCCTCACAGCCCTCCGCCTCTGGGAGTGGCCCATTTCTACTAAGGAGGCAAGAGGTGGCCAGGAGTCTGTCAGCGAGTTCTGCATGTCCTGGTGACCCTCCACCTGTTTCACAGGTGGGTGCAGCCTGATCTATCTACTGAAAGTCTAGACAGACCAGACCAGCTCAACCACACAGACACTTCCTACCTGATCTGAGAAGACAAAAGCAGAGTATGCAATATGTGGGACAAACACACACACACACTCACAGATCAGGGAAAGAGACAGAAGAAATGGCAAAAGACAGAATATCTCACACACACACACACAACAGAGGGGAAGAGATAGAGAAATTGGCAAATGTGAGATCATGCTAAGCAGCTTGAACTGAAAGTGACTGGAAATATTTACGTTTGATCAGCCACCCATCCATTCTCTGCTGTGTTTCTTTTTCAGTGTCACAGGGGAACTCGAGCCTATCCCAGCTATCTTAGGGCGAGAAGCGTACACACCCTCCACAGGTCACCAGTCTGTTGCAGAGCTAACACATAGACACAGAAAACCATTCGCACCTGTGGGCGATTTAGACTTTTCAACTAACCTCTTGCCACTAACTGCAGGTCGTTGGACTGTGGCAGGAAGCCGGAGTACAAGGAAAGAACCCACGCAAAAACAGGAAGAACATGCAACTCCACACAGAACCACGGTAGAGCTGAACTCAAGACCTTCTTCCTGTGCGGTAACGGTGCTAACCACTGTGCCGCCCGCGTGTGAGCAACCGTCTCGCAGAAATTTGAACAAGTTCAATGACTTTCTTTTCAAGCTGCTTACATTACATTGACTTATGTTTTACACAATCTCAGAAGAGGAGAGCCACTGAGGGAACGCCTTCCGCCCTTCCGACGCCTCCACCGTGACTCCACTTCTGAGAGGAATTGCCTACAGATCAAGCATGGAGTGTGCCTGAATGGACATACAGAACTCCAAGGTTCGGCCCGGTGTGAGGGTTTTCCCAAAGGTGAGGGGCCCGGCGGGCGGTGCCTCACAGCCCTCCGCCTCTGGGAGTGGCCCATTTCTACTAAGGAGGCAAGAGGTGGCCAGGAGTCTGTCAGCGAGTTCTGCATGTCCTGGTGACCCTCCACCTGTTTCACAGGTGGGTGCAGCCTGATCTATCTACTGAAAGTCTAGACAGACCAGACCAGCTCAACCACACAGACACTTCCTACCTGATCTGAAGACAAAAGCAGAGTATGCAATATGTGGGACAAACACACACACACACTCACAGATCAGGGAAAGAGACAGAAGAAATGGCAAAAGACAGAATATCTCACACACACACACACACAACAGAGGGGGAAGAGATAGAGAAATTGGCAAATGTGAGATCATGCTAAGCAGCTTGAACTGAAAGTGACTGGAAATGTTTACATTTGATCAGCCACCCATCCATTCTCTGCTGTGTTTCTTTTTCAGTGTCACAGGGGAACTCGAGCCTATCCCAGCTATCTTAGGGCGAGAAGCAGGGTACACCTCCACAGGTCACCAGTCTGTTGCAGAGCTAACACATAGACACAGAAAACCATTCGCACCTGTGGGCGATTTAGATTTTTCAACTAACCTCTTGCCACTAACTGCAGGTCGTTGGACTGTGGCAGGAAGCCGGAGTACAAGGAAAGAACCCACGCAAAAACAGGAAAAACATGCAAACTCCACACAGAACCACGGTAGAGCTGAACTCAAGACCTTCTTCCTGTGCGGTAACGGTGCTAACCACTGTGCCGCCCGCATGTGAGCAACCGTCTCGCAGAAATTTGAACAAGTTCAATGACTTTCTTTTCAAGCTGCTTACATTACATTGACTTATGTTTTTACACAATCTCAGAAGAGGAGAGCCACTGAGGGAACGCCTTCCGCCCTTCCGACGCCTCCACCGTGACTCCACTTCTGAGAGGAATTGCCTACAGATCAAGCATGGAGTGTGCCTGAATGGACATACAGAACTCCAAGGTTCGGCCCGGTGTTGAGGGTTTTCCCAAAGGTGAGGGCCCGGCGGGCGGTGCCTCACAGCCCTCCGCCTCTGGGAGTGGCCCATTTCTACTAAGGAGGCAAGAGGTGGCCAGGAGTCTGTCAGCGAGTTCTGCATGTCCTGGTGACCCTCCACCTGTTTCACAGGTGGGTGCAGCCTGATCTATCTACTGAAAGTCTAGACAGACCAGACCAGCTCAACCACACAGACACTTCCTACCTGATCTGAAGACAAAAGCAGAGTATGCAATATGTGGGACAAACACACACACACACTCACAGATCAGGGAAAGAGACAGAAGAAATGGCAAAAGACAGAATATCTCACACACACACACACACAACAGAGGGGGAAGAGATAGAGAAATTGGCAAATGTGAGATCATGCTAAGCAGCTTGAACTGAAAGTGACTGGAAATGTTTACGTTTGATCAGCCACCCATCCATTCTCTGCTGTGTTTTCTTTTTCAGTGTCACAGGGGAACTCGAGCCTATCCCAGCTATCTTAGGGGGCGAAGCAGGGTACACCCTCCACAGGTCACCAGTCTGTTGCAGAGCTAACACATAGACACAGAAAACCATTCGCACCTGTGGGCGATTTAGACTTTTCAACTAACCTCTTGCCACTAACTGCAGGTCGTTGGACTGTGGCAGGAAGCCGGAGTACAAGGAAAGAACCCACGCAAAAACAGGAAGAACATGCAAACTCCACACAGAACCACGGTAGAGCTGAACTCAAGACCTTCTTCCTGTGCGGTAACGGTGCTAACCACTGTGCCGCCCGCATGTGAGCAACCGTCTCTCGCAGAAATTTGAACAAGTTCAATGACTTTCTTTTCAAGCTGCTTACATTACATTGACTTATGTTTTTACACAATCTCAGAAGAGGAGAGCCACTGAGGGAACGCCTTCCGCCCTTCCGACGCCTCCACCGTGACTCCACTTCTGAGAGGAATTGCCTACAGATCAAGCATGGAGCATGAGTGTGCCTGAATGGACATACAGAACTCCAAGGTTCGGCCCGGTGTTGAGGGTTTTCCCAAAGGTGAGGGCCCGGCGGGCGGTGCCTCACAGCCCTCCGCCTCTGGGAGTGGCCCATTTCTACTAAGGAGGCAAGAGGTGGCCAGGAGTCTGTCAGCGAGTTCTGCATGTCCTGGTGACCCTCCACCTGTTTCACAGGTGGGTGCAGCCTGATCTATCTACTGAAAGTCTAGACAGACCAGACCAGCTCAACCACACAGACACTTCCTACCTGATCTGAAGACAAAAGCAGAGTATGCAATATGTGGGACAAACACACACACACACTCACAGATCAGGGGAAAGAGACAGAAGAAATGGCAAAAGACAGAATATCTCACACACACACACACAACAGAGGGGAAGAGATAGAGAAATTGGCAAATGTGAGATCATGCTAAGCAGCTTGAACTGAAAGTGACTGGAAATGTTTACGTTTGATCAGCCACCCATCCATTCTCTGCTGTGTTTCTTTTTCAGTGTCACAGGGGAACTCGAGCCTATCCCAGCTATCTTAGGGCGAGAAGCAGGGTACACCCTCCACAGGTCACCAGTCTGTTGCAGAGCTAACACATAGACACAGAAAACCATTCGCACCTGTGGGCGATTTAGATTTTTCAACTAACCTCTTGCCACTAACTGCAGGTCGTTGGACTGTGGCAGGAAGCCGGAGTACAAGGAAAGAACCCACGCAAAAAACAGGAAGAACATGCAAACTCCACACAGAACCACGGTAGAGCTGAACTCAAGACCTTCTTCCTGTGCGGTGCGGTAACGGTGCTAACCACTGTGCCGCCCGCGTGTGAGCAACCGTCTCGCAGAAATTTGAACAAGTTCAATGACTTTCTTTTCAAGCTGCTTACATTACATTGACTTATGTTTTACACAATCTCAGAAGAGGAGAGCCACTGAGGGAACGCCTTCCGCCCTTCCGACGCCTCCACCGTGACTCCACTTCTGAGAGGAATTGCCTACAGATCAAGCATGGAGTGTGCCTGAATGGACATACAGAACTCCAAGGTTCGGCCCGGTGTTGAGGGTTTTCCCAAAGGTGAGGGGCCCGGCGGGCGGTGCCTCACAGCCCTCCGCCTCTGGGAGTGGCCCATTTCTACTAAGGAGGCAAGAGGTGGCCAGGAGTCTGTCAGCGAGTTCTGCATGTCCTGGTGACCCTCCACCTGTTTCACAGGTGGGTGCAGCCTGATCTATCTACTGAAAGTCTAGACAGACCAGACCAGCTCAACCACACAGACACTTCCTACCTGATCTGAAGACAAAAGCAGAGTATGCAATATGTGGGACAAACACACACACACACTCACAGATCAGGGGAAAGAGACAGAAGAAATGGCAAAAGACAGAATATCTCACACACACACACACACAACAGAGGGGAAGAGATAGAGAAATTGGCAAATGTGAGATCATGCTAAGCAGCTTGAACTGAAAGTGACTGGAAATGTTTACGTTTGATCAGCCACCCATCCATTCTCTGCTGTGTTTCTTTTTCAGTGTCACAGGGGAACTCGAGCCTATCCCAGCTATCTTAGGGCGAGAAGCAGGGTACACCCTCCACAGGTCACCAGTCTGTTGCAGAGCTAACACATAGACACAGAAAACCATTCGCACCTGTGGGCGATTTAGACTTTTCAACTAACCTCTTGCCACTAACTGCAGGTCGTTGGACTGTGGCAGGAAGCCGGAGTACAAGGAAAGAACCCACGCAAAAACAGGAAGAACATGCAACTCCACACAGAACCACGGTAGAGCTGAACTCAAGACCTTCTTCCTGTGCGGTAACGGTGCTAACCACTGTGCCGCCCTGGTGTGAGCAACCGTCTCGCAGAAATTTGAACAAGTTCAATGACTTTCTTTTCAAGCTGCTTACATTACATTGACTTATGTTTTACACAATCTCAGAAGAGGAGAGCCACTGAGGGAACGCCTTCCGCCCTTCCGACGCCTCCACCGTGACTCCACTTCTGAGAGGAATTGCCTACAGATCAAGCATGGAGTGTGCCTGAATGGACATACAGAACTCCAAGGTTCGGCCCGGTGTTGAGGGTTTTCCCAAAGGTGAGGGCCCGGGCGGGCGGTGCCTCACAGCCCTCCGCCTGGGAGTGGCCCATTTCTACTAAGGAGGCAAGAGGTGGCCAGGAGTCTGTCAGCGAGTTCTGCATGTCCTGGTGACCCTCCACCTGTTTCACAGGTGGGTGCAGCCTGATCTATCTACTGAAAGTCTAGACAGACCAGACCAGCTCAACCACACAGACACTTCCTACCTGATCTGAAGACAAAAGCAGAGTATGCAATATGTGGGACAAACACACACACACACTCACAGATCAGGGAAAGAGACAGAAGAAATGGCAAAAGACAGAATATATCACACACACACACACACACAACAGAGGGGAAGAGATAGAGAAATTGGCAAATGTGAGATCATGCTAAGCAGCTTGAACTGAAAGTGACTGGAAATGTTTACATTTGATCAGCCACCCATCCATTCTCTGCTGTGTTTCTTTTTCAGTGTCACAGGGGAACTCGAGCCTATCCCAGCTATCTTAGGGCGAGAAGCAGGGTACACCCTCCACAGGTCACCAGTCTGTTGCAGAGCTAACACATAGACACAGAAAACCATTCGCACCTGTGGGCGATTTAGACTTTTCAACTAACCTCTTGCCACTAACTGCAGGTCGTTGGACTGTGGCAGGAAGCCGGAGTACAAGGAAAGAACCCACGCAAAAACAGGAAAAACATGCAAACTCCACACAGAACCACGGTAGAGCTGAACTCAAGACCTTCTTCCTGTGCGGTAACGGTGCTAACCACTGTGCCGCCCGCATGTGAGCAACCGTCTCGCAGAAATTTGAACAAGTTCAATGACTTTCTTTTCAAGCTGCTTACATTACATTGACTTATGTTTTTACACAATCTCAGAAGAGGAGAGCCACTGAGGAACGCCTTCCGCCCTTCCGACGCCTCCACCGTGACTCCACTTCTGAGAGGAATTGCCTACAGATCAAGCATGGAGTGTGCCTGAATGGACATACAGAACTCCAAGGTTCGGCCCGGTGTTGAGGGTTTTCCCAAAGGTGAGGGCCGGCGGGCGGTGCCTCACAGCCCTCCGCCTCTGGGAGTGGCCCATTTCTACTAAGGAGGCAAGAGGTGGCCAGGAGTCTGTCAGCGAGTTCTGCATGTCCTGGTGACCCTCCACCTGTTTCACAGGTGGGTGCAGCCTGATCTATCTACTGAAAGTCTAGACAGACCAGACCAGCTCAACCACACAGACACTTCCTACCTGATCTGAAGACAAAAGCAGAGTATGCAATATGTGGGACAAACACACACACACACTCACAGATCAGGGAAAGAGACAGAAGAAATGGCAAAAGACAGAATATCTCACACACACACACACAACAGAGGGGAAGAGATAGAGAAATTGGCAAATGAGATCATGCTAAGCAGCTTGAACTGAAAGTGACTGGAAATGTTTACGTTTGATCAGCCACCCATCCATTCTCTGCTGTGTTTCTTTTTCAGTGTCACAGGGGAACTCGAGCCTATCCCAGCTATCTTAGGGCGAGAAGCAGGGTACACCCTCCACAGGTCACCAGTCTGTTGCAGAGCTAACACATAGACACAGAAAACCATTCGCACCTGTGGGCGATTTAGACTTTTCAACTAACCTCTTGCCACTAACTGCAGGTCGTTGGACTGTGGCAGGAAGCCGGAGTACGAGGAAAGAACCCACGCAAAAACAGGAAAAACATGCAAACTCCACACAGAACCACGGTAGAGCTGAACTCAAGACCTTCTTCCTGTGCGGTAACGGTGCTAACCACTGTGCCGCCCGCATGTGAGCAACCGTCTCGCAGAAATTTGAACAAGTTCAATGACTTTCTTTTCAAGCTGCTTACATTACATTGACTTATGTTTTACACAATCTCAGAAGAGGAGAGCCACTGAGGGAACGCCTTCCGCCCTTCCGACGCCTCCACCGTGACTCCACTTCTGAGAGGAATTGCCTACAGATCAAGCATGGAGTGTGCCTGAATGGACATACAGAACTCCAAGGTTCGGCCCGGTGTTGAGGGTTTTCCCAAAGGTGAGGGCCCGGCGGGCGGTGCCTCACAGCCCTCCGCCTCTGGGAGTGGCCCATTTCTACTAAGGAGGCAAGAGGTGGCCAGGAGTCTGTCAGCGAGTTCTGCATGTCCTGGTGACCCTCCACCTGTTTCACAGGTGGGTGCAGCCTGATCTATCTACTGAAAGTCTAGACAGACCAGACCAGCTCAACCACACAGACACTTCCTACCTGATCTGAAGACAAAAGCAGAGTATGCAATATGTGGGACAAACACACACACACACTCACAGATCAGGGGAAAGAGACAGAAGAAATGGCAAAAGACAGAATATCTCACACACACACACACACAACAGAGGGGGAAGAGATAGAGAAATTGGCAAATGTGAGATCATGCTAAGCAGCTTGAACTGAAAGTGACTGGAAATGTTTACGTTTGATCAGCCACCCATCCATTCTCTGCTGTGTTTCTTTTCAGTGTCACAGGGGAACTCGAGCCTATCCCAGCTATCTTAGGGCGAGAAGCAGGGTACACCCTCCACAGGTCACCAGTCTGTTGCAGAGCTAACACATAGACACAGAAAACCATTCGCACCTGTGGGCGATTTAGACTTTTCAACTAACCTCTTGCCACTAACTGCAGGTCGTTGGACTGTGGCAGGAAGCCGGAGTACAAGGAAAGAACCCACGCAAAAACAGGAAGAACATGCAAACTCCACACAGAACCACGGTAGAGCTGAACTCAAGACCTTCTTCCTGTGCGGTAACGGTGCTAACCACTGTGCCGCCCGCGTGTGAGCAACCGTCTCGCAGAAATTTGAACAAGTTCAATGACTTTCTTTTCAAGCTGCTTACATTACATTGACTTATGTTTTTACACAATCTCAGAAGAGGAGAGCCACTGAGGGAACGCCTTCCGCCCTTCCGACGCCTCCACCGTGACTCCACTTCTGAGAGGAATTGCCTACAGATCAAGCATGGAGTGTGCCTGAATGGACATACAGAACTCCAAGGTTCGGCCCGGTGTTGAGGGTTTTCCCAAAGGTGAGGGCCCGGCGGGCGGTGCCTCACAGCCCTCCGCCTCTGGGAGTGGCCCATTTCTACTAAGGAGGCAAGAGGTGGCCAGGAGTCTGTCAGCGAGTTCTGCATGTCCTGGTGACCCTCCACCTGTTTCACAGGTGGGTGCAGCCTGATCTATCTACTGAAAGTCTAGACAGACCAGACCAGCTCAACCACACAGACACTTCCTACCTGATCTGAAGACAAAAGCAGAGTATGCAATATGTGGGACAAACACACACACACACTCACAGATCAGGGGAAAGAGACAGAAGAAATGGCAAAAGACAGAATATCTCACACACACACACACACAACAGAGGGGAAGAGATAGAAATTGGCAAATGTGAGATCATGCTAAGCAGCTTGAACTGAAAGTGACTGGAAATGTTTACGTTTGATCAGCCACCCATCCATTCTCTGCTGTGTTTCTTTTTCAGTGTCACAGGGGAACTCGAGCCTATCCCAGCTATCTTAGGGCGAGAAGCAGGGTACACCCTCCACAGGTCACCAGTCTGTTGCAGAGCTAACACATAGACACAGAAAACCATTCGCACCTGTGGGCGATTTAGACTTTTCAACTAACCTCTTGCCACTAACTGCAGGTCGTTGGACTGTGGCAGGAAGCCGGAGTACAAGGAAAGAACCCACGCAAAAACAGGAAAAACATGCAAACTCCACACAGAACCACGGTAGAGCTGAACTCAAGACCTTCTTCCTGTGCGGTAACGGTGCTAACCACTGTGCCGCCCGCATGTGAGCAACCGTCTCGCAGAAATTTGAACAAGTTCAATGACTTTCTTTTCAAGCTGCTTACATTACATTGACTTATGTTTTACACAATCTCAGAAGAGGAGAGCCACTGAGGGAACGCCTTCCGCCCTTCCGACGCCTCCACCGTGACTCCACTTCTGAGAGGAATTGCCTACAGATCAAGCATGGAGTGTGCCTGAATGGACATACAGAACTCCAAGGTTCGGCCCGGTGTTGAGGGTTTTCCCAAAGGTGAGGGCCCGGCGGGCGGTGCCTCACAGCCCTCCGCCTCTGGGAGTGGCCCATTTCTACTAAGGAGGCAAGAGGTGGCCAGGAGTCTGTCAGCGAGTTCTGCATGTCCTGGTGACCCTCCACCTGTTTCACAGGTGGGTGCAGCCTGATCTATCTACTGAAAGTCTAGACAGACCAGACCAGCTCAACCACACAGACACTTCCTACCTGATCTGAAGACAAAAGCAGAGTATGCAATATGTGGGACAAACACACACACACACTCACAGATCAGGGAAAGAGACAGAAGAAATGGCAAAAGACAGAATCTCTCACACACACACACACACAACAGAGGGGAAGAGATAGAGAAATTGGCAAATGTGAGATCATGCTAAGCAGCTTGAACTGAAAGTGACTGGAAATGTTTACGTTTGATCAGCCACCCATCCATTCTCTGCTGTGTTTCTTTTCAGTGTCACAGGGGAACTCGAGCCTATCCCAGCTATCTTAGGGCGAGAAGCAGGGTACACACCTCCACAGGTCACCAGTCTGTTGCAGAGCTAACACATAGACACAGAAAACCATTCGCACCTGTGGGCGATTTAGACTTTTCAACTAACCTCTTGCCACTAACTGCAGGTCGTTGGACTGTGGCAGGAAGCCGGAGTACAAGGAAAGAACCCACGCAAAAACAGGAAGAACATGCAAACTCCACACAGAACCACGGTAGAGCTAAACTCAAGACCTTCTTCCTGTGCGGTAACGGTGCTAACCACTGTGCCGCCCGCATGTGAGCAACCGTCTCGCAGAAATTTGAACAAGTTCAATGACTTTCTTTTCAAGCTGCTTACATTACATTGACTTATGTTTTACACAATCTCAGAAGAGGAGAGCCACTGAGGGAACGCCTTCCGCCCTTCCGACGCCTCCACCGTGACTCCACTTCTGAGAGGAATTGCCTACAGATCAAGCATGGAGTGTGCCTGAATGGACATACAGAACCCAAGGTTCGGCCCGGTGTTGAGGGTTTTCCCAAAGGTGAGGGCCGGCGGGCGGTGCCTCACAGCCCTCCGCCTCTGGGAGTGGCCCATTTCTACTAAGGAGGCAAGAGGTGGCCAGGAGTCTGTCAGCGAGTTCTGCATGTCCTGGTGACCCTCCACCTGTTTCACAGGTGGGTGCAGCCTGATCTATGTAGTGAAAGTCTAGACAGACCAGACCAGCTCAACCACACAGACACTTCCTACCTGATCTGAAGACAAAAGCAGAGTATGCAATATGTGGGACAAACACACACACACACTCACAGATCAGGGGAAAGAGACAGAAGAAATGGCAAAAGACAGAATATCTCACACACACACACACACAACAGAGGGGGAAGAGATAGAGAAATTGGCAAATGTGAGATCATGCTAAGCAGCTTGAACTGAAAGTGACTGGAAATGTTTACGTTTGATCAGCCACCCATCCATTCTCTGCTGTGTTTCTTTTTCAGTGTCACAGGGGAACTCGAGCCTATCCCAGCTATCTTAGGGCGAGAAGCAGGGTACACCCTCCACAGGTCACCAGTCTGTTGCAGAGCTAACACATAGACACAGAAAACCATTCGCACCTGTGGGCGATTTAGACTTTTCAACTAACCTCTTGCCACTAACTGCAGGTCGTTGGACTGTGGCAGGAAGCCGGAGTACAAGGAAAGAACCCACGCAAAAACAGGAAGAACATGCAAACTCCACACAGAACCACGGTAGAGCTGAACTCAAGACCTTCTTCCTGTGCGGTAACGGTGCTAACCACTGTGCCGCCTGCGTGTGAGCAGCAACCGTCTCGCAGAAATTTGAACAAGTTCAATGACTTTCTTTTCAAGCTGCTTACATTACATTGACTTATGTTTTTACACAATCTCAGAAGAGGAGAGCCACTGAGGGAACGCCTTCCGCCCTTCCGACGCCTCCACCGTGACTCCACTTCTGAGAGGAATTGCCTACAGATCAAGCATGGAGTGTGCCTGAATGGACATACAGAACTCCAAGGTTCGGCCGGTGTTGAGGGTTTTCCCAAAGGTGAGGGCCCGGCGGGCGGTGCCTCACAGCCCTCCGCCTCTGGGAGTGGCCCATTTCTACTAAGGAGGCAAGAGGTGGCCAGGAGTCTGTCAGCGAGTTCTGCATGTCCTGGTGACCCTCCACCTGTTTCACAGGTGGGTGCAGCCTGATCTATCTACTGAAAGTCTAGACAGACCAGACCAGCTCAACCACACAGACACTTCCTACCTGATCTGAAGACAAAAGCAGAGTATGCAATATGTGGGACAAACACACACACACACTCACAGATCAGGGGAAAGAGACAGAAGAAATGGCAAAAGACAGAATATCTCACACACACACACACACAACAGAGGGGGAAGAGATAGAGAAATTGGCAAATGTGAGATCATGCTAAGCAGCTTGAACTGAAAGTGACTGGAAATGTTTACGTTTGATCAGCCACCCATCCATTCTCTGCTGTGTTTCTTTTTCAGTGTCACAGGGGAACTCGAGCCTATCCCAGCTATCTAGGGGGCGAGAAGCAGGGTACACCCTCCACAGGTCACCAGTCTGTTGCAGAGCTAACACATAGACACAGAAAACCATTCGCACCTGTGGGCGATTTAGACTTTTCAACTAACCTCTTGCCACTAACTGCAGGTCGTTGGACTGTGGCAGGAAGCCGGAGTACAAGGAAAGAACCCACGCAAAAACAGGAAGAACATGCAAACTCCACACAGAACCACGGTAGAGCTGAACTCAAGACCTTCTTCTGTGTGCGGTAACGGTGCTAACCACTGTGCCGCCGCGTGTGAGCAACCGTCTCGCAGAAATTTGAACAAGTTCAATGACTTTCTTTTCAAGCTGCTTACATTACATTGACTTATGTTTTACACAATCTCAGAAGAGGAGAGCCACTGAGGGAACGCCTTCCGCCCTTCCGACGCCTCCACCGTGACTCCACTTCTGAGAGGAATTGCCTACAGATCAAGCATGGAGTGTGCCTGAATGGACATACAGAACTCCAAGGTTCGGCCCGGTGTTGAGGGTTTTCCCAAAGGTGAGGGCCCGGCGGGCGGTGCCTCACAGCCCTCCGCCTCTGGGAGTGGCCCATTTCTACTAAGGAGGCAAGAGGTGGCCAGGAGTCTGTCAGCGAGTTCTGCATGTCCTGGTGACCCTCCACCTGTTTCACAGGTGGGTGCAGCCTGATCTATCTACTGAAAGTCTAGACAGACCAGACCAGCTCAACCACACAGACACTTCCTACCTGATCTGAAGACAAAAGCAGAGTATGCAATATGTGGGACAAACACACACACACACTCTCCCAGATCAGGGGAAAGAGACAGAAGAAATGGCAAAAGAGAGAATATCTCACACAAACACACAACAGAGGGGGAAGAGGTAGAGAAATTGGCAAATATGAGATCATGCTAAGCAGCTTGAACTGAAAGTGACTGGGAATGTTTACGTTTGATCAACCACCCATCCATTCTCTGCTCATTTTCTTTCACAGATTCTCAGGGGAGCTCGAGCCTATCCCAGCTATCTTAGGGCGAGAGGCAGGGTGCACTCTTGACAGGTCACCAGTCTGTTGCAGGGCTAACACATAGACACAGAAAACCATTGGCACCTATGGGCAATTTAGATTTTCCAATTAGGCTATTGCCACTAACTGCAGGTCGTTGATCTTTGGGAGGAAGTATGCAACATGAGGGACACACACACACGCAACCAGGGGAAAGGGAGAGAAGAAATGGCATACAGGAGATCTTACTACGTAGGTTGAACCGAAAGTATTTACGTTTGATCAACTATCCATCCTGGCCCTTGTCTTTTACAGAGTCAGGGGAGCTCGAGCCTATCCCAGCTATCTTAGGGAGAGATGCAGAGTACACCTTTAAAAGGTCACCAGTCTGCCACAGGGCTAACACATAGATACAGACAACCATTTGCACTTTTGAGAACTTTAGAGTTTCCAGTTAACCTATGCCCACTAACTAGGACCATGGGAGGAAGCCAGAGTACGCAGATAGATCCCACGCAAACATTCTGAGAACATGGCAACTCCACACAGAAAGATCTCAGCCTGATGGTTGAATTGAACTCAGGACACTCTTGCTGTGGGGGAAACTGTGACACTGTGCTGCCCTTGTTTGATAACCGGTTCCCAGAAATTTAAATGAATTCAATTACTTTATTTCTAAGCTTCCTACCTTTACACATGCAACCACACACAGGGGAAAGAGATAGAGGAAATGGCAAATGTGAGATAATCTCTCTCACACACACACATACACACACACACACACACACACACACACACACACACACACACACACACACACAAAAGACAAGGGGAGAGAGAAAGAAGAAATGGGAAATGTGAGATCATCGCGTGCACACACATATACACACACATGAACACACACACAGGGGATAGAGATACAGCAAATGTGAGATCATGCTAAGCAGGTTGAATCAAAAGTGACTGGAAATATTTAAGTTTTATCAAATGTCTCCAAGAAACTTAAAGGATGTGCTGCAGGGATTGTCATAACAAAACCTGATTAACATGTTATCTGCTGACTGTTGGGAGGCGACAAGCAAAACAAGCTCCTGGCACACAGTGCCCTACTGTTTCCTGTTACCATAGATGATGCAAGGGTTGCTCACCACAAATGTGGGCATAGTGTACTATTAGTGCATCATGAAACTATAGAGATAGAGCTTATGTGAGATGTTTGTGTGATGCTATAAAAGAGCCGCAAGAAATTTTTGAAGTGATCAACAATAGTTGTGAAGCTATTCATTACTGAGTTCATGTTTGGAACTTAGATTTCTGTTTTTTTTCTGTTTTCAATAAATTGGATGCTCAAAATATGTTTTTGTCCAATTTCTGCTTGTTGCATGCTGAAGCTCTACTTGAAATCTTGTTAAGATCCAACCATGCAAAATATGATTTTTTTTTTGATTTTTTGTTTGCAATTTTTCAAGTGGTCTTAAACTTTTGATCGGGACTGTATCTCTATTCAGACCAGCTTGATTGTGACGTCACAGAACAGAACTTAAGGTTATGTATATAACCCCGGTTCTCTGAGTAGCATGAGTGAGTGTCTCACTATGGGGAACGCCTCCTGCGTGACCTCATCAGAAGCTCAAATACCATTACGCCAGCCCTTACAGGCTGGCTAAGTGACGCCCATGTCAGGAGGGGCTAGCACCTCCCTATATAATAGGCTGACATAGCGTCAGATGTCATTCAAAACAAGCCCACCTCTTCCTCGCTTCCATAGCAAGAAGGGCGGTCTGGTGAGACACTCACTCATGCTACTCAGAGAACCGGGGTTATATACATAACCTTAAGTTCTCTTTCATAGCATTCGTTTCGTGTCTCACTATGGGAGAAATACTGACTCCCGGATTGCCAGACATGCCTGTTAAGAAGACAACTGTCCCCAACAGCACTTCACAGGGGAGAAGCTCCCACCTGGGAAGAACCTGCACTGAGGACTGAATGCGCTAGGTTAGGTGCTGTTACATCTAACCTGTAAAACCTAGCAAATGTGTGAGGTGAGGCCCAGCATGCAGCTGCACACACCTCCTGAATAGAAACTCCCCTAAAAAGAGCCCATGAGGTTGCCAGACCTCTAGTGGAATGCGCACGCAAGCCAGCAGGTGGCTGAAGGCCCCTGCTAGTATAGACCAGGGCAATTGCTCCTACTATCCAATGGGAGAGACGCTGTTTAGACACAGGCTTTCCCATGTGTGGTTTAGCCCAGGACACGAACAGCTGGTCACTTTGTCTGACACTCTGGGTTCTGGCCATATAAATGCGCAGAGCACGGGCTGGACACAAGGTATGCAGTCGCTGTTGCTCCTCTGAGGAGAAAGGCGGTGGGTAAAAGGCCGGCAGTTCTATAGGGGAACATGTGCCAACAACCTTTGGGATAAAGGCAGGGTTGAGCCGCATACTGACCCTCGTATTATCCGAGGAGAACAGAATGCATGACTGATGCACTGAGAGAGCGTGGATCTCTCCTACATGCTTAGCTGAAGCTAAAGCAATTAATAGAGCTGTCTTCAAGGACAGAAATTTTAACTCAACCTGTTCCAGGGGTTCAAATGGGCAACAGGAGAGCGCAGCTAATACTGTGGGAAGGTCCCATGATGGAGCCAGTGGCCTAGATGTAGGCAATTTACGCCGTGCACCCTTCATGAAACGGCATATTAAGGGATGCTGACCAACAGTCTTTCCCTCAAAACCAATATGGCAGGCTGAAATTGCTGCCAAATACACCTTGATGGTGGAGAAGGCTTTACCTTCATCAATCAGGGCCTGAAGAAATGACAAAATCACAGCCACAGAGCACTGAAAAGGGATGGCCTGTGATTCTAAGCACCAGCTTTCAAACACATGCCACTTGTGCTCATATAGCGTCCTAGTAGACGATGCTCTAGAACTCTGAATAGTGTCGATAACACTATGAGGGAGCCCCACTGTGTTCAGGTTAAACCACTCACGGGCCAAGCCCGTAGAGCTAGCCTCTCTGGGTGGGGGTGGAATATTTCCCCCCGTGCCTGAGACAGGAGGTCTCTGCGTAGTGGTAATGGCCAAGGTGGGCCGCACAGCAGCTGAAAAATCTCCGCCAGCCAGTGCTTCCCTGGCCAGTGCGGGGCTATCAGGATCATATAGTGACCTCTCTCTCTCTCTCACTCTGGCCAGAGTTGGAGAAATGAGGGCCACTGGGGGAAAAGCATAGAGGAGGGTTCTTGGCCACTCGTGAGCTAGAGCATCCACCCCGAGTGGAGCTCTCTGATCGTGCAGCGAGTAAAACAGGGGACACTGAGCATTCTCCCTGGATGCATAAATGTCCACGGTCGCCTGACCGAATCACAGCCAGATCTGCTTCACCACCTCTGGGTGAAGCTTCCAGTCTCCGTACAGTGGGTTGCCCCTGGAGAGAAGATCTGCTCCAAAGTTCAAGATTCCTGGCACGTGAGTTGCTCTCAGTGACAGCAGGTGAACACTGCTCCAGACTATCAGTCTGTGTGCCAGTGTGTGTAACTTGGGGGACCCCAGACCCTCCTGTCTGTTGATGTAGGCCACAACAGTGGAATTGTCCGACCTCACTAAAACATGATGACCTCTCAGCCAAGGGAGAAAATGTTTTAGCAACAGGTGAACTGCCAGCAGTTCCAGACAGTTTATGTGGGTGGAGCGCATGTGAGGGCCCCATTCCCCATTCACTGTTCTGCCTTCGTGGGTGGCCCCCCAGCCCGAAAGAGAGGCATCTGTGGAGACCACCTTCCTGGCTGAAACTGCCCCCATGGCAATGCCCTGAGACAAGAAACCTGGCTTCTTCCACTCGCGGAGAGCGAGTGAACAGTCTGCAGAGACTCTCATGCGACGGTGGCCGTCTCGGTGAGGGTCTAGTACCCGCGAGCCCACCCAGCGCTGAAAGCCTCTCATGTGCAGGCGTCCCAGTGTTATCGCCGCTAGAGAAGAAGCCATCAGACCTAGCAGCCTCTGGCACTGTTTGAGGGTCACTGTGTTGCCTCTGCGAAACAGTGCTAGGGATGACCATATGGTCGCTGTTCTCTCTGGGGACAGAAACGCTCTCACCCGGAGGGAGTCTAGGCTGAGCCCTATGAAAGTAATGCACTGAGTTGGCTTCAATGTGCTCTTTTCCATGTTTATCTGGAAACCCAAACTCTCTAGGTGTGAGAGCATTTGTGTGACAAGCCGCTTCCTGGCGGGTTGGGGCTGCCACCAGCCAGTCGTCGATGTATGTGGCCACCCGAATGCCCTTTTCTCTGAGCGGGGCCACTGCTGCCTCGGTGCATTTTACAAACACCCTTGGGCTCAAGTGAGAGACCAAAAGGCAGGACTACAAACTCGTATGCTATCCCCTGGAAAGCAAATCTCAGATACTTTCGGTGTGGGGGATATATGGGGATATGGAAATAAGCATCCCTCAGGTCGATTGATGTGAACCAGTCGCCCGCTTGTACAAACCGTAGCAGCGAGGCGTGCGTCAACATCCTGAACTTGTATGTCCTTAAATGCCGGTTCAGGGCACGGAGATCCAGAATGGCTCTCATCCCCCTCCCCCCTTTCTTTGGCACAAGGAAATACCTTGTATAAAATCCGCTGTGCATTTCCTTGGGAGGGACTCTTGTAGCTCCTTTGTCTCTCAAGGTGGAATTTTCCTCCAGGAGAAAGCCGGCAGACTCGCCCAGAGCACGAGAGTAAATGATTTCTTTGAAATGTGGTGGAGCGACATTGAATTGCAGCCTGTAGCCCTTTTCCAATGTCCTCAGCACCCATGCTGACTGAGTGCAGGTAGCTCAGCTCTTTATGTGAAGAGACAGAGGGCTCACTGGCCACTCCACCGAAGATAGCGTTTTGGCGCCCCCTTGTGGTTGTAGCGCGAAACATACGCCATTTCGGTGTCCCGTCACCTCTGTCGCAGGCGAGGGAGGTGACGGGCTCATCTGCATTATCACAGCCGTGGAAACGCGAGTCTCCACGGGCTGCGTTATGGCAGACTTTGCTCTGTTTTTCAGCATGTTTGATTTTTTCATGTGTTTTACAACACTCAACAGCGCCCTCGGCAAACTGCCTGGATGCGCGTGTAGGGGCTTTCTTAATACAGAATGCATGAGAGAAGTGCTTGTGAAACAACACTGCAAACTTTGGCTCTCTTTCCCTCTGGCGGGTCCAGTGACAGGAACGCCGGCCCGAGTTATGCACTGCGTGGAGCATGTCCGGTTGAACTTGCTCTGGAACGGAGCTGGTTGGCGGCAGAGCGGCCCATGAAGGGGGGAAACTGGGTTCGCTCTCGCCTAGAGGAGAGGCTGTCAGGCCGGCCGCTTCTTCCTCCTCACGGTCGCGGCAGCAGGGGGAGGAGGAGGGGCCGCTCGAGGTCTGGCCTGGGGAGACTGCTTACGAGTCCAAGGATTCTTAGGAGCCCCAGCAGCCTGGGGGGCTGCTTGCGTCTTAGGCACTTTGGGGATCCTGAAAGCGGGGACCGGGTGAGACCCCTGCCTGCGCGAATGACTGGCGCGGTGCCGCTGGGGTGGCGTGCTGGGCCCTCCTTGGCAGGCAGAGTTTCAGAGCCTCATCATCTCTCTTTTTCTCCTCACATCTCTTCTGCATGGATGTAACAGCCGCACCGAAGAGACCTTGAGGGACGACAGGGGTGTCGAGGAGTTCCTCTTTTTCCTTAGTCATCAGGTTGGTGAGCCCGAGCCAGCGTGCTCGCTCCTGAAGAACCATGAGGCCCACGGCTTTCCCAGTAGCCTGTACGGCTACCTTTGGGAGGCGGAGGACGTGGTCAGTTATAACGCAGATTTCTTCCCACACTGTGGTATCTGGTTTAGCTGTCATGTCCTCTTCTAGCTCAGCTTGGTAAGCCATTAGCATAGAGGAGGCGTTGTGGGCTCTTACCGACAGAGCCGCTGCCTTGTAGCACTTATCTGTAAGGCTAGACTGGAAGCGGTCTGTCTTGGAGGGGAGAGATGGAGCCGATGAGGACAGAGACGTCTTCGGGTGAAGATGGCTCGCTACCAACGGCTCCACTTGTGGCATCTGGCGGAGGCCGATAGACTCCATCCCCTCACAATCCAGCAGAGAGCTCCCCGCGATGGGGTGTTTCTCGCTGTAAGGTTTTGCTTTCCACGTCACCGCTATCTCATCGAGTAGCTCCGGGAAAACAGGCAACACATGCTTCCCCGTCTTTTTCGCCTTCGGCAATTTCTTACCGTCAAAACCAGATTTTACAACCTCTGTTTGTATGGCGGGCTACGGGATGTTGAGCCTAGCAGCTGCGCGCTTGCACATGTCCTGCATGTCGAGATCCAGGGGAGACGGCGGTGTCGGTTTTTCAACCTCGCCGGTAGCCGAGTGCTTTGCAGCCCAGCTGATGCTAGCCAAAGAGGTGGAATCTTCCTCTTCCTCGTCAGACAGCAGGAGCTCCGAGTCAGCCGACTCATCTCCGTCCTCGTTAGCATCTCCTCCCCGGGTGACTCCAGCATGGGGGAAAAACTCAGAATCTCTGTGTGCCTCCAGCGACGGGAAAGCGGTCGCGATGGGCTGAGGGTCTACCTCTGCCCAGCTCGGCCCTGGCGTTGCGGCCAAATCATCGGCCCTCTCAATTTCTCCTTGCGCCGCAGCAGCCTCACACAGCAAAGGTTCGCCACCCGACAGGTTAGCCTGGCGAGCTAGCCTGCGGCGGAGTAGTTTGCGTGGGAAAGCCGCGCAGTGGATACAGTCGTGTGCGGGTGTCAAGGCAGCCTGAGCGTGAGATAAACCCAGGCATGCCACACACACGAGGTGTGTATCCCAGGCAGAAATCTTCTTGCCGCAAGGACAAAGTTTTGCAACTTCGTTGTCAGTCGTAGCCATGGTTAGCTAGAGGGTTGCGCATGTTAGCGAGACCGACACTGAGTGTGGAAAATATTGCTATTCCTCAGCTAACGTGGGGTGAAAAGTAGTGCTACTTTTCTACAGGTATTGCTACCTAATGTATAAAAACCGCTAGCGCCGAAGGGTATTGCTACCTGATGGTGAAGCTAGTGGTACCTTTATTAGCAAAGTGTTGCTACTTCGCTTTGGGAAAATATTGCTACTTCCCAGGGTGAAAATATTGCTACTTGACACCAGCTACAGAACAGTATTGCTACTGCTTGTATGCTAGTGGACAACTGAAATGCGGTGAACAAAGCGCCCGGCGACCGAGTTGTTCACTCGAATCTGTGGACAGTTTAGCTTAGCACCCAATAGCACAGCTGTCTACAGGCTTCTGTGAGAAGCGAGAAGAGGTTTTTGAATGACATCTGACGCTATGTCAGCCTATTATATAGGGAGGTGCTAGCCCCTCCTGACATGGGCGTCACTTAGCCAGCCTGTAAGGGCTGGCATAATGGTATTTGATCTTCTGATGAGGTCACGCAGGAGGCGTTCCCATAGTGAGACACGAAACGAATGCTATGAAAGAGAACCTCCCTGCAGTCTGTTGTTAATTGCGTGTGTTTTTCTTTAAATCTGCCATTGCTTTAGATATTTCAGCCTTTTTTGAAAATTATTTTCTTTTGCAGTTAGGATCATTATTTGCTTAAAATCAATCACAGTACAGCAAGCTTACCTTTTAAAAAATAACCGAGTATTTTCCTGCAGCCTTTAAATAACACATTTTACCTAAGTTTCATTTGTAGCACGTTTCACAATATGTAAAAAACATAATGTTACCTGTACAGATCCAATATGTGATTTAAAAACATGAGGACTTACATGTAATCTTTAAATGATGAGTCCCTACCTTTAAATGTAACGTCTCTTCTTCCTCTCCTGTCTTGTCTTTCAAATCCTTCCTCTTGTCTAAGCTTGATTTCTTGTTTCTTTGTGTCAGATACCGCAGCCGGCGATTTGGCTACCAACACACTGTGCTACACACTACACACAGTTTTTGTGTTTGCTGATAGATGTTGATGATGATGTTGAGCTGATAGAAACGTTGCATTTGAAATTATCTCCCAATTTAAAAAAAAAAAAAAAAGTCACTCCCTTTACGCTTCTTCCTCTTCGGATAGCTAGATCCCGAAGTACCGAAGCCGCAACTTGCGGACAGCAACCTGTCGCTGCGGACAGTTTTTCCGGTCTTGTGGCAAAAACAAAAAGAAAAAAAAGAAGAAAAAACCCAAGCGTCCCGCTTTTAACTCCTGACTTTGGCAAAGTGACCTCAAAGTCTGCTTTGTCTCTACAAATGTTTTGAAAATGCTTTGATCTTCGTTCCCATGGTAACGAAGGATATGTATATATATATACGTATATATATATATATATATATATATATATATATATATATATATATATATATATATATATATATATGATAATGTGCTTCTATGTGATTGGTCTAACACCGCTGAGAAGGGCTGTGGTTTACACTTTAGCCCCACTTATTTGCGCTCTTACTCTCCTCCATCGTCTTGTCTTTCTAATCCTTCCTCTTGTCTGAACTTGATTTCTTGTTTCTTCGTGTCAAATAGCGCAGCCGGCGATTTGGCTACCAACACACTGTGCTACACACTACACACTGTGCTACACACTACACACATTTTTTTTTTTTTTTTACCGAAGCCGCAACTTGCGGACAAATGCAGTTTTCCGGTCTTGTGGCAAAAAGAAAAAAAGAAGAAAAAAAAACCCAACCGTCCCACTTTTAACTCCTGACTTTGGCAAAATGTCTTTAAAGTCCGCTTTGACTCTACAAATGCTTTGATCTTCGTTCCCATGGTAACGGAGGGATACAAATATGTATATATATATATATATATATATATATAGGAGAATATGCTTCTATCTGATTGGTCAAACACCGTTGAGAAGGGCTGTGGTTTAGACTTTAGCCCCACTTATTTGCGCTATTCCTCTCCTCCATCGGGCTCAGCTTCACCCAGGGATGGATGCACACACACACACACACACACACACACACACACAGAGGCCTCTTCTCCTTAACCTTCTTGGGTCTGAGGTAGCATCTATCTGTGAGAGCTATTGTTCTCGACCTTGCTCTTGTTCACTCCCCATTTCTGCACTCGGACTTCCACCAACTCTGCACAAACAATCCTCGACCATGTGAACCTATAACTTTTCTACTTATATTATTTTGAGTGCTCAGTACTGAAATTAACTATTAAGGTGATCTAAAATTAATTATAGTCCCCGTACCATTTGCCCACACAAGTTTGTTCCAAATATTTAATTGAAATAATTCATAAAATAAATTAGGACTTTTGAATGTAGGTGTGTAGTACAGTTTGCATGATATAATTGTCTTGTCAGCGTCCCCTGACATCACACCCTGAACCCACTGCTCCACCCCTCCCCTGATGCTGCTCAGCCACAAACCACACCCCGCCACAGTGTTTTTCAGATTTTTAAAATGTAGTTAATAAATTATTCAGTGTGTTTCAAACTAAACTATTTATAAAACCAACAAAACCCCTAAAGAATAATCTTAACTACGTGTTTTGTCAGTTACTTAAAATTTTTTTTAAATGAGATAATATGTGGTTTGTGGCTCAGCTGCAGGGAGGGCTGTGGCTGGTGGGTTCAGGGTGTGGTGTCAGGGGATGCTGACCCACACAGCTGTTCTGCATCATCTGATCATGTTGGGACTGTGTGCTGCACGGGAAGAAGGTGGCTGGAAAGCTGCAGAAGCAGAAGAAACCAACGACAAACTGTTAATAAAAGCATCTATGTGCTTGTAACATGCATGCTTTACACCCTAACTTTTGATTAAGCATAACAAGGTTTTAATAAAATAGACATTGATTTCCTTAAACAATTTAGAAGAAGAAAGAGCAGTCATCATAAAGCTAACCAAAAAAAAAAGCACGGAAAAAATGACTGGCCTGAATAGTATAACTGCTAAATGCCATCAAGCTAATGCTAAAGAAGCAGCAGACAATGACAGGTCAACATAAAATAACTAAATCTTAAGGAATGAGTAATCACAGAATGTATAATTAACTATATTTCACATTTATGAATGAATTACATTTTTCAGGTTTATTATCATTATGATTCAGACATAATGCAGCTGTAAAGATCACATTTCGGAGCAAATTTCTCATCAAAAGAACCCAACACTGATTATATCTGATTTAGAGAGAATTAGAGAGAAATAGAGAATTATAAAAAGGGAATTAAAAAACACAACATGGTACATTATTACAAATAAGGCACTCGCACATCAAAAGTAAAACTTGGAAGCTTTGTGTCTCTGTCATTATTTCTTCTGCCATACAGCTACACCACCGGAGCATGGTACAAAGAAGTCGCTTTAAAAAAATACATTTAGTATAGCTCTTCAGGCATAGAAAACATAACTTTACCTTACATCGAGGACAAACAACAAATTTACAATTCCACCTGCTGTGCTCAACCAGGAGGGTGAGACAGGCATGGATAGAAGGACACTTGTGGATTTTCTTCCAATGAACCGAAGGTTATATCTGGGCAGGTTTGTAGTGTTTTTAGTGATTTTCACAGCAGTCTTTCCAAGGCAGTGGACTCTGCCATTCCCTCAAACACTGCAAGCAGAATTCAAACGGCTGTCCATTTACTGCTGTGCACACTTTACAGAGGACATACAAATCTGATCCATTATCACAGTGGATCTGCATACAGGACATGGAGACCTCCCTTATGGGGATGCTGCTGATATATTATAAATTGTTATGTCTATATTTAGCCTAATGGTAAGGAGAAATGTTACTTTTTTCAACATTGAGATCCTTTGAGATCAAAGTGGATCAACAGCTATCACCAAATTAAGCACTCTAAAAACTGCACTGGAAAAATATCCCTAACTTCACCTGTGATCACACAGTAGTTTTCTGTTGCAGGTTGTGTGAAAGAGGATGAAGATACAAGCTGGTGATGATCCAGTGCACCTGGTCTCAGGACATGAAGAAAAAGCCTGATCACCTTCTCCACAAAAACAAGGTGAGCTTAATGTTATGATTGATTTTTTTAAGTTACGTATGTTACTTTAATAATAGTCACAGATTATTTGCAAATGCAATGAATGCTGTTATGTGTATGATGACCAAAACCAAAACTCTGTTATTTCTTGCTGGTTTTCAATGGAAGATTATACCCATCCATTCAATTGAATTTGTTTTGAAGTCATTTTTTGCCTTGATTTAGCTTGAAAGTCAAAAACACCACCAACAAAAAACTTGTAAAACTTCTTTTTGTTTCCTTTTTTCCTTTGAAGAAATCCTGAGCAGGAGGAATCAAACAGCTAAGAGCATCTTGACCACAGTGGGGGAAAAGGTGTGCACTGAGGATGATTTTGAAATATTAACTTTGTTGTCACTGCTAAGGAGTTTTGGACACAGAAGGAGTGTGTTTAAAATGTCTGCATTAAAAATAACAATCTTCAGTGGTGTTCAGGGAAGCTGATATAATTATTTGTGACATGTTTAAATATTTTGTGAGGTTCATCTCTGTCCTCTGTTGTGTGTGTAGGATATCTTATGGCTGAAGTCCGGCTGACTGTTGGTGGGAAGCCGCTGGACAACGACTCTGCATCTCTGGCTGAATATGGGCTCAAACCTCATGTGGTGCAGATGGTGGTGAAGGTCTACAGAGGCTGACAGACACCAGCAATATGATACATCCAAAGGACAAAATGCATCATCTTTGCTAGCTGGCACTGAACTGTGTCATCTTTGATCTTTGGTTTTCTTCTACACTTAAACATACAGCTCAATGAAGCATTAAATGTAAGAGACTGTAAGACTATTATAACAAGTAAGTTATCCAGAGTAGGCCTTGAGATGGAAAGGATAGATACAGCTTCAGTAAAAGACATTTTCAGGGAAAGAACATTTTCCAATTCCTCTTTGGAAATTTGAATATTGTGAAAAACGACTTGAAAAAACATGTTTTTAATAAGGCTTGGAGCTAAATGTGGAAAAATGTTGCTATTTATTTCAGCATCTTTCAGTTTACAAACGGCATCCCATTGAATAACTGGAATCCCCCCCTCCCCCGTTTTCACATAATGTGAAGGCATCCAGTGGGATGGTTCACATTTTTGAAACTCCTGATATTGCGTGAAATCCCTTTATGCACACTTTGATTAACAGGGGGAGCCAACAAGCATTAAAAAAAGGATTTTTTTTTTTTTAAATGGGAAGAGCAACCAAATTATAACATAACATTAAAGTAAGCATGTGCTACACACCTCCTGCATGAATCAACAAATTAAGATATGTTTAATCAGTGATGCAAAATCTTATAAAACATGCTTTGGTTTTGTCGAGTGAACTCTTGCTGCCTTTAGCAGAGAGCGCTAATTCTGGGATTAGAGGATGTTTACAGCACACAGTATATGAAGAAAACTATAAAGATGTTTACATACAGTCTATAAAAATGGAGCGATGGTAATACAACCACAAAATTGTTTCACAGCTATATAAAGATGTTTAATTAATCAGATAAAAAAAAAAACAACTGCATTTTTTTATGCTGTGCCACTGGTATTCTATTTGTACTTGTCTAGATTTATACTCCTCTCTACACCTCTTTAGATGCTGTATTGCTTTAAAACATTATCAAAACAAGCACATTGTCCTTGTATCATTGTGAGCCACTAAATGTCTTTCGCTGACATCCAGGGTTCTGACAGGTAACTGGAACTTGACTGTGATGTGAACATACCAGTGCCCATTCTGCTGGTTAAAAAAAATAAGAAGGTAATCTTTAAATATACCAAATGTACAGGTACATCCTGAAGGGTGCAATATTCCACACAGGCAGGAGGGGTCACTGTTTGAAAACAATTGCAGGTGAGCTAAAGTACATGCAGTGGCATAACACTGCAAACCAGGGATACTGGTTAAATGACCATAGGGAGATTTTAAATAGAAAAAACTAACAAAAGATCAAAATACATATGTACATATTACTCAGAAATCATATCAAGTTTGAACTCTGCTTTTTTAGGGAACAGAAGAAGTCAAATTAACAATGGGTTCAATCTGGTTACAAAAAGCTTTCTTCACATTAGTAAATACATTACTCGTACATCACCTGCATGTGGGTAAATCTTGGAGTCACACAGGAAGCAGCAGAGCCAGCTTCCTAGGCCTATACTGATATAGAGTGAAATCAGCAAGACTTATATGTGTGCGAGCACATGGTTCCTGGCAGTTATTTTGTATCCGTAATCATAATGCAACAATCGAAAAGGGAGGTGTTTGGATAAACTGTTATTTATTGTCAGGCTGTTTTTTCAAGATCCAGTGCATTAAACAGTGCATTGAAACATTTGATGCTGTGATGCATAATTACCTAAACACCAATGACATGGTAATCAGAAACTTACAAAGTAGCCAGTAATCCTGGTAATGACTCGTGTGAACTTAAATCTTCTAGAAAAATATATGTGACCCTATGATTTGTCACAGGATGTTATTTTAGCCTGCAGCCTGAATATAGTGTATAAAATGTAAATCATGGATGGAAGGTTAAATCGGACCCCAAAAAGCATGTATTCATGCACCACAGATGAGCTTTTCTACACTTCACCCAGACAAGCTGTATTTAAAAACACTAATGTCAGAACCAGCCGTAATGTACTGCATGTAATGCGCTTAACACAGATCATCTGCTGTTGTTTGCCATGTGTGTGAAAGGGCCACAATGTCTAGTGTTCATGACAGAAAATGGCATCACACCAATCTTATGTTTACCAAATTACAAGCAATCTGTCATTTTTTTTTACAAGTTTCATGACGTGTAGGTAAAATATTTTCCTCTACAAAACTATAAATGTCCTTTGGCAATCTTTTTTTTTTTTTTTTTTTTAATTAGCATACATCTTTAAATTAAATCAAAAGTAAGAAATATATGAAACTGATGTTAACGAGGCAGCTAGTGACTAGCTGAATTAAAAAAGTGCTGATGAGTCTTCGCGGTCACATGAGGTTCAGCTGAGGGAGATGGCGCGGAAAAGGTAACGGAAGGAGAGACGATGCAGAAAGGCACAGAGCAGGTTTCCTCCATTGTGTCTTCACTCCTGCAGTTTGAACTGGAAAGAACTGGTGCTCCATTTGGTTGTGTCACAGTCAAGCATGGTGCGCTCTGTGAAGATCACGTTCCCTTCTGCATCTATCAGGATAATTGTATTGGTTCTGAATGGATAACAATACAGAGAACAAAACAATTATAAAATTAATATCTAATATGAATGACAGTGTTTATGAAAAGTCACTTTTCAGACACTGTTTGTTTGCCGCTGCCCTGCTAAATGATGTTTTGATAGCTTTGGAAAGAACTAACCCTCTGACCTTTTGGCTACAAGAGAGTGTCTGTACCCAATAATCCAGTGTTTCATTGCTGTGGAGGATTGATTACACTTGGGATTTTTTTGTGTGCCAAGAGTTCACTGTTCTGTGATCCCGCTATCTAGCACAGCAGTGTCAGTCACCACCGGTGAACACACAAGGGGGGAGAGAGGAATGATATCTGGTGAGTGTGTAAGGCACTGACCTTGTTCCATAATGAGGGGAGCGAACACACACGGCTGACAGAGCCTGGATCATGGACTTGCTGTAACAATCACCCTGAGTCTCCTGAATTGGATCAGGTGTGTTCCTGTTAAAAAAAACAACAACAAAAAAACAAAACAGATAATTTAAGAAAGCGTGTCACTTTTCAGGGTTTTAATTGCACATGCAGTGCTACTTTTTTCATTATTTATCGTTCTTGAAGCAAATCCCATTTCTGAGCGATCCATAAAATCCACCAATACCCTTTAAGTGCATGGGCGTCTGCATGGAAACTTGGGTCAGATTATACCAGATGCAGCAATTCTGAGTGCTATTGGTGATCGCTCCCTGTAAGTCCCATTCTAACCACCTTCCATGTGTGACCAATTAATGTGCTGGATCTCCTCACAGCAACCTTTGTATCTGAATTTCATTTGGGGGTCTTCAAAGCTGTGCAAGATTATTAAAGTATATTAAACTAAATTAAAAACTAAAACTAGATTTGGAAAATATTTTAGTTAACTAAAGCAATAAAAATGTATTTAGTGTTTTACAGTTTGGTCAAATTTGTCAACCACGCTGAGGGGGCTCTGGTACTGACAGGGATGTCTATTGGTCTATTAGATAACACCCTTCACCTCTTCTTAAATTATGCTTCAATTACTTGCCCCTATTTATCTTATATATCAATCCATCCATCCTCTTCAGCTTATCTATTTCAGGGTCACCGGGGGACTGTCAGGTTGACAGTCTGGCACAGAGCTCAAATGCACTTACATTCACATCTATGGGTAATCTATAATCACCAATTCACTTGTATTCATATAGTGCAAAATAACAACAACAGTCGCCTCTGTTGTTGGGGTGGGATGGCTGTAGCTCAGGACGTAGAGCAGGTCATGAGCATCAGGCTTTTTCAGTGGCATCTCCTATATACATACAATTTAAAATGCACTGCAGTTGAATGAGATTTAAGTGGGTGTTTGTGAACTTACAGCTCCTCATTATTAAGGACACTGAGCAGCTCTTGCACCAGCCCATCACAAGAGAGCGTCTGGTCGCTGACGACGCTGGTGAAGTGTTGCTTGCCTTTCAGCAGTTTCTTCCATGGAGTATCCAGCAGCGAGTTGCTCAAACCGTAGATTCCTGCTGAGGGGGAACAAGATAAATACAGACAAATTTAAACATTAGCAAGCTCTGCTAGTGTCTTTTGTGGTGTAATCTTCAATCTGAGAGCAATTTCACTGCGGAAATGTCAGACTGACATGAGCAGGCCATAGGCCAGGAGGAAAGGTATGAAAGGTTTCTACAGCAACCATACTAAAAACACAGACCTGGATTTAGACGGATGGGTTCAGGGCTGCCTCTGTTTCCATAGTAACACACAATGTCTTGTTTAGCTCTAGAGAGGACACAGTAAGATGGGAAATTAGACATTTTATGATAATCAAACTTGTTTATGTCTAATTATGACTGTTGTGTCAGGAGTCAGAAGACTTGGAGGCTTGTGAAATAAAGCGAAATAGAGCAAAGAGAAAGTTCAAAGGGGCGCTCCTCAGGGAAACATGGAAAATGAGTGCTGAGGGTGAAAGAGAATAACAAAAGTGTACCATATAGCATTTTTTAATGATGCATTTTGTTTGCAGCCCTGGAAAATAGGAATTAAGAAGCCTGTGTTATTGGTGGAGGCAATTCAAGTGGGAAAGTAAAAATACTATACCGCACTAGAACAATTTTGATGTTATCCACACAGAACAACTGGGTGAAATTAAGGTTTCAAAGTAAAAATTAGTGCTGCAAACACCCTTGACTACCACAAAAGCCATTTAGTTATGGTGTTAGATCTCCTTGCAAAGTCCTCAGTTAGAGGGAATTTATTCAGTCTGAAAAAAATCTATCCGACATCAAGGGCATCTGTCACAGCTTTGGTACAGGAGAGTGAATAATAAATTATGATCGAAGCCTTTGAACCAGTAGTGGAATTCGTTTTTTGATGTCAGTTTTATGACAGCAATACCAGTGGCATCAGTCAATCTCAAATGTGGTGCAACACTGTTTCAACATCTGACTCGGAAAGTTTCCCAGTCGAGAGCTAGCAAGACAAGGGCACAATGTGCTGCTGGGCTTTTACTCTGCAAATACATTTACTAAATAGTTTTAAAAGCCAAAATACATATTAGACAGCCTTTGGTCTGACCCGTTAGCACCACAAACTGAGAATATTTGCCATTATTAACAAAGATTTCATGTCACGTTGAGAAAAACAAGTCTATTAATGAATTAGTAAATTGAAAGAATATTATTTTGTAACGGCTTTGATAATCAAATGAGCCTGCTTGGTTTTTCAACAAAAACAACAAATATTTTAACTGATTACATTTTTCTCAGCTTCACTTGTCTGAAAGAAACTACTTCTGATCATTTAGAGAATAACTAATTAAAACAGGTCAGCTAAACAATGCTGAAAAAAAATCCCTTAGTTGCAGGTGCTTACTTATGTTTTGCTCTACGGGAACATGAACAATATACTTCACACCCTCATTTCTTCTCTTCATGGACTGCCCAAGATGTTGAGCATTCTCTTCAGATTTAGCGCCATGTTGATCTGATTCACATAATCATCTGGGGTTCTCTAACTGTGGGTTTGTCTCCGCTAATGGGGCTTGGAGCCTATGCAGGTGGGATGTGGACAACCGAGAGTCCAGCTAAGCTAAATGAATATGACGTCCCAAGGGAAAATAAACAGAAGCTTAACAATGCTATCAGCCTGACATTTAGTTATATTGATAAAAAAAACAAAACAAAACATGCTTGTCGGAGATGTCAGCCTCAGTGGAACAGAAGATCCATCAGAACAGGCTTGGCTTTCCAATCTACAAATGTCCATTTTAATGGGGCCATGCACCTGCAAGATCTGATTTTTGTTTTAGGCTTTTCAGTTAGCTCAAACAAGTCTGAAAGGAGTAAGGACTCCAAGCTGACTGCTTAAAAAAAGCCTAATGAGGTGTAAATACTGCGCTTATGTTCCTCCTACATGTGAACTGAAATTTTAGTTTACGATGTTAATTTTCTTATCAAAGTTGATAAAAATTATGAATTCCCCAATAACTTAGTTTGACATGATGATGTGGTGAAGAGCATTGTCTTAAGTCAGCCTAGTTACACAAACATAATGGTGTAAGACAGGGGTGGGCAACTCCAGGCCTTGAGGGCCGGTGTCCTGCAGGGTTTAGATATCACCCTGGGTCAACACACCTGAATCAAATGATTAGTTCATTACCAGGCCTCTGGAGGACTACAAGACATGTTGAGGAGGTAATTTAGCCATTCGAATCAGCTGTGTTGGATCAAGGACACATCTAAAACCTGCAGGACACCGGCCCCCAAGGCCTGGAGTTGCAAGAGAAGGTCAATAAAATCTTTATCAAATCTCATCTGAATGGTCAGCTTATAATCTTGCTTGTATTAAAATGTATATCGCATTGTGGTGGGGTGTGGACGCGGTGCCAGGCGGACGCACCTGCACGGCATCCGCAATCACGCCCCCCAGGGAATTGGGGTTGTTGTGGTGTATTGTGGTGTGATGTATGTGCGGCTGGCAGCCGGGGTCAATAAAGATGTCTCAAAACTGTGATGTATGGATCTGCCGTGTCTCATTCACACCACACGCATATTTCGCTGAAATATTTGTATCTCTTTTAAACCTCAGAACTGAGCATGGTTTCTTGAACCAACAACTATAAACACATCAGCACTGACCAATAATTACTCAAGTCGAAAGCAGTCACCGCTCATCCAAGCATGCACATGGTAGCCAGTCAATGAGAACCAGATGGCACTGTAACCTGGGAGAGAAGCCTTTATTTGTCTGCTCTGCAAAAATAAAATCTCTGAACTAGTATTTTGTCTTGGTATTGAGGTCTTAACTCAACAATACCTCAATGGCCTGGCTCTATCTACACACTTTGCGTGTGATATCACCATGGTGGCAGCAGGTGGAGGATTTATGGAGAGAGAGTTCCATTTGTGCTGTTTGAAACTGGCTAAAATATTGAAAGTCCCATCAGGTGTGCCGTGGGTTGATTTGGGCTGAGATGAGGGAACAGCAGGAGGTCGGGACCATGGGGCAGAGCGAGAACAAAGAGGGAAGAGTCAAAAACAGGCTTTTTCAGATCTCAGTCAGAGAGTTAATCAGTATGCTAGCTGAGAAGTGTTCTAATGAAGAGTCCTCTATAGCGAGGCTGCAGAGCATCACCAGCTGTAGTGTAGTTGGCTGAGATGGTTGAGTGAGCTTTCAAGAAATTCAGGTAATTTTTGAGGGAAAAAAATAATCATAGCAGACAGAATCTTTGGGATTTATCAGCAAATCATCGAATAGGATGTGTTCCTACATCTCGCCTAGTCACCATCAGTGATTCCAACTTCGGCTTTGGCAATTTGTTTCTGTAAAAATGCAAGGAACTATTTCTAGTCAGTGTGATGGCACCATGTTGGTTGAAAAGAGATACATGACAGCTGTAGTTCTTAGTAAAACAGCTATTCAAATACTGTATGAAAACATGGAACTTGGTTCAAATATTTATACTGCACCAGTGATGTATTGTAATTCAGACCTCCCATCTGATACAAAAAGGCTGTGCATACAACCACTCGAACAATCAGAGAGCAAAAATTAACATTATTTAAATTTGTATGGCAATTTTTAGACATCTGGATTCTCTTTGTGAATCACGCAGTGCTATTTACTGTAATCCACTCAAGAGAATCTCATCTTCTGTTCTTCTAAAACAGAATATGATTTCCCCAGAGGCGATGTTACAAGCACTTTGGAGAGAGGAAAAACAAATCCTCACAGTACAGTTTCTTTAAAATGTTGAGATTCATCCGCCCCTGATACTGTGGAATGTGCGTATCTGCTGCCCCGCTGCGTTTCTTTTTGAGCCTGAACAAGTTTCTGCCAAGAATTACAACACAGGGTTTGAGGCAATAAGATCGAACCACTTTCTAAAGTTGTTTTTTTAAAACAGCCAAACTGAAAGTGCATTAGGGAGGCATTTCTTTGCGGGCAAACATCAGAGCACATATTTAATAAAATGGATAATCTCTGGGCATTGACTTTAAAGCAAGAGCGACTTAAAGTGGGATCAAAAACCAGAGCTATAGACAAGTCAGATGAAGTGTTGGATATGGAGCCTCGAGAGCATCAAGCTGAGAATATCTGAGTCAGATCAAAACTTAAATATATATGGCATTAGCTTCGCGACTGTGAGGCCCAGTAGACATTTCTTTAAATGCAAGGCTGCCACAGACCAAATTATTCATGCACAATCCAATCCAACATGATTAAAGAATATTCCTGGTGAGGCTTCTCAATTAATACGGAGCAATAAATACATTATTAAATAGTTTGTTTGTTAAGTGTCTTGCTCTCATGCATGTCGTAAAGGGTGATGAGACATAGACAAAGAAGATGGCGCATCTTGACCCCACTGCCACCAGTCGCCACATCATAAATCATGCCTGTGCTTCAAGATGAAACCAAAATGCTCTAATTGTCACGTAAAGCTACTGTCTATCCACCAGATGCAGTTATTGATTCAGAAAGAAACCAAATGCCTTATTTCCTCAGGGCAGCTGGGCACACTGCAGTGGATAACAAACAGGCTGGTAATGATGGTGCTTACTAAAAAAGATGAAGCTTGTTTTTTTGTCACTGCTTATCATCTCTATCTGCAGTGAAAGTGACTCCCATCAGACAGGCATCTGAGGGGGGAAAAACATGGCATATTTTGACTTAATAAGGCTCTGCTGACAGTTTTTAGCCCAGACAAAGCAGACATGAAGCATTATCACATCATAAACATGCAGTTACTTTAGTCTGCTGGTCCCTCTTGAGTGTGGGGTAGTGTGAGTGTAATAAAAGAGGAATTCCTCCAGGGTTGTGCATGTGTAACTGCTGCCCCTGGTTTTAACAGGGACATCTGCATATTCTGAGCTGATCAAAAATAGCAGCTAAGCCACCTAGATAATGTCATATGGTTGCCCCTAGGTTAAAAAGGAAAAAAAAGAAAAAAAAGAGGTATATCAAAAAGCTTTCAAAGGCTTAGCTGATACCAACACTTCTGAAAATAAAGCTCCAAGTAGCTGACTTTTTGTGCAGGTATACACAAGTATATACACAGACCTTTAAAAATACATGTTTGTTTGGAATCTCACATGTGTGTATTTCACTCGGTTGAGTGGTATGCTGAACTCCTGTGGCTTTCTTCACACTTTGAGGTGCAAAGTCTGCTGAGATTGGGAAATCTAGTTTCTCAGATGCAAAATACTTTAAAAAATTAGGTGAAAATTATTAGCGTGAGAGGCAAAAAAGGTCTAGCTAACTACATTTAAAATGAACCAGAGTTGCAGTATACTTTAAAGCTCAGCAGCCAAACAGCATGATAGGAGTCCCACAGTAACTCATGATATCATGCTTTCACAATATGTAGCCTAATGTATTGATGGTACTGAGACACAGTGAATCTCAGTATACTGCAAAATATCTAAAATACATCACTGTGCATTGTGGTGCCAATGTGTGCTACTATTATTATGCTATTTTAAAAATGAATACGCCACGATCACAAATGTAGGAATGACATTGGTTTCTGCATGTGGTAAATATATATTGATCAAAAATGTTGATATTGATATCCTTTTTGATATTTGGCAGACGTGTATTCATAATTCATACAAAATATTGCCCTATAAATAAGCTTGGGTTTGAATGAGCCACTACACTACAGAGGTATGTTTAAGTCTTTCAGTTGTATTGCTGAAACTTGCAATACCAAAGCCACAGAAGATGTTTCCAACCTACAATACTGTTTCAAAAAGTAGCACCTTTTCCATTATATTGGAGTTAGGTAGAAATTATTATGTGGCAGTATGTGTTTTAAAAAAATAATATGAAAAACAAAATATTTCTCTATCCTAAAAGCTCTTTTTGGGAGAACAAACTACTTCAGGCTATGTTAAGAGGAGGAAAAGTCCACTTTTTCTTCTCCAACAGAGATACAACTTTTAGAGTTATATTGCAGCTTAACCTCTGAGCTCTCCTTTTCCCCGCTTTCCCTTTGGGCAGGTGCAGTCATAATGTTATCAGCAGGAGAGCTGGCTGTACTCCTGCCAGGAGTGGCTCCTCTCACAGCATCAAGTGTCAACACTTTATAGCAAACTTTTTATGTTACACATTTTTGTAATTTGGGGTAATATTGCCTTTACATCAGCTACACTATGCTCCACCTCCCTAAGACAACAGTATGGCTTCACTACATTGCAGCTCTCTACATGGGTCGACAACCTGACAGCTATCCGAGTGTGCACTGAGCCCATATTCTCTTTCTTTTCTATGCTTATCATCAAATTCAGTCAACTCAGGCTTGTGAAGCACATGGGAGGGGAAAAAAGCCTTCGTTATTTTTTATGCTGTCTAGAGTTTCTTTGTTTATAACCCTGAAATATGAACAGGTGTTCCTTTGGAATTTTAATGCTGGCTCGTTCGTAGCTCAGTGTCTTTTCAGTTCTGCCTGGCTGGCACTCCAAAGATGAAGATGTTGCTTTTGTGGTTTTCTTTCCGTGGTAAGGCCAAAATTCAGAGAACAGAGTTAAATCCCAGTTAAAAAAAATAAAAAAGAGACTCCTTTACTGTTTAGATTGTGAGAAGACACACATTATACAGCCTAGTGTGGCTATTTTACATATTTCTTCTCACTCTCTGGAAAATATTTTATCTTATGAAATGCAACAGTGGATAGCGTCTGTTTTTATAACAAAATCTTAGTGTAAACATCCACATGATGGATATACTTATTTGAATCAGCTTTATCAGTGGATAGAAAATATGCAGATGGATTTCACAACACGTTTTACTCACTTGAACTCAGCTGTGATGAGGTTAAACCCATTGTACAGGTGGCCTTCTGACGACACCTTCTTCAGGTAGGAGTAGCTGTCCTGATCCTTGTCCATTAAATAGTGAGACACTAGAAATCCTGCAAATTAGCAAACGTAATAAGAAATGTATGTAATGTATGTGTACTACTTATTCCTTAGAATCAGTTATATTATCACATGTATTCTAGACACTGAGGCTGTAAAGGGGCACTTGGGACATTTTCATGGCTGATTACCTCGTCCTTGTGCATCAGGGTTAGGACGTCCCTCCATGTAGTTGGTGATGGCAGCCAGCTTGCCCCTCTTGCTGATCCCCAGCCATGACCCCCCTTCCTTACCTAACTCCAGGTCCAGGCCTGGTAAACACAGAAGACTTACAATGTATTTTTAAAAAGACAGGGGCATCAGACCTCACATGAAAAGAGTATGACTCGATTTTATCGGATAATAACAGAGATTCTTCAATATACCCTGCTACTTTTGCATGCCAGTTTTCCTTAACAAGAACAAATGATGGGTAACGAATGATTAACTCAAGGAAGAACTAGGTCATTTGTCACTAATCATATGGCAAACAAAACACTGTTTAACTGTTAGACTTTTTAATTATTCACTGCAGCTAAGTGCTAGTTTGAGGAAAAACACATAAATTCATGCAATATTCAAAAGATGTGAAAGGCAAAGAATTCAACAGTTAGAAAAATGTTAATAAATAATAAAAAAAGAAAAATGAATAAATAATTAGTCATGGAAATTTGAAGCTTCTCTGATATTAGCAGCAAATATATATTACATGTTATTTTTGAAGTGCTCTTATTATGCTTTACCTATTTGACATCATGGTGTATGCACAAATGTTAAAAATGTGGATATTAAAAATAGACAAAGGTTCAAATAATGACGTCAGTGTGTGGTCATAGTCCTATATGCAGTGGATATCCCAAATATGATCATTTTAGGCACACAGCTCTGGCTGTGAACACAGGAGCCCCACCCCCAACTCTGCAAACCTTCTGTTTGGAAGAAACTGCCAATCAGAAGAAATTAGGTTTGAAGGGAGCGCAGCCTCAAAGGGAGAGCAGCTTAAATAGCTTGTTTCATATAGTAGATAGACTGAGTGGCAGTAAGAAACCTAGTCCACATTAAGATGCACAAATAGAAAATATTTTTTTCTGCGTCACTGACATCACAATCAGAGGAGGTATAAAACTTATAAAACTTTTAAGATGTTGTCCAATTGGAATGAAATCTCATAAGAGTGATGGCAGGAATTATTTTAGTCCATCAGTAAATGAATATTTTCTTTCTACATCCCTCTTCTCCAGTTGACACAAAGAATGTCAGGCCCTGCAAATTTGCAGCACTTCCTGGTGATCAATAAAGACAGGTCCACTTATACTGTCAGTGACCTCGAGAGCCAAATGATCTAATTCCTCTGAGGGTGGATGGAAAGCTAGCTGGATTCCCCTGGGACCAATAGCTTACTTCCCTTCTCGCCATGCTACGTCTGCTTCAGGGCCCTACTGCTACCCGCCCACCACACTCCCGCCCCGTTCATCCCCCAGCCCTGCAGATAAGGCAGAGCCATTTATTCCTGTCACATCGCATAAAAACAGCCATCAATTAAGAACCCACTAGTGGAGTTCTGACCCCTCTATTACAAAGGGGAGAGGAGACTGGAGAAGAACAAGGATATCACACCATTTCTTTCCTCAGCAGAAAAACAGAAGACTGATTTTCTCTGATTAGCCATAATGTGCACTGAACATCAGTCGATTAAATGTAGTTTACTGTGGGTGGGGATGTTCTGCGATGGATTTTTGAGGTGAAGGAAAGGGATTTTTCTTTGACTAATGAAAACTATTTATTCTTACAGGTAGAGGTAGTCAAACAGTACTAAAAAGCCAACCAACCTTGCATATATTAATCAAAATAAGCGATTAAATTCTAACAGACATGTTTACACAAAGCATAAAAGAAAGTTGTTCACTAATTTATGTTAGCTTCAGCTTTAAAAATAATTGCTGTGTGATGAAAAGCTTGACTAGTGGTCTCAAGTGTACTTGTACAGGCTTACCACTGAGGATCTCATTGCTGGCACCCCAGAAGTCTGCAGCTTTGGATGGCCTGTTGTAGAACTCATCTCTGTTTGCAGCCAAAATTAGCCTGAGAACATAATAGGGGTGATTCTAGGTTAAAACTCGTAGGGGGGCTCAGCCCCCATTCATAATATCATGCATAGAATGTCTTTACAATACAATTACAACATTGCATTACAATGTTAAAAAGCAACTCATTTAGTTTGATGACCTATTGTAGAAGAACCACCCTGCCACTCCATACACCTGGACAAGATGCAAACTAGAAATAGAGCTGTTTTTAACTTACTCAGCACAAGATATCACCCAATCCCAAGGGTGCCGAATAGATTTGTAGTGGCAAACAACCTGTCAAATCTTTAGTGTAATATGCATCCTGTTAAATGCTGCCATTCATATAAAAAAATAATTGAAAGCACACAAAGCATCCATGTAAAATGATTTTCTGAAAAATAATTGTTTTCTCACCTAACCTCACTACCTGCCCATTTGCTCACCTGGTTCTTCGTGCTCCTGTATAGTCTCTCTATCATCTCTCTGTCCAGCCTCCTCGCTTCCTATTCGCACTGACAATTGCACACAAATGCATGGTATTCAACTATATATAATATAATATAATATAATATAATATAATATAATATAATATAATATAATATAATATAATATAATATAATATAATATAATATAATCCTAAGGGCTGGGGATTCACATTTGATATCAATATAACACGCTGCTTAATTATGTGAAATCATCATCAGTGACACTGGCTTTGTATATTTTTTGTTGACTCTGATCACATGTCCACTACACTTTTTCCTCAAGATCTCTCTTCTTGCTGTTTTCATCCAGCTTTCTCCCTCTCTCGCCTATGGGACATTTTTCTATCATATGGTGAGTCTAATTCATTTAATCTTAACATGAAGGTAAGAACATATGCTACTGTTATCCACTAGAGACTTATATAATCACAATACATACAGCATCTGTAATGATGAACACAGTAAGCCTTTGTGGTATATGGCCAGAAGGACAGTGTAAAAATAAGCTACCAGACTGTTACAGTGCAACTTTCACGTTTTCAGCATAACAAAGTCCTCAGATACAACCAGAAGCATTCACGTTAAGCATCTCATTTTCTAAATTGATTGAGCATAAGCCAGAGGAGAGAATATAAAGGGTCAAGGCTACAAAGAGAAGGTGTTTCTTTGAAGATGACCAAAGTAGAGAGGATCAAAAGAAATGTAACTGAAAAAAGAAAACGGCAATGGAGTCAGGAAAGGAGCTCAAGTTTAGAGACTTTATCCATATACAGCAGGCTTTAGGATATCATTGGGTCACTCCATATAAAACAGGTTTATTTAATGAAGACATGCAAAAATGAATTGTAACCTTCTTGCAGTGTTGGGATTTGAGTCACAGGGGTCCCATCCTGGAATGAGGCCCAGGACAGGCAAGCCCAAAGAAACTCCATAGGTCCGCCCTCCTGTGGGCCCATCAACCACAGGAGGAGCCATAGGATTTTAGTGTCTTGTGTGGATTGGACACTGGTCTCTGGTTACATTGATGGCCCCACAACCTGAACCCGTATAAGCAGTAGGAAATGGATGGATTGATGGACGGATGAACAGTTACAGATCCCTGTAGTAGATGGGATGGGATTGAAGTATGGTGTTTCATTATTATTTCCCAACTAGAGCAGCTAGTCATGTGAAATTTTGCAAGCAAATCAATTTTACACCAGCTCCAAGTTTCACAATCTGAAGCCAAATTCTTGAGCATTCCAAATGAAAAAAGCAACAAATTCCCATCCACTCTTATGTATTTTGAGACCATGTAACTCGTGGGAGGAACTCACTGATGTGTTTTATGAAATGACTCCAATGACTTTGGCTTTATTTCTGTGGTTTTATTCGTTTTTAGAAACAACTGAAAACAGTTTGAATCTTAAAAAACAAACAAACAAACAAACAAACAAACTAGAATACAATACATGTTACTGTATTGTAAGTATTTAGAGTGGAGAGCTCAAAGATTCTGAACATTTGAAATAGGTCAGGTTGGATTTTGGAGAAATGCGCATAAGCATCTCTGGGTACTGACACAGCCACACCAATGAGAAGTGTATGACTATTAAACTCTGTAACAATCAAGTAGCTTGAATCAAGTGTTGGATAACCCCACTGCTGTTAGGAGCTACCTAAAGTGGAGAAAAAGCAGGCTATTAAGGGGTTAAAACAATTTGAAATAGTATTTTACAGGTAAATCATCTTATCTCAATCTCATTTTGCAAAGCTGGCTGTGTCTGCCACATGTACGTAACCTTTCCAGGTGTTTTACTCCATTTTAAATTTGTTTTTTATTGTCGAAGCAAGGCTACGAGACAAACATTTACTGCTGCAAACAAGAGCGGATAGCCTGAACAAGAGTGTGATCTGATTTACAATAAATCCCCTTCAATGGGACTCTTAAGTCTGACACAGACTGCCTGTCAGTTAAGCGCTGCACTAAACTTTGACCTACAGTTTATTATTATTCGGAGTAAATCAGAGAGTAATGACGCTATTATGCTCACAACCAACCATTAACAGCAAAACACTGTATTGTGACCTGTATCTAATGCAACACCTTTTCTATCTATGTGCCTTTACTCATGGGTCACTTTTGTCATTTTTGTAGTGGGCTAGTATGTCCTCACTTAGCAGCTAAGACCCAACAATCACACAGCAACATGCAAGCACACAGCTTCATACAGCCCATCTTTCCTACTCAGATGTTATGAAAAACAGGAAACATTGACTCTGTTCCTTGATGAAAAAGGTAACCTCGCTATTTCATGCAATTTGTGAAATAAAATAATCTGCACTATAGCAGAAAATTATTTTATTGTGTTTATGGATCTTTTTGTGTTAGTTGGGGTGCTAAAATTTTTAAAGCCTGTTATCAAATTGAAAGTAACACAAAGACAAAATCTCACATTTCAAAAATAAAACTGAAAAAAATTGTACAGTGCTCATTTTGAATAGATGCCAATCACCAGTTTTGAAAAGGTCTATGCAGGGGATAGAAAAGACTGGAAAATTTATATTGACGAAAAACCACCCTGGTGAAATAACTCCAGGCTAATCACTGAAATTAATAACATAAACAAATAAAAAGCATCTATCTTATTTTTAAGTACATATGGGGAGTGGCTTCGTATTGTGAAAAGATGCATTGAAAATACAAATAAAGCAATTCAATACATCTTAATGCCAAACTATGTAGAATTATCTATGGCACAGAATATTATTAAAGGATTCAAAAACTCTAGAGAAATCTCTGTATGCAGCAGCAGGGGTTTGCTGTGAAAGAGTTTGCCTATCTATAGTCACCTATCAAAAACTTTTGGGGCAGTATGAAATGACATATAAAAAATGTTATGTTTTTACAAGCAATTTTTCACTCAGATGTCTAGCCTGCTTATAGAAATCGTTTACTAGCATCTCCACGGTTAGAAAACCATGTAACTAAGTACTACTCTATTGTTTCATATGATTGAAGAGGGTAAGTAATAGAGATGGCACGATACCACTTTTTTATGTCCGATACCGATATCATAAATTTGGATATCTGCCAATACCGATATGAATCCGATATAGTGTGTTTTTTAATCAATAAAACTGTTTTTTTAATATCTTGCTGCTTTTTGTATAAGTTCATACTCAAGTTAAAAAAAACAAAACACTAAAGCTATTCTGTTATACCTGTATGCAAAAAATACACTGCACCCAAAATATTTCATAGTTCAGCAATACTGATCAATCTAATAAACTTAAACCTACTCCATCCTTCCTATTCTGGTATTTTAAAGAGTAAGCAACCTAACTAATAGGGTTCTAAAACTCCCAGCAAAAAAAAAAAAAAAAAAAAAAAAAAAAAAAAAATAGGGAACCCCCCACCCTCCACCTCATGATGCTTAATCGACGTAATCAACTTTAATTTGATGCAGGGTGAAAAAAAATGCACAGAAATCAATTATTTTTCAAGAATAATTAAATAGATTCAACATCTTTCTTCAACAGAATTGCAGACTGCACAGATCGTACCTTCCCAAAGGAAAAAGTACTATAGCTTACTAGGGTATATTAAACTTAATAGTTACTATATACAGTAATGGACTTCTATACATTTTACATCAGATTAAAACTTTGGGTGTAAGATTCGGATAATTATTTATTAAAAGCTCGACATTCTAAATGAGAATAAGAAAGAAAAGTATGTCTTTGTGCCCCCCCCCTTTTCCCTGTTAATGCCCTATCGGCCCCCCTGGCTAAACTTTGCTAGATCCACCCCTGCACAGTTACCAGCCGTCAGCTACGTAGAAAAGGATCCTGGTGTAGAAAGTAATATTAAATTAATTCTAACAACAGCTTATCAAGCTTAAACGTGCTGCTGTTGTTCAGCCGCTGGTTTCCTCTTTCTGGTGCGAAGTGGACAATAAACAAGAGAGACGGACTCACGACAGAAAAGCCGATCAGCTGATCATTGATCAGTTTCATGATTGAAGTAGCAGCAGGAGAGGGAGGTAGAGAGAAGAGGCAGTCGCTCCTTATATCCGTTGTTAAGCTTAACATGGGAATGCTTTACAAACATTCAGAGATGAACTTACACACTTGCTTTACTTCTCTCTGGGATAACTTTCTCGGAGATGAAATGCCGGATTGCTAGCGAGGCTACAAATACACACAGCCGCTCTATCACGTGACGCATACTGCTCCGACGTGCTACGGTTATGAGCCGAGTTACGCCATGTCGCAAGTTTTGTGAGGTGCTTTTTTGATATTTAATGGATCGGATTGCATTTTTTATTTCCCTCCGATATCCGATCCAGTAATTTACGTCAGTATCGGACCGATACCGAGAGTTGGGGTACCAGCAAATTCACCCCAACGTCAGATGATGCAATGCTCAAAGAAACTGCAGAAAACCCAAGCGCCACAAATCAGAGTATGGGTGTTTGAAAGGGTTTCCAGGAGAAAACCACTTTCTCTTAAAAATAGGATTTTAGTAAATCCCAAGGCTTCTGAAACAAGGTCCTTTAGATAAACAAGACTAAAGTGGAGATGTCATGCCACTGTCACCTTTAAAAAACAAACAAACACTTGTTTTTCAGCCACAGGACCTGGGCACCCTGCAGCCACCGAGTAGACCAAAGTTATTCTAGAGTCAAATGTGAACCCATTTGTCCAACAGCTTAAGCTTGGCCCAAACTGGAGACAATGGGATAACAGGACAACGATCTCAAGCACAGCAGCAAATCTTCAACAGGATGGCTGAAAAAGAAAAGAATCAATGTGTTGAAAAGGTCCCCTCAAAGTTCAGACCTGTCTGTGGCAGGTCCTTAAGAGAGTTGTGCATAAGCGAATGGCCACAAATCTCAATGAACTAAAGCAATATTGTAAAGAAAAGTGGGCCACAATTCCTTCACAATGATGTGAGAGACTGATAAAAGTCATACAAAAAACTATGACTTTAAGTTATAGCTGCTAAAGGTGGTTCTACAAGCTACTAAATCACAAGGTGCATTTAGACTGAGTCCCATGACAACATTTCTTCTTCATGACTGTATATATATGTGTGCCCCCAAACGTACACAATTTAAATCTTGGTGTGTGGTGGGAGCAGGGGGGATGGGGCTGTTAGTCTGAGTATGTTTGCTTGATCATATAATCCTTTTTATATTGAGTTGCTTGGATATGCATTTGTATGTCATATTTACTATTCCATCTGCCTCCCTAGGGACAGCAGATGGAAATGAGCTAGTAGCTAAATCTGTAATAAAGCATCACTTCTCCTAAGAGATGAATGCTTTTGTTCATGGTCCCTGACAGTCAAATAAATAAATAACTAAACCAAATTAAGGACAGATGTAAACACTCCCTGTCCCAACTTTTTTGGAAAGTATTGCTTGTTGCTGGCACTGACTTTAAAAAATGTCATACATTAAAAAAAGGTTTGGTTTTATTTAGTTTTTGTGCCATTTCCAGTAAATATAGGGTTTAAACTGCTTGTAAACCATTACATTTCATTCAATATTTTTCAATATTTTAAGCAATTTCGCAACTTCATCTTTTGATGTTTTGAGGTAAAGACTGCTGTCATATGATTTCAAATCATTAAAAGCCACACAGGCCAGTGAAATGCATCAGAACCTGCAAATGTATGTTTTTCCTAAGCTTCTAATGGTCTTCCTATTATTACTTCAAGATAGGAACGTGCATCTTGTTAAAAGCAAACAAATAAGCCCAAATGACCTAACAGGGGTCGACCTCTGTGTATCAAAGGCTAATGACAGCCTGTTCCCATGGTGCTTTATGAGCCACCACTGCTCCTGAAAACAAAGCTAACACTAATGATGCTACACAGGAAGAGAGCATCTGCTTTTGCAACCTGAGGGGCAAATCCCGTGCAAGTGGCTCGGATCACAGCGTGAGTCAGCCAGCTGCATCATGTAGGAGGCACGGTGGGAAGCAAAGAGCTATCAAAGCTCATCGACACTCAACTTTGATTTCTTTCTATTCAACAAACACAGTGACTTATGTATCCAAACACATGTGGCTCCCATGGGATAATTTCCTGAGCCTTTGATAAATTTGCATCTAGGAATGTTAATGTTAACCTCATGGTGGGTCTAGAAAGATGAAGGAATCCCCAAAGTCACTAGACTTTCATTATCATCCTCTGGAGATAACGAAAGTAACCAAAAGCATGGACATCTTCAATTGCTGTCAAGACATTTGAGGTTGGGTCAGAGTGATGACCTAACTGGCATGCTGCCATCGTATAAAGTGACCGTATCCCAAGAGGATCAGTCATTTTATTTGCTGGTCAGTTACAGTGTCAACATGCTTACATCATGAATACATGCTTAGGATTGGTTCCAGTTCAGGAGGTGGGGCAGGTCAACCACCAACCTTCTGATCACTATCAGAAGGTTGGTGGCTTTCTAAGCACTAAGAAATAGAAGAAAGTGCTTATATGAATGTGGGGTGAATGAGGTATGTTGTATTCTTCTTTTAGTGCTCAAATAAAGTACAAAAGTGCTATATAAGAACCAGTCTATTTATCATATACTATAATTTACTTGCAAAGAGCTATGAGCAACATGAGATAAAGAACTATTACAAAAGCTCCATGAAGGGCTGCCATTATGCTGTTTGTTTAGTACATCAGCATCATCTTTTGGCTGAAGGGATTGCAAGTGGCGCTTTTATATTATGTTTAAATGACTAACCTTAATGAGAAGTGATACAATATATCCAGGTCAAAATCATACTGCACTGCTATTTGGCGGACTGCTGCAGTGCTTTTGTTCTGAGCAGCTGGAGAAAAAAAACACAGTGGAGACTAGAAAATTGCGTTTCTGAGTACAGAGATCTCAGCATGCGGGTAATCAGCGAGTCATTTGTGTGGAATATTAACCCATTTAACTCCCGCAGATCCATTCCTGTCATTTTGTGCTGTGAGCGCTTTAATAATTGCACCTAATGAAACTTTAATTCTGCCTTCAATCCAATTTTATCTTAGCATGCTGCATATTCCTTTCTTTGGCTCAGTCGAATGTGTAAATCGAAACTACTTCTGCAGCCAGTACAGTCTATAAATAGCAGACATGATACTGCATTAGGACACAGTGCGTTTCACCTTTCCCCAGGTTCAGGTCTGAGTCAGTACTCATAACACACCTCTGCTGTGATCTCCTTAGGTGAGGTCAGACTCCCAGAGGGAAGGACAAAGATGGACAATGGCCTGGCAGAGAGCTTGCTCTCAAGCTCTGGGGGATTATAATAAGCTGGGGCTCCACATACCATCAGGCTGTAACTCACACTGACTGCTTGTACTACACCGATCTGTTCTGCTCACTAAAAGAAGTTAGCATTTACTGCTGGGTAGGGCACACGGAGGTTGCACAAAGAGTCAGTGCTTTCATAAAATTGGCAGAGAGGCTGTTTATAACTTTCCAAGTTGCAGGAAGTATCCAGCTTTGTGAGGGAATCACAGCAAAGATGTGAAAAAACATTGCAAGAGTTTGGTAGCTGTATGTTAACTACGAATTTTGAGAAACATGCTCCAAGTAAAATATTTAAAACCGGCACAAACAGTTACATAATAAATCTGCATAAGAACATAAATGTTCCATAGTTTTTATCATCTCACCGGCTAAAACATAGCACATAGAGGTGGCAATAACATTAACATAACCACAATGTTTCTCCACTTGCTGCTACACACTTGATTTACGAGGTTAGAAGAGTAATATTGCACTTAGAGTCTCTGCTGGAGTGTCCTTAGGCAAGATACTAAAATCTCTGCTCAGAGTGTGCAGTTCTGTGGCTGACAATGCCTCGAGAGGGTTTGCTGATACCTGTTTTTTGTGCTTACCTTGTTTTTGCTTTATTACCTACAGTCATATGAGACAGCTCTATTGTTTGTCAAGAACTTGCTTCAAGTCCTTGTATATTTAATGCATGACTTAACTGCCTTACCTGTAGGCATTTTTGGATGCAGGCCGGGGGTCAAACTTGAAGAAAATTATACACATGGATGTGCTGGGGATTGATGGCAGGGCTTTCACGTGGTTCACATCTGCCTCTAAATCTTAGCCATACCTGACAAAGAGAAGAATATAGAAGGAGTTATTCTGAATACCCTTTAAAGAAAACAAACAATCTAATTCCCACATCTTGCGATATCACAGCAAAAACAAAAATGACTAATGAAAAAAAAACAACTCCTTGTGTACTTTAAATCCTATTTCTCTTGAATTCCTTTGAAGTGTTTCAAAAACTTGACTGAAATTGTGGTAAATTTAATTAACCAGACTAGATTTGGAAAGGCATCTGCCTATAGAAGTCATGAGTGATGATGCATGTCAGAGTAAAAACCACGCCAAGTCAGAGTTCCTGCAGTCATCAGAAACAGTGCTGCATTGCAAAGCATGCAAAGCATTTTGCTGCAGGGAAAGTTCCTAAGAACAGGATGGCCTTTATATTGCTTAAATGAAAGCAGTTTGGAATAAACAGGACTCTTAAAACTGTTGAACTCCCAGGCCATCCAATCAACCGAAAGAACAGGGACTTTAGTAGAAGTGACCCAGTGGTCGTTCTTACTGAAATTCTGTGTGGAGATGAGAGAACCTTCAGAAGGACACTCATCACTGCAGTACTCCAGTGATATCGGGTTTATGGCCCAGATGGCAGGCAGAAGGAGGTTCCTCATATCAGACTATGAGAAAAAAGATTTCTAACCTGAGGAAACCAAGTCCTCTCATCGCCTGAGAGCGACAAGAGTGAGTGACCAGAAAATAGACAATATAGACTACTGGAGTTGGCAAAGCTGGGGGGAAGACAAGACGTTCAACCTGCCAAGGGGATCCCCACCCAGACTCATGATTTAACCCACCGACAGTTTGTAAATTAAATAACAAACATCTATGTATAAACCTGAAAATAGATCCCAGGTGACACTCCTCTAATCAAACAAAGTTAATGTGATATTCACGTTTTTTAATTAACATATTTTCTACGTTTTTGTTCCGTCATTTTGAGGCGAATGAAGTTCTGAAAACTTTCTGAATACATCGTTTCCAGACTTAGAACACGCCACTCAAAGGTTTTTTCTCTGTCTGTGTTCACACAGCACCGAGTTTATATGTGGAAGAAAAACGGTTTCCCCTTATAGAATATGCTAATCCCATTTTATTACTGTCTTTGCAGTATATTGTGTGGTCATGTCCTGCCCCATATTCAGAAGGACTGGGATACAAGTCATCAGCTACAGTATGCTAACTGTAATGAGTGCAAAGGTAGCAAGTGAGTAGAGTCGTAAACTTAGCCATATATCACAATGACATTTAATGACTCGCTAGTCCGACCCCAATAATCAGCTGATATTATGAAGCTAGAGGGTTGTGACAACTTGTCACAGTTGACATCAACTACACATTTTGAATGATACGAGGACACGAGCGACTAGCATTGTCGCAGGACATTAATATTTGCTAGACACCAACGAACTAGCTTAGTAGCATATCCACAGACAAAATATTAGTCGAGTAATGTGGTTAGGTGAACGATGAGTTCCAGGATAACTTCACCTATAAATAACTAGCTAACGTTAGCTTAGTAATACTTAACAGTATAACGAGGACACAGACCCAGCAAACTTTAGCTACCTACCCAAACTTAGTTGTGTGCGAAACAATATACTGCAAATGATATCTGGCTTATCGTTTTTCTTCTACACTGTTTACTGCTGTTGTGTCGGCTCCTTGTACTCACCACCCATCAACACTCGGTGTTGACAGCTAAAAGGAAGTACTCACAAAGAGTGACCTCGATTTGTGTCGTCAGTCGTTTCATAAGGCTAAAAATCCGACGTGACCGGTTATTATCTGTGAGGTGACCTTAACCCCGCCCGCCTTTGGATTTTACATACATAAAACAAGCGCAAATGCTCAGTATTCCAGTGTGATTGGTCGTTTTACAAAGCAAGAACAGCCAAGCTCGCAGTAAACGGAAGCAATAGGATTTCCGATTTAGTTAGCATTATTTTCAAAATAAAAGCATTAGTGGCAGAACTGTGTTTTTAATGTTACAATTATTAAAGAAAAAAACGGCTTGGCAAACAGGGTTTATTTTATTAACATGATTATGCCTCACAATACGATATAACTGAAAACTATATTGTCATTTGTTTTAACGCATAGACTGTAGTACAGGGTAGCATTGTTCCGAATAAGGAACACTTTTAATTTGAAAAATGTTCTGTAGACGTCTTTTTTGTATTCTCGCGGGCTTCACGATGTAGTATTGACATCAATCATATCATATCAAGAGATAGGAGAAGCTTACAGAGAAATTCAAGATGAAACTGATAAAATAAAATAAATAAAATAAAATAAAATAAAATGAAATGAAAAATTGATATAGAGGTATATGAAATTTAATGGAAGGTTTAACAAAATAGTATTTTTTTTAATTCGCTGACAGAAAAACTTAAATGTAATAACAAGAGTAAATTCATTGAAACTAACAAGTCTTTTTATGAATAATCGAATAAGGTTAATTTTCCTCCAATAGTAGTTTGAATGGGGCGGAGACACTCGCTGTGACCGACAGCATCCAGCACTGTTGTGGATGAGCGGGATAAAGGCTGCTCTGCCTTTCATACACTAGAATACAACTTCGCAGTCTCCAATTAATATATTTATTAGCCGCTTCGAGTGCGTCCAATAACTTCAAAGCCTGTTAGGTTAGGTTTACTGTTTGTTATTATTTTTAATTTTTTCTTCCCCTCTGCATGTGGAGCGACTAAAGGGACGCGCCGACAGCAACCTGCCAACTCCAGTTTGAGAGATTTGGCAGGTTGTGAGAGTAGTAGGCTCTCCCTGCAGCAGCTAGGCTAACTTGCAGGCAAAAATAACGGCGTTCGCGGTGAAGCTCGGAGTACTGCTCATCACAACGGGGAGTCACTTCGCCTGCGGGGAGCAACGATGACCGGGAGAAACTGAGGTAACCAGAATACAGCTCTGTTATTATCTCGCAAGTTTTATCCTGTTCTCTCAGCAGGAGGCGAGTGTGACAAAAATATCAATTAACATCAGGAAAGCTCACAATAACCCGCGGGCTGTGTTTCAGTGACATGAGCAGGTGCTCGTCTGAAGTGTAATGAACTGGACTCGGTGTTATTTGGTTAAAGCTTTAGCTCATTCATTGTTTAAATAGGCGTTTTTAGGGTGGCGCGGTGGGAAGAGATATATTTAATGCTGCTTAAAAAAAAATATAACAGCGAAGGCTTGGATGAAACTGAATATATCTGCGCGTGCTCTCCTGTTGTAAACATTCACTGATGCAGTCAAAGGCAGCGCGAGCCGCCACGAGCTGTCAATCATCTCATCCTCACTGCTCTATTGTTTTTCGCTCGTGCTGTTTATAAGTGAGTTTCCATGGAGAGTCTTCCGGTTTCTCTACTCTAATTACCTTATTTGGAGAAGGGGCGGCTGACTGATAGAGTGCTGCTGTTGTTGGGTATAGTGCTGTATACACGCAAACGCCCGAGTGAAGTGGATGCTTTGAAAGAGCGAGGCCTCAAATTAAGTTATTCTCAATAGACGCTGATGTATCCTGATCAGGCTTTTCACACTCGATAGCCTTCCGATGGCCTCGAGGTGCGCTGTTAAAGCAATTAACTGTGCAATTAATTTATATCTCAGCCTCGTGGTAAATCGAAATTTCTAAACCGTCACCCAATCTTTTTTTTGTGACACTCAACATTCAGAACGAAAGCACGTTAAATTGGTATTTTGCAACCCCGCCCCACTGACCATCAACAGATCATCTACGAACCCACTATACAGCCTTATAATTTTCTTTCCAGATGAACATGAGGGTACTTTTTAAAACTTAAAAACTGTGATCAGCAGGCTTTGTCTGTGAACCATCATACAAACAGTCTAGGTCTAGGTTTACACTTGCTTTTAAAAAGTGTCTTTGGCAATTGGATGGCAAGTGAGCAGCTCAGACAAATCAGTGTTTACATCTGACTCTGATTTCCTTACTGTCTAAGTCACTTCCAGTAGAAGGTCAAAGGAACAGTAATGTGATTAAAGGAGGCCTAGCAAGGAAAATGACATGTTACAAGGGCTAAAGACAGTACATGCTGTTGCAGCTGTCCTAAACCAAATCAAGTATCCTACTAATATATTATTGCTTCATAGCCACATAGAACTCAAAAATATGGAAAATTTGTGCCCATTTAACAAAATAAGACTTTATATTTTGTGACTATTTCACAAACTGCCTGATGCTTGGGTTTTTTCATTACAATTTTATAGTAATACTAATTATTTCCATTAAATGTTGCGATAACCCTGACTACAGGTTTATCTAAGTTCTAAGTGAAAGCAACTTGACTTCCTTGAGTTTTCTATATACATTTAAACTTTTATCCAACTGACTGGTGGAGTCCGTTGGATAGGAACACCTTGAGTTGATGTGTGAGTTATCACTTAGATATACCACGACCTGCATGTCGAGTCTTTCAAGTGGAACATGGACATACACAGATAAATTATTAAATGCTTTTAATTGGAGGCTTAAACCACCATAATGGGTGTCTGTGTATGTGCACTCTTTTGTGTAAGGAATATGTATGGAGTGACCAGCCAAAGAGTGTTGACACTGTAGTGAGATCTGAGGCCAAAGGTCTGCACTATGCAGCAAGTGGTAACTTCAGGTTTAAACCTGGGTTTTCAGTGCAATAATTATGCTTGATTTTTACTAGGGCACATTGCCATGGCAACTTATTCTTCAGCCTTATTCTTCAACTTATTCTTCTGTGCTGAAGAAGGTTATGTCGAAGATAAGAGATTAACAGATACAAGCTCCCTGCCTACAGACAAGTCAATACTCAGGATTGCCACCATTCCTGGAAGATTCCTTAGACCTTGGTGGATTTATAGTCTTCAATATACTTCAATATTTATTGGATTTATAGTCTTCAATCCATACTTCCGCAATATTATCCCATTATTCTGTAACCATTAATATATAATACAAGGGACAGTGAACCTGTTTGCATCTGTGGATTTTGATTATCCAATTGTATAAATCTGCGGTGAGTACCGGAGGGAACTAAATCTCCACACATCTGGAATTTCTGTTTTACCGTGCTGCTATTCTTAACCATTAATATATAATACAAATATAGTGAACCTGTTTGCATCTGTGGAGCTTATATTAAATCTGCTGGTAAACTAAATCTACATCTGAATTCTGTTTTTATTTTTATTTTTTACTTGCTTTCAGACCATTAGGTAGCACCTGGCCTGCAGCTGGAAAAACAAGGCTAAAATTGTCTTATGTGCATCTAAACATTAATTTAATAGAATATGCAAATATAATTTGGCATATGCTCCTGTCTTAATGGTAAAACTCATCTGGTAAATCTGCTACACAGTTGGTATTTTTGGTGGCTTTCCTTTGTGGTTTTGAAAAAAATAGACTTTGTAAGTATCATAGTCCTTCAGCATTACTGACCAACGTATTACAAGTACACAGACATTCATGCAGTGCTTTTGGTTGTATACTTTTCTCCTCTCTCTCTCTCTCTCTCACACACACACACATACACACAGACTCATTTTCATATCTTAGTGCGGACATCTCATTGACATAATGCTTTCCCTAGCCGCTTACCCTAACAATAACCATCAAAAATGAATGCCTAATCCCAACCCTAAGCCTAAACCTAGCCATAACCTAATAGTAACCCTGACACTATAACCACATTTTAAGCCTCAAAAATGCCTTCAAACTCGTGGGGACAGGAATTTTGTCCCCATAAGTGAGTATTGGTCCCCACAAGTATAGTAGCACGACAATTTTCTGTCCTCACAAAGATGTACATGTACACACACACACACACACACACACACACAGATTTGGATGAAGCAGCTGTGTTGTTCTGTCGTTGTAGTTTGATTGTCTTTGTAAAACTGGTCTCTGTACTGTGTTGGCGATTGGTCAGATGCTGCTAACACCACTTGTTTCAAGTAAATATGCTTGTAGCAAGAAAGTTAAACCCTGGGTTGAATGATAACCAACCACGTTTGAATGACTCCTGCACTTGACTCCAGGTGTTAAAGTAAATGAAGCCAGGTAGAATGAAGCAAAATAGAATAGAATAACTTTAATGTCCACATCGGTGGAACACTGTCTTTGTTCAACAAACATAGGGAACAATGTCCTGTGTATGTTGCAATTGCTTTGTAGCACAGACCCGAGGTGCTGCTCACTTTGTCAACCAGCTCACATAGTGGATGTGTATAGATAACAGCCTTCATGTATACACATGCACTATGTAAAACAGTCATTTATAGTCTGAAGAGAAAGAAAAAAAAAATCTCTTTCTCTCTTAAGGCTTTTGAGATTTCTGCAGAAGTTTTGCACTGACTCAGAATTTAGCTCATTTATGCATTTCAGACTTTGTTACAGAGAATGCTGCTGCATTCAGAAATGTCCCAAAAGATTGCTTGATGCGTATCAGTGTATAGTAGGTGTATGCTGCACTTTACAGCACAGTTAGCACAAACAAAATGCTCCTTTACACTGACTGTTATGTGTGTAGGACCTTGGCCTCTTAATCGTTTGCTATGGTTGGCTTAGGTCATGACAATCATATTTTTAAAAGTTCCTCAGATGCTTGTTTTGTCAGAATACATTTTAGACTGATTGGTAATCAGGTAGGAGCTCATTTTGAACATATTTGCAGCTCGCACACAGTGAGCAGTCTCTGGACAGAATGAGAATCTCTGTGCCACCTATGAGTGTGCTGAAAAGCGAAAAATGCTCAATAACTGGGGGTAAACAAGAAGACTCCCAACGAATGCTAATGTCAAAAAAAATCTTTGTTTGTCCCTTTGCTACATAAGTTATCACACACTTCCCTGTGTGCCAACTGTCTTGTATTTATGTATTCTGTCTTTCCAGAGGGGAATAATGTTCAAATATTTGGCCATAATCATCTTTTTTTTAAAAACAACAACAATTATAGGCATTACTGCATGTTGTGGCAAATGCAGAAAGATGTTTTAGATTGGTTGCCATAGGAAAATGTTTTATCCTATCGGTGGAGACCGAACCAAACTTTTTAATTTTTCATGAATTTTTTTATAATCACCACTTAAAGATCGGAAGGTTAAAATGGCATTTTTCTAATGAGCCTGACAAGACCTGAGGTCATTTTAATCTCGAGAGCAGTTTGTGCAGTAAGGCACTAATTTATTAGGATGTACGCTGCTTGAAAACTTAGTATTCTTAACTGTTAGCCCCGTGGGATATTTGTAATTTGAATTTAACTGTGTGAGCTGGTCAGATGACGTCTTTGTTTCAGTTCAGTGGCACTATCTGAATTTGAATCCGTGGTTTGAATGCTATACTTTCCATCTATCCATCACTCCTTCTTCCCTCCCTGACTGTGTCACAGGGGCAGACATAACAGAGCAGGTTGGTTTATGTGATACATGATTAGTCACAGTCTGATATTTCTGACGGATGATATTAACATTTCCATGCCAATATTTTGTACCATTGCAAGACATCATAACACTTGCAAAAGGAGTGTAGTAAACAACAGAAAAGATGTCTCCATGCATTCATTTCTTTTGCAATACACTGAAATAGCAGTTGCAGTGTATTGCAATAGACCATGGGCATTTTCTAGTACCTGCATTTTGTGTATCTAAGACAGCCAATACTGCTAGCAGAGATGTAGTCTCTTAAGGGGGAATCATATTATGAAGTCAAATCAGGGAATTATCATAGCCTCTAAATAAAGGATTCAGCCACTATGACATTTAATCAAGCAAGTGTTTTTATCAATGTGCCACCATATTGTCTTTTTCTATACTGTCAGAGATAGCAAATTCTATCCTAACAGTTTTTAGTAATATAAATGCACCCGTGAAATATCCACCCATCTATTTTAGTTGCATTATAATGTTGCTTTATCCAGCCAGCCATTATAATCACACCAGCAGTAGCTGGGACACATTGTCTCAGCAGGAACAGGGATTAAGGGACGTCAACAGCAAAAACAATTGGAGATTCAGATGAACATGTATGCAGTTACAGAGTGTCATACCTCATCATTCTGTCTGATTAAAGGGAATATTAACATTTTTATGAAAGCCTTTGATAAATTGGTCACAGCTTACATTGAGTCAGCAGCAAAAGAACTGGTGTAATTATTACCATAAACAACGCTTCTTTAAGGTCTTTAAAGACCTTTTTTCATGACATTTATGAAGCGTCAATGCAAGAAAAGCAGAGGTGTAATTGAACAGTGCTAACCAAGGTTACTAGTTTAATTTGTGTACCTGTTTCACTTCTTCTGTTATGATGAGATAAAATGTCTGCTTGAGAAAAGGTAAACAGGCTTTACTGACTTTAATTTTTCATCCTGATCATTTCCAGATTCACTTACCAGTCCACTGTAACTTTCTGTAGTGCTGAATGCAGCGATAGTTTTCAAAACGTGTCTTGGGTAATCAGAAGAAAACTGGACATTTTCTACGCCTGTACCCAGCTGGGCCTGACTTCGTTACTCTCTAACACCTTAACTACATTTTTGCTGAGAATCTATGTACAGCCTGCAACATAGCCTACACAACTGGCCAACACTGTTACAGCATTCATACCTGTGTGGGCTAACTTGATGGTGATGTGTAGTTAAATTTATAGTGAGGTGCAGGTCAGGTTACAGCAGAGGGTTTCAGAAGGGTTTATGGTTTTAAAATATTTGCAGTTTAATTGCAGATATGTTATAAGTTTTCATAAGTATAAATTCACTATAAGCCCCCAGTCACACCTGCCTAGAGACAAGTCAGCAACTGTCTGGCAACCACTGTTCACTAAGGAAAAGTATGCATTTTGCGACTGGTTGGCAAGTGATTGCAGGAGGTTTCCGGTAGTGGCTGAAATTGTTCAGAAAAAGCGAAACAGTCTTCTTTGCCATTACTTTGGTTTCTTGTAGGTTGCTGTGGTCACCAGTACTTTGCATGGAAGACCCTGGCTTGTATGCAAACACCAAAGTGGTATTGAGACTGAACTGTGTGAAGCAAACTGCAACCAGTTCACCTTGTGTTGGCGTGTGTGACTGAGGCCTAAGTCCCCTTACGCTAAAAGGTCAATGGCCCTGGGCACAGTAATTTTGTTAAGCAGAGGCTGGCAAGCAAAATGAAATGTTCCAAGAACCAATAAACTCTGCGAGCTGTTCCAGCAACACAAAGTCACATGGAACTTGTAGAAGTGGGGCAAGAACCAGAAAAAAGCACCATGTTGTGCAGAAGTGACATATTTTCTGGTCACGTCCTTGATGAGGAGCCATCAGGACACATTAGGGTTGCAGAGTATGTTTGCACTTACACTTAATTTAATTTAGACCACTTTTAGACACTTTTTAAAACTAACTCTAAAAAGGGTCTAAGTGGAGCACAGTCCTTATTAATACGATGAGTTACACGTATGCTTTTCCTGCCGTGAAATGAAAAGGCACCATGGATTCCTTTTCTGTCTGGACAAAACGATTTTTCATTTCACACACACACACACACACACACACACACACACACACACACACACACACACACACACACACACACACACACACACACACACACACACACACACACATTATTTTCTGATGTAAGAATGCAGACGCATAGGGCAATCCTAGATTACATGATTTCACAAATTAGGCACATGAACACCTGAACCTCCGGGGATGACTTGTGGAAATTTTGACCTTGCGCTTGCATAACTGGCTTCAGTGTCATTACAAACAACATAAAAGACATGATGTATTAAAATGACCCTGTTCATCAGTGTAAACATATTTGTAGCAATGTTTTACATTGAGAGACAATGTTATGTTAATCACATTAGCCTTATACCCGTCTCATTATAGTTTCATGGTCAATGTAGCATTTCATTAGTGATTGTGCACGGGAATTATAGAGCAGCAGCGTTATATAGAAATGGCATTGGGTGTTTGTCTGTTCAGTTAGAGCAGAAATGATGTGCTTCACATCATTGAGTGCCAAATGCATAAAGTAGTAGCGGTGTTAAAAATGTACGCAGTATCTCTTGACTGAGTCACGTAGAGAGGTAATTATCAGCAATGCTACCCTAGCACACATGAATTATTTCAAAGAGAACACAGGCTGATTCCTGTGTGTGTTTGCTGCATATGGAAATGGAGATGATTGCGATTCATAACTTCTTCTGCTGAGATGGATCGTGCATGAGCTGTGTTTTGTGAGCTGACTGAAGCTGTCTGTAATAGTGAGTGGTCAGAAGAAAGCCAGCCCGGACTTGGAGTGAATGGGCCTTTGTGGGACAGACACCTGCAGAGCTCTGCCTCCTGCTCCTGAAGTGATTAACATGCACCTCCAACCTCCCTGGCCTTCCAGCTCCACAGTCCCTCGGCCACCCATCCTGGCACTGATCTGTTGACTTGGCACCTGTTCTACATCACCCATCCAGCAAAGGCTATAACTCATGTCTTTGTCTGGGCTGAGTCAACACAGTGTGACTACAGAATTCTGTTAGGATTGTATCGATTACCTCTGTCAGGGGATTAAATTTAGAAGTTTTGTAAGGGTAATAAAGTGTAGCTTTGTTTCAACAGGACCTGTGCAAAACACATTTGACTATCTAGAAAGAACTAGGTTGCTCTGAAGGGAACAGAGATATTAACACAGGGAGGACACATAGAGCTAAAAGAACCCTGAATTCAATATATCTATCAGATATTTCTGAAACGCTAAAGACACCTAATGGGAAACATATCAGCCAATTGCTACTAAAGCATGAACACAGTAGAGGATCATGATCGGGGTGGTTCTAGCTTTAGGCTGTAGCTCAGCAGGTAGAGGAGGGCATCTACTGATTTGAAAGGTTGGTGGTTCAATCCTTGGCTGCTCCAGTTTGTATGCCAAATATCCTTGGGCAAGATACTAACCCCAAGTTGCTCTCTGATGCATCCATCGGTGTATGAATGTTAGATAGAAATCATTTAAGAATAGGGAAAAGTGCTTGTATGAATGAGGCATGCTGTATAAAGAGCTTTGAGTGCTATATAAGAATCAGTCCATTTACCATCCATGTGGTAACAGGCATATCTCTCTCTTCATTATTGTTACAGTAATGACAGATGTAAGTGTCTTTTTCTTGCCTTTTGTATCCAGAACATAAATCAACGTGACATTTGTTCAGTACTCATTACATGAGCTGTTGATTGTGTCAGAACTCTGGGTCAAAGCAGTAATGTTGTGAAATGTGGATGATGAATAATAAATAAACTTGCAGTGAAAAATCAGCTTTTTAAAGTCACAAAACTTTTGAAGAATCCTTTGGTTGGATTTGGTTGGTGTTTCTACTCATGCATTCCTGTAGGGCTTCAGAATAGCTGCAAGGAGTCATTCTAAGATGGCAGCCAGTTACGTGGTTGGCTTCTAGAAGGACTTTGGTCTGAAATAAGACAGAAACATCAAAATTCCCCTTCTTGTGGCTTTCTGTCAAGTGATTTGAGAAAGTGCAGCTACAAAAAAATCAGCTCTGGGGACCTTTAGTGAAGTGACACTGTGAAAGTAGAGAGCAAATCCCCAGATATAATCAGATCCTTTTCTTCCACAAAAGTCAGCTAATGCTTCATATGACCCCGTATTGCTTAATGCGCTGACCTTTTTGCAAAAAATGTGTTTTAAGTTAAATAAAATATAATCTTTCAACAAAACCACAGAGAAGGCACGATGTTCAAGTAATACTGGAGAATATAACTTGACTTTATGAAGATATTAATATTAGCAAAATGTACAAAACATAGAATAAGGTCCTTCCTAATGCTGCAGTTGAGCAGCTAATGTGCTTTTAAAGATTAGATAGTTATATATAGTGAATTTTATTGCAGTGACAGTCATACTGAGTGAAAAAGTACCACGATAACTGAAAGAATTTCTTTAAAGTCTTTTAAGAGTCTCTTCACCTTCTCTGCCTCTCTGGGCCTTAGGTGGTTGGGAGAATGATAGGCAGATATTGACAACAACAATAGCCAGCTAGTTCTTTTCAGTTCTGATCTTTTCAATTCAAGCCTGTTTGATTGTTTTACACTATTAGCACGTTTTGCTCTTAAATGAATTGCACCGTTTTAGCTGAACACAAAAGCTCACATATAATGAAAGCAGTCATAGAAGGTCAAGTTTCAGACCATTTTAATTGTTAAAAGCTTTAAATGAGAATAAACTGAGACTATTTTGTTTTATTCTTTGAAGAAAATGAAACTAGATGTGCTGGAAACTTAGTGTGCCTATATCAGTGAATGCTATATTCAGTAGTGATTGTATGTTATCATAATGTCCTAAAAATGCTCTAGGATGGCATTCAGTCCCTAGACCCTTGGACCTACTGTCATTTGTCTCTCTTTAGGAGATCACTCTTCATTAAGGTAGCAGCTATGGTTAATAATAAAAAGCTAACATTAATGCTCAAGCTTGACAGCAAGTGATAGCTGTCCGGTTTATCTGTAACATTCATAGAATGTATTATTTTTAACAGGGCAACACAATTGTTTGTGTCTAAAAGGTGTTATATTTCTCATAATCCCAGATGAGAGAGAAGCAGCTGCGGTAGCTAGACAGAAACAGTGTGTCTGCTTTACTAACTCTAGGTTACCAGCAGCAAAAATAAGATGCTAAGTGATAAAAAAAACCCCAAAAAAACGCAGGAAATAAACTGCAGCTGAAGATATTTGCATGAACCAGTATTGTTCTATGCCTTTTACTTTTGTAAATTTTTTTTGGTCTTGAATGTCAATCATTTTTTCTGGGTATTGGTGTTCAACTTGAAATTCTATTATCAGGACGGCCCTAGTCTTTCTGCCACTGAGATCTGTACTGTTAATATTAATGCCAAACATATATTACATTGCAGCGAATAAAGTAATTAACAGTATAAATAACACTACTTCATATGCTTAACACAAACCACCATCAGTAATTTCAAAAATCAATAACTACTATACAAGAATCTGTTTTTGTACTTTGTTCTATTAAAAATGTTTTATTTCTGTTACTAGTTGCTGAATTTGAGTCATACTATAAAGTAGGATGTTTGTGTGGGTTTTTTTTTTCAAGCTGATGTTGTGTCGTGTCCTTAAATGCCAGGTGTGGGTGCAGGCAGCTCTCTGCTACCAGACATGGTGACGCTTGTGTAAAAATTGGTTTTAAATGAGATTTTGTTTGAATCTAACCAATTGTTGGGACCTCGGCTTGTTGTTATTGTAATATCCACAGGACTGTCCTCTAACATGCTGACTCGCTCATAATCCAGTCGCCTTTCTTACGCCCTCTCTGTTTTTCATCGGCATTGTATTAACTTAGAGCGATGATTAAATTCTTCTCCTCAATATTCTTAAAACCTTCCCCCCCTTTCCACCTGCTCTCTCTCTCTCTCTCTCTCTCTCAGTTGATTGAAATAGCTGTACATCTTTATATTCCCTCCCTAATGTGCTGTTTATCAGCTGGCTGCCAACTGAGACACTGACCAAATCAGTCTGTCTCCCATCGCTCTGTCTATCCTTACTCTGCGAACCAGCCACATCCCCCTACTCCACTCCCAGCCTTGGATCTCTGTGCCACAGGAGGATTAACTCCACCCTCTACATTCTGGCCTGCCTTGATTATGTCCAGGGATAAGAGCTGCTTAATTGTAATCACTGAAGCTGTCACTCAGGAGCACCGATCAGCCCAAACCACACACTGAAACCAAATATACAGTAGAAGATGGAAGACAGCAGCCCTCCTCATGTTAGTCTTTATAACATGTTGGTTGTCAGTTAGAATTAACTCCTTGAAACATATGTTAATGAAATATGTACCCTTCAAACTTTCAGTTATAGTAAGGTGGTGTTTTAAAAATAAGTTTGTAAGTAAAATACAGCGATTCTTGAATATACTTAGCAGTTACTGCCAAATTAGAAATCTTAATAGTAAATCTTAATAGTCTTAATAGTCAGTTATTATATAGCGTCATAATTTGTTACTAAAAAAACAAAAACCTAATAAATTGACTGCATATGTAGTTGTACTTAAAGCCTAATCTTTATTGCAATGGTTTGCGAAGGTATAGAACCAGAACACAGGACGCTCCAGTGTGAGCACAGGGGAACTCAGTCAGACAGCATGGCAAGACAAGCGGGAACAACTGGAACGTTCTGGAAGGTGGCCTGAAGTAAGGAGCACATTGAAGATGGAGACCTCATGCTGATGCACTGCTAGAAAAGCAGAAATGGAGGTTTCCAGTACGCATGGCTAACAGAGCATGCAGGCAAAGCCATTCAATTGGAGGACCCAGAGGATGAGCAAATAGGCAAGACCAGAAGTGAGGAAAAAGCTCCACTGCAGGCCTGGTAGGAGGCTGGCAACCAAGGCAGAACCCATCGGGAGGCCCGGCAGGAGGTCTGTGAGTAAGACCAAACTATGATGGAGATGGCTCGATGCTAGCGAGAGAACCCCTTGGGAGGTTATTGGAAACATCAGCCGGAAATCCCTCAGTCGCAGTAGAGGCATCAGGCAGCACGAGCCCTGGAGCAGACAAAGGTGTTAGTTTACTCAAGCAGAATTTATGGTATAGCAGATGTGTCCATTTGCACTGATGTTGAACTGCACAAATTTGGTTGTGGAAAACTAACCAAAGATCAGAAAACAGCATAAGATGTACAGCTGCAGTTTGGTTTTACATGACTTCAAGAATGTGGATTATATATTATAACTTCTGTTTTCTACTCAAATGGTAAATGGTAAATGGCCTGTATTTATATAGCGCCTTTCTAGTCCCTAAGGACCCCAAAGCACTTTACATATCCAGTCATTCACACACACATTCACACACTGGTGATGGCAAACTACGTTGTAACCACAGTCACCCTGGGGCGCACTGACAGAGGCGCGCCCCAAGTAAGAGTAGCCCCCAGAGCAGTTGTTCCCCATATTTTTGTCATTGCACAGTGGTGATGGCACAAAGCTACAACATGTAGAAAGACTGACCTGTGCATAGTACCAGTGCACAACCATGAGAAAGTCTAAGGGTGAAGATAAGTTGGCTCAGGCACACTCTCTGCAACAGGAAGAATGTTAGCTGGCTTGGGCACAGGCACAGATATTGATAGACTCAGCAACAGGGGAAATGTTAGTTGACAAATGTTAGAGGAGACAAAAAACTAGGCAGCACTGTATTAAGAAAATGAGCTTGATGACTTGCTGAAAAGAAGCTGGAAGTAGCAAAGAAAATCACCACATGAGCTGGAACAGGCTTGGAGTCAACGATGTACCAGTCCAGGTCTATACTCTTAAACTGGGAGCCCTCTTCCAGTCTGTGTACTAAAAAGGATGTAAGCTAATTTTTTTTCTTGAACAGACTATGACTAGAAAAGCCACATGGATAGAGGAAATCAATATAGCAATAGGACAAGAAGGAAACAGAAGGAAAAAATAACAGTTCGCACACTGTAGAACTCCAGATTCCTTATTCATTGCATCTAGTGATGTTTCGAGCACACTTGCGTATCATCAGACAATGAAACACTAAGGACTGTCCTCTTAAATCACCTGTGACTGCTCAGATGACCAGTAACATATCCCCCCCAAAATCAGATCTGATATTGGAAAAATAATAGTTAAGGGAAAAATAATCAAACAGAAAAAGACAGAAAAATTTCCAAAACCACTGCAAGTTGGAATTGTTGGGTCCATTTCTTTGCTCATGAGTTAAGAGGGTCTTTCTCAGGATTGTAATGTTGAACTGATAAACTGAAAACATACAAAACATGTTCAAGACATTTAGATTTTCTGGAATCTGCTGAGCTGATCCTGCTTTGTGACTTCTCCTAAATTTATCCAACACTTTAGTCAATAGAATCAATATACCAGTGATCATAAAAAGCAGTTTTAATGAATATGTTTAGCGATTTTATAGTTGCAAATCTTAAGCCTTTCCTGCAGGTTGTTTGTGGTTTGTCTTTATTTAATGTTTGCACCAGAGCTTAAATGTGTGAAATAAAATTGAAAAGGGCCATTAGGTGGTTCAAGTGTGACAAGGTACCTGGATAGTAGCTGTAAATTGCTTTAGTAGATAGCCTGTTCACAGAGACATCCTGGTAGATAGAAGTTGACGAGATAGCAGGTTAAAGCTCATTTCCATTTTCTGGCAGCATTTACAGTGAAAATACCAAAATTCTTTGCATACTCCCACTATCTGTCTGTCACTATTTTGTCTAATGTGTCTGTTGTCGTTGGTTTTTGGGGAAACCCTGTTTTGAAACGCGATGCCTTTGTAAGAAACACTGGCAAAGATTTTATTGCAGTCGTGCAGTATTGTTGTAAACAGTCTAGCACATCAGATAGACCATCTGGCATTTTAGTTATGTCAGAGCTGAGGTCAAATCTCACATGACCTGTCGGACTACACTATCAGAGCCAATTACTACCCTTTTGGAATCCCCATTGAGTGCACTTTGTCCTACTTTTTTCCTCCCCAGTGAGTGGATGCTACTAGAGGATGAATAGTTTCTTTAATATTGCATGTACCCATGTAACAGTTACAGGTTAATGGTTTAACTTAGCTTGGCATGAAGAGTGGAAGCAGGAAGAAAACCTAGAAAGGATACCAGGACTTTTGACTTTATTTAAAAGAAACAGACAAAACTTAAAGCAAATGCCTCTTTAAGGTCATTGTCATTCATAGTACTATAAAATATATATGACATACTATAAGCCTATTAGACCTATAAAACAACATTACAATTGGGGGGAATTATACATTTGTATAAGTACAAATCAGAGTATAACAGAGTGTCATTTTTTAGATATGCATGCAGTGGATTTTTAAATAAAAACTAAACTAATATATCAGGGCAGAACCGTGCCACTCCCCCCTGCTTTCAGTTTCTATCCTGATCAAAGCTGATCCTAGCTCTGTCTCAGAATTTAATGGAATGGCATAACAGTGGTAGCAGTTTGACAGTTAACTAACTAATCAACTGCTCTACGACTTTAAGTTATTCAGTAAGTAAAATGTCAGACACTATTTGCCATAATTGGTAGTTTCACTGTATTTAGATGAAAAATTGAAGTTCTCCCAACTTTGAGGAACTGGACTTGAAAGGAAACACAAAAAAAGCCAGGAGCAGTTTTAGATTAGAGCCAGAACATCCTTATGGGTATAAATGCATGCATTTATGTAAGAGCCTCATTAGAGTATTAGATGCATCAGGTTTTTTTTCTCCGACTGCATTGATATTTGCTCTCCTGCTGTGCTGAGCTAAACTATTTCATTTTCCTGAGCATTCACAGGATGTGTAATTGAGCTTTGGAAGGTAAGGAAGAATATGTTAATCAATTTGGGGGATTTAAGTAAAAAAAAAATCACAGCCTAAATAACACAAGCAATTACAGCTAAATGAAGTAATGAAATCAACCTTACAGAGGATTGTAATTGTTTAATAATGCTGTATTTTCTAAGAGCTACAAAGACAAGAATTAAATTAATCAATGTTTTTTGCAAAATAATCTGAATACCCACTGAATATCTTCTAAATTTAGTGATTTCTTAACCTGCACAGGCATTAATAATCTTTTACTTTAGATTAGCAGCTAGCTATCGTTACATCCAAGTCTCACAAATTACAATGTTGCATCCGTTTTGTAAAAATTGATAATTTCTTGGCCTGGAACAATGACTTTCTGCAATATGAGTTTGTCAGTTTGCTTTGGAAAAGTCTTTTATCCTTAACCTTTAGATGCAGTGCTTTTAGGTACATGGTCATGGTCTAGGTGAAATTTTAACTGAGCATCAGAATGTGGAAGAAAGGTGATTTATGTGACTTTGAATGTGACTTGGTTGTTGGAGGTTCTGATTATTTCAGAAACTGGTGATCCGGTGGGATTTTTTCCATGTGCCATCTTTAGGGTTTACAGAGACTGACCTGAAAAAGAGAAAATATCCAGCAGCAGTTCTCTGGGTGATGTCACAGGTCAGGGTAATGTCCATCCTGCTTTGAGCTGATAGGAAAGCAACAGTATGCAGAACAGCATCTTTGAATCAACAAAACATGTAACTTTGAATAAGAAAGTTACACCGGGTACCACTCCTGTCAGGAAAACCAGGAAACTGGGGCTACAATTCAAATGGGCAAATTTGTACAATAGAAAATTGGAAAAATGTTGCCTGATCTGATGAGTCTTGATTTGTGCTGTAATATTCAGATGACAGGATCAGAATTTAGTATGAAAAACGTGAAAGCATGGCCTTGCCTTTGTATCAAAGGTTCGGGGTGGTGGTTGTGGGGCTGGTGGTGTAAGAGTGTGGGGAATTTTTTGTTGGCACAGTTCGGCCCTCCTAGGACTAAGTGAGCATCATAGAAATACCACAGCCTGTCTGCGTGTTGTTGCTGACCCTGGTCCCTTTATGCTGACGCTGATCCCTTTATGACCACAGTGTTTCCATCTTCTCATGGCCACTTCCACAAGGATAATGCTCCATGTCACAAAGTTCAGATCATCTTAAACTGGTTTCTTGGAGTTCATTCTACTCAAATGGTCTCCAGAGTCACTAAATCTTAATCCATCTTTAGAACTTGATGAAACAAGAGATTTGCATCATGATGTGCAGCCAATAAATCTGCAGCAATCATGCTATTACTGTATGTCAGTGTGAACTAAAAGAATTAAGGCTGTTCTGAAGGCGAAAAGGAGGTCCAACCCTGTAATTGGAGGGTATCGCTAATAACATGTCCAGTGATGGTTAGTGTAGTAGAGCTAACTGGATCTTAGATGTAGTGTCATTATTAAAATGAAAGATATTAGCTCAGACATGTAAAATCAGATATATTATGTACCCCTTTTAAGTGGAAGAAAACCACACAGGGTGAAGGACAAAGCCAAAGTACATATAATAACATACTGTGAGCAGAATTTTACATTAGTTTGTACAATTGGCTTTGACATTTTAAATAAAACCTTCAGCCCTACCCTTTCCTTTATACTATTAAAGGACTGAGTAATATGTGGAAGAAGAATACAAAAGTTCATTTTCTTTGTGTCCATTTTCACGCTTGTTACTGCAGCCAAGGAGCAACGTGACAGCAAATTTATGCAGGGGTCATGTGAGATGGCCTCATGAAGAGGCTGTCAAATAAAGACAGGAAAATGTTTTTCTCTCCTACTTAAGAGCTGGCAGCAAATATAAAGGGACACTGTCAGAACATGAATGTGGTGCAGGAGATGCCAGCGTATTCATCAATGCCAGGCTTTATGTGTGGGAGGGTTTTTGATGTGCAGGGCTCACGCTGCAGCGGTCTTCTGTGGACTGTGAAAGCCAGGAGCTTTGCCCAGCTGGGACTGAGTGATGGTGGATGCAAGCTGTCTTTCCTGCCTCCTACATTGGAATATTCTTCTAGGACTAGGGGAGAAATGACTGGAGCATGGAAAGTAAGAGTGTACCATCCCATGATAAGCGATTTTGGTGATTGGAAGAGACTTGTTCTGAGTTTGTGACAGCTTAATTGGGACCTATCTGAAGTACTTTTTGGGTGCTGGCTCATTAATAAAGCATATTTTGCCTCTTCCTATCCCTCCCTCTATTTGAAATGTAGATGTCTCAGATGTGGAGCTCTGTGTACCTTGGAGGAGCACTGCAAATGAGGGTCTGTGTGTCACCCAATGTTGTGGTTGTGATGAAATCAATTCTGGCTGCTGCAGAGCTTTGCAGCATAGAGGGCAGTGCTGCAGTGGCTATGAGTGCTCTTTCAGCCATGGAAACAGATGTACTGCAGTAATATACATGCTTGACACAATCACACACAAAGTAAAATAATCCTGCCAAGCCAACAAATCATATGAGACTATAGGACAGATCAAACTCAGTCAGCACTAGAATTCACATAATGAGCCTAAATTCAGCGGCTGGTGATTCTCAAACAGAAAGGCTTGCCTAAGCTTTTTTGTGTCCTACTTTGACAAGTGCGTAGAATAACTTGAAATGTCTTTTGTTTTTGCCATGGTGTCTGTTCTAACTTTTCTTCATCATATGTGAGGGGAACAGTAATCCTCTTATCCTGTTAGAGCCCCCCCCCCCGGTAAATCTACAACTCACACAGGCCCTGTCCGAGCTCCTGCTGTGTGAGTTTCTGTTTGTGTCTAAGTGTTACCTTTACTCTTTAAGGCAAGCCCACTGAAGTCATTCTGGCAGCCCCGCTATAGAGAGTCATGGAAGCCTGCAGGCACAGACATAGTATGAAATGCTGCGGATCGATCCGGGCAAGCCGAGTGCGCCTCTTCTTCATGCCTGTGTGGAAATCTGAGCCACAGTGATAGAGCTGTTCCTGCAGACATCCTCTTCTCCCATTTCATTTCTCCTTTGATAATGCTGCAGGCCTGTGGGTTGCTGCTTTTGGTAGGGTGATGGTTTGATGGGTGTTCACTCTGCAGTTCCAGCCTAGCTGTACAGACCTGGCATTAAGCCTAGGCTGGAGGAGGTCTATAGGGAAGAAGCAAGTGAAGGGAAGACGGGGGAGCAGAAACAGAGGGAAAGAGACAACTGGCATCACTAGAGCTTGGGCTGATTTAATTATTCATAATATTTGCTGGGGGTAGTGTAGCATGTGTGTGCAAGTTAAGGGTTATAGAAAGAGTAAAGCTAGTGTTTGGGGAGGAAAAATGGTTCACTAATAATGATGAGAGAGGCAGTAAGCAGTCTCAGACTTCATGGTAATTGAACATCTTACCTTGGCAGATTTAGCACCATAATCTTCCTACCCCAATTCAGTACAGCACCTATAAACCTTAACTATGAATGAAATCCAGCATACAGTCAGCACTAATATGTTTTTCTTTAAACTAAATCTAAGCAAGAAATTTATTTTATTAGCCTTTCCTGTCATTAATTATTCAGGTCCAGTCAGCTAAAAGAACAGACGCTTAAAGCACATATTGCACATATAATCATGGCCAGCAGTGTTATATTCTATGACCTTCAGTCAGTAATTTGTTATAGAAACATATTAAGAAAAACATCCATTATAGAGCTAGGACCATAACTTTTGGAAAATGACACATTTTTTTCTATACATTTTTTCCTCTGTTAACCACTGCTGTGACTGTTGCTGTGTGTCAATTAAAGATGTGCTTGAGCTTTAATTCAAGAGGCTTAACAAAAGTATTGCACTAGCTGGGAATTGTTTTATACACAATCCCCCATTTTCAGAGGCTCAGAATTTAATTGGACAATTGACTGACAGGAAGTTTCATGGCCCTTGTTATTCCATGACAAAATAAGATAAAATGTCTGGAGCTGATTCCAATTTGCAATGTTAGGTTTTCACTGGAACTCTCAATATGAAGCCCAAAAGAGCTACTGATGCAGGGGAAGAAAGTCATCATTAGGCTGATAGCCCAAAATAAACCCATCAGAAAGATAGCAGAAACTTTAGGAGTGACCAAATCAATAATGGGGAATATTTTTAAAAAGAAGGAATGCACTGGCTAACTGAACAACACTGAAGGGGCCTGAAAGACCACAGAAGACAACTGAACTGGATGATGATTAAGAAAAACTGCTTCACAACAACACCCTACTCTAGAGAAGGTAGCCATATCATATTCTATAATCAGTCTACAATCAAAACATACCTTCATGAGTGGAAATACAGAGACTTTACAACAAGGTGCAAACCACTGGTTACACGCAAGAACAGGATGTCCATAATAGACCTTGTCAAAAAACATGTAAAAGAAACTGTTCATTTCTGGATGAAAAAAATCTTTGTAGAGGTGAAACGAAACTGAACTTGTCCTAGAATGATTGGAAGTTAAAAGTATGGTGTAGGAGAGAAAAAGTTCGTGATCCAAAGCACACCACATCATCTGTCAGACATGGTTATAGCATGATGATGTTTGGCTGTCACTGGAACTGGGCCACTAATGTTTATTGATGATGTGACTGCTGAAAGAAGTAGCAGAATAAATTCTGAAGTGTACAGAGCAACTCAAGAGTTTCTTAAGGCAGAGACAGGATTTCTTTCAATGACCAGGTCAGTCATCTGATCTCAATTCAGCAGACTATGTGTTTTCATTAGTGAAGACAAAACTGAATGCATAGAGACCTAAAGACCTGGGAAAGCGTCCGACACAAGGAAACACAGCATCTCCTGATGTCCATGAATTCTAGACTTCAGTAAGTCACTAACCACAAAAACATTTGATCCAAGCACTGGAAACAAAACTCATACTTGCTTCTAAAAATGGGACAGTGTATATATATTGGCATTAATTTCTACACAGTTCATTAAATACTTCTGTAAAACCTGTTAAATTAAAGCTAAAAGTCTGCACTTCAGTCACACCTTGACTGTTTTAGATGAATTCTGTGGACAGAATTGTTGACTTGTTGCAGTTACCTAGTTGCTTATAATCTTAGATGATTACCAAAAACCTCGAAAGTCAGGCTCATAAATAAACAGAATATAAAGTTATTTCTGTAAGAAATAAATACCATAAACAAATTTCTTTTGACCACTTTGGCAAGCAGTAACCATAACACTGACCATAACGCAAGCAGTAACCATAACACTGACCATAACGCAAGCAGTAACCATAACGCTGACTTATTACACTGGGAAACACATTTTGTATATGGATAATTCAGTTATGCAGAGCTTTTCCAGAGGACAGTATCAGTATTTCACTACATGACCAACATAATCAGTGCTAATGAAATTATCACATTTTTCTGTTGTTGCTCTGCCGGCAGACTGGGGTGCATCACCATTTATTTGTCATGTATGTGCAACCCTAACATTTCTTAGCCTTGTGAGATAACTTGCTTTGAGTGGGTGTAAAGTGTCTGAGTTAAATAGCCAAAAGTGAGTCATCCACCACCATCACGTCATCTTAACAGACACACTATTTTATGGGAGAAATCTGTCAGTTACAAAGTAAAGATTTTGTATAGAAAACAAATATTTAGTCAAAGACGCTGTGACTTTACTAAAACTAACTGACTGCTGAAAGAGCACACGAGCCAGAATATTTCATTGACACTGAAGTGAAAATTGCCCTGTTAAACAAAATTTCATTTTTCTGAAAAGTGCTGATGCAATAAAGCTACTTTTTAAGAAGACATAATTGAAAAGCATTCCAAAGAGTCTTTAGCATCCATCAGCGAAAATACCCTCAAGAACAAATCCAGCATTAGTAATGGCACAAGTGTATCACTGACAATATCTAATTAGCAGTAATATGAGCTCAACAATGCATAAACAGACATGTAGAAGAGACTTATATGAAATCAAGCTAATACTGCAGTGCGTACTTGGAGGGTTGATCATTGTTTTGTCATCGTTTTTCCATTTATTTGACCTTAAGGGTGCACTCTTATTGGCGATAATGTCATCCAGCATTCTCAAACTGCTTTAAAAAGAAGCAGACTTGGTAACAGCATGTTAGTCTATGACCACATTTAAGGATCAGAGCCCTGACCTACATGTTAGTGTTTTTCATATGCAGCACGAGGTATATATGATATATATTTCTGTGGAATATAATCAGGTCAAAGAATCAGCCTGCTGGCTATAAAATCAAAGCAAGTTGGAATACTGTTAAACACTAGATCCATTCAGATCAGATCCATTACAATAATATTATTTTGGATTTTTTCTCTAGCTATAGTCCCTTTCTGACATTTTATCCATACAAAAATATTGATTTGAGGCACTAAAATGGTATTTTGTTAAAAATACCACACTAAATGTTTTTTAGGCTGTATTTCAACAAACACTTGAATATAAGGTTCATTCAATATCACTAAATGACTCATCCTTCATACACTGATATCAAAACACTATGTCACCCTGTCATAAACAACCCCCCCACCCCCTTCACTTTACACAGATGCCAGAGCCATGAATGACAACGAGTAAAGGAAAGAGCAGAGGAGGGCTCTGAGGGAATGAGAGGGAGTGATGTGGGGTGGGGATGGATGCAATGGATGATGGGATTGAGTGGTAACTGATCCCTCGGTGTTGCCTGCATGGCACGGTAGAGGACGAAGTCATTTTCCACTGGGACCCATTTAGCCCAAAGAATTTGTTACAGTGAGTGATGTAACGGGCGTTGTTAGAGGATTGTGTGTGTTAATTTATCTGTGAATGTGCACTGACACACTGTATGACATATGCCTGAGCTCTCCTTAGACTAGGAGATCACTATGTGCAGGCTCGGCATGAATTAATTTACATTTGTAGCAGCATTCCTTCTCCTCTTCTCAGTCTCAGTGCTTATCATATTATGAGCGTGCATGGTATTTTATCTTCATATCTAGTCTTACACACTATGATAAGCAAGCAAGATTTGTTCAAACCTGTCACTTAATACAGGCGACCATAGATTGGATCATGAGACATGTGCGTGAAATTAGGCTTTATAACCTGCACAGATTACATTACAGAACTCCCTTTCTCTTAGAAGATGATCGGTGGTGTGATGACAGGCATCTGAAACTAAAGATAAAAAAAGATACACAGAAAACAAATTAGTAGTTGAAAGATTGTTTTTAGTATTACTGGAGTAGATCAAGTAGAGCAAATAATAGCATTTAACGTTGTTAAGCTGTTACTCGCACATAATGCCACTCAACTCCGTAGTTCCCTCATCTCTATCAGTTCTAGTCTTTTAACTCATTTTTTGTTTAAGGAGTATCAGCTTCAGCTGACTGAGGTTGGATTTCAGCTGATTGGTCATGACTGCTGATTGGCTAGTCAGCCTCACATTCATAAATCAGATTTTTGTGCAGTCAAATTAGGTAAAGACTAGCAGCTGTGATTAGTTATTGATTTGCATATGGATAATGCCTCCATGAAACAAAATGTAATATGTAAATGGCTTCTTCATAACTCTAACATAACAGACAGCAATGTGCCAGTGTAGCTCTCTGCTGTTTTCTCATTTTTATAGTAGCTTTAGCAATTTATGTATAAAGTCAGTCGTCCCTGAAATCTTCTCTCTTTTCTTTGTTTTTTGTTTTTGATTTTTTTTTAATGCTCCAATTCCAACATGATCTGCTTTCCTCAGTAAACATTGTTTAATGCACATTAAGCAGCCTAAAAGGCTACGGCCAACCAGCCTTTTTTGAGGTATATAGAAGTGAAAAAGAAATTAAATAAAGTGAGGTATACTGCTACTCATTTTCAGTTGGATTTTATTTGTATAGAAAAATTATCTGTCCAGTAAGTTTGGCGCTTACTGCACAGATCTTCTTATATTTCCTGGAAAAATCTAAATCTGGAATCAGCCAAAATTTTAATGCACAGGTCAGACTGTTAAAGGAAATCAACATCAGTGCATTTGTTCACATTCACCAGGTAGATAAATAGATATGCTATATTTACAGACAGGCAGCATACTGTGTAGCGAATGGATTTCAGTTCTGAGACGGTTGATTGTGATAATGGATGGAGATTTGACTGGAAACATTGAAGCTTTTCATTTTGTTCAGTTACACTAGTGAAAAAAATCATACATCAGTTGTCCTCATCTTCATAAAAAAGCATTTTCTTTCATGAACAGTTTGAGGTGTATTTTTCAAATTAGCTGCTGTAAAATTAATTACTACTGTTTGGGACGTCAGTGAGAGTTGAATGATGTCAAAAAAAGTGTTATTTCTTCGGTGTGAGAGAAACTGCTTGCACAGTCTTTTAATGCTGTCAAATATTATTTGTCCCAAGTAGTCTTCCTTTTTTTAAAACTGTAATAACCAATTTTTGATTTGATTTTAGATGTGTATAACTCTTTAAAGTCAAAGCTCTTTTTAAATAATTCCAAAAAATCTAATCTGGCTCAAGACTGAATTATGATGTTTTTCTGAAATAAAAAGAGTGCTTTTCATTTTTCTTCCTGAAGAAGAACTATCTCAACCTAGATCTTCATTCCCGACCTTCAAATCTTTGCCAAACACAGAGCCTTTATAGCAAAAACAAGGAGACTTATAATTTTCATGTGACTGCACCAGCAACCCTGTTTGACCTTGCTGACTGCATTAATTTAAGCTCCACAGCCCAAGTGTAATAATCCCAGCCCATATGTTAGGACCATATTCACTTCTAGCACAAACATACACTTCACCCCATTACTATTAAACCCCCAGATGTTCCTTTGCCAGTCCGATTTAATATGCAGAAAGAATCGGAAAATAATTAAACTCTGTGACAAGTGATATAACCCCAATTACCTCACTGGAGCTCTGGTAGCAGGGCAGACAAGAGGGCTGCAATTCGCTGTAAGCTTTGGGCACTGCAAATGTCAGGATCTGTGCAGAATCACAGCATGTTTTCCCTGATCAGGATTATGCACTGGGGCACACAAGGTGAAAAGCAGTACATTACCCCCACCACCCTTAAATTTGCTCCTGCGCTGGTGTGCTTTGTCATTTTGGTTTGTTTGCCTTGTATTGTCCTGCTGAGATTATAGGAAGATGGTGCAGATTAGGTTAATACAGTGAAGTCAACTGGCTAAACAAGTTTCTAATCCTTTAGACTGTGAAACGTTTCAGGCAATAACGGTCACAGCTCGAAATGCCCTCAGATAATCTCCTCTTGCAACACAATGCTGTAATGTTAATGTGTGATTTCCTTTTTTTTTTACTGCACCAGCTAAACCAGCTTGTTTAACAGTACATAGGATGTATACTACAGAGCTGCAGATTTAACTGGATGGCCGCAGGCAAGATATATCTGAGTTCAGCTTGACACCAATTCCAAATGCCATGCCATCTTCTTGCATGTCTCTCCCCCTTTTTTGTAACTGCTCCCGCTGGGTCTGCAGTCTGTGTTCAGCTGCTCGGGACAGCGTATGAATATTCTGAGCAGCTCTTTTGCATACAGAGCAAAGCAAAACAAACCCTGCGAAAACATTCCCCTTAATCGTGACATTTGTTAAAAGATGCCAAGAGGCAGCCAGTTGTCAAAGAGCTCAACGCATATTGAGTTGACCCACATAGACGGTACAGTGTTGCACGCCCATGTTTCACCTCCATCTAAGCACCCATTTCTCTGCCCGAATGATTGACAGGGCTTCAACATTGCAACTTGTGATGAAAAATCGCCCCCGCCATCCTCCCCCTCATCTCCTCCTCCTTCTTGTTCCATCCTAATCTGCTCTTATGGGCCTCAGCCTGTGGCGTCTTAAACCCCTCCATCTCCCAACAGCTGTTGAGGACAGGGAGGTATGGAGAGATTAAATGAGTCTTTGCAGCCCCCAGAAGGAATCCCACACGCCTCTGTGCCTCTAGCCCCTGCTAGTGTCTTTGATTTGCTGTGTTTTGCAACCTAGTCAAGTCCCATTGGGTGTAGGGGGCTCCTACACATGCCAACCTACATACAGACCTCTTTAGTCTCCATGATGGCTGTTGAGCTTAAAAATGTTGTTTAGGAAGCTGAAAAAGGCTCAGCTGCTTTCATAATACTGGAGGAAAGCAGTGAATTGAGAGGTTCTTGCATGTGCTCCAGATAAGTAGGGTTCAGTCACTCTTTTTCACGGCATTTTCTAGTGGTTATGAACCACCAATCTCTCACAGTTGTAGTGCCTTTGATGCTTGCATTTACTTTCTTATAAACACTGAATATAAAGTGCAGTACATGGACTCAGTCAAATCTGCTCTGGTTGTAAGGAGGATCGGATATGATGACAAACCTCTGAGGAATTCCTGCCACCTTATATTAGCCATCTATAATTAATAGCCTGGGATGGCTCTGGATGATGCACAGCCAAATAAATGAGCATGGATGCCCTGTGCTTCACCTTGCAATATAGGCAAACCCCACAGAGCTGTTAAGGGAAGAGACAAAGTCACACTCTCTTTTCTCTTTTCACTGCCTTTTATCTTGGCACTTTGTTAAAACCAGTCCTGATGCTTCTCTGTACATAAATGCATCTACGCTTAAAACCTAGCTCTCCTCATGAGTCAAAATACGCTACTGCTTGATTCCACTGTGTGATCCATTTGGGACACGTCTTGGCTGCAAGTGATTTACTTTAACTAACAATTCATATGCAACACTGTGCTCGGTTCGTGTGCAGCGCAAAACCTCACTGGCACACGATGGAAGCTGAAGCAGTGCGTGTGAAATCTCGGGACTGCCGTAACCCTGGTAACGTTCAGAGGAAATTTGGAGGAAGGGAGGCAGATTATTCTCAGTGAGCATCCACTACGCTAATACAGTGTGTCTCTCAAGTGTGTGTAATTTTCACATTTGGTCCCTGAACAAGCTTCCTCACTAAAACACTGCAAAAGATGCACAGAATTCAGTTTAAGCACATGAATATCGGTAGTGCTATTTGGTATATATGCTATAGAATTGTATAGAGTTCTTTCAAAGCACTTTAAGGTGTAACGTTAGCAGAGGTGCCCTATAATCTGATGATTCTCTCTGAGCAAGTACTTGGTGAAAGTGGGGAGGTAGAAATCAGTCAAAACCAGTGGTCCCCAGCAGCCTGTGCCAATAGCAACATAGCTAAGGGAGGATTCAGGGGTCACCTGATCAAGCTCTAACTAAGCTTATGAAAAATGTTAATCCTTATGTTAAAAGTGGAGAGGCTGTCTTCCAAATCCAAAAACTGGGAGCTGATTCCATAGGAGAGGGGCCTCTCTTTCCATTCCATTTTACTACTCTCCCTCCACTGTTTTGGATCAGCTGATCTAAGACAACTGTTAATTATAAGGGATTACAATAGTTCAGCCTGAGCACCACCTGACTCCTCAGAATCAGCTGATTTTGTTTTTTGTATGTTTAACTTTATTATATTTAATGAAGCCAGTCAAAATTGTACCTGTAAACAAAGGAATGTGCTATTTTAGTGGCAGCCATAACTGACCAGTGTAAACTTGTAAACTTGTTTTTTCACAGAGCTTAACTTTTTTTCAGCACTGAAAAATGTCATTTGGTTAACTGTATAGAAGAAGTTATGTGAGCTCAACAATTCCCCTCAAAAAACAAAAGCTGAATTGAAAGTGGAATATATTGACGTACCACTGTGTAATTCAGGGGCATTTAACTTGAAGATATTCACAGTATAGGGTAAAATTTCGTATGAGAAAAGAAACTGAAGAAACTGATAGATAGATGGATAGATAGATCATACTAGTTGTTTAGTATCACTCTGAGATGGGGTATTCCTAAATTTCATAGTATTACTAGTTGAGTTCCTCCATCCATTTTTCCTTTCTCTTCCGCTTATCCTTTTGACAGTCGCGGAGGGCTGGAGCCTATCCCAGCTGTTTTAGGGCGAAAGGCAGGGTAGACCCTGAACAGGTCGCCAGTCTGTCGCAGGGCTAACACATAGACACAGAAAACCATTCACACTCACATTCACACCTATGGGCAGTTTAGAGTTACTAGTTAACCTAACTCCACTAACTGCATGTCTTTGGACTGTGGGAGGAAGCTGGAGTACCTGGAGAGAACCTACGCAAACAGTCCTGCTAAATTAATATATGGTTGAACTTGGTAAAATAATTTCTTTCATAAAAGTAGCGATCTTTCAACAAAGTATAAAGTTTGAGAGTATTCCAAAACATTTTGCCTTGTAGCCATGGGGATTTTCTTTGTCTAGACAATTACGAGGTGAGGCTCCATTCATCTGTGTGCACTCTTGACATTATATCCTCAAAGTTACACAAACCCTCGACCTGGAGGCACTTTTGATTTTCTGCATGGTCTGTCTACATCAGTCCTCAGAGCCCCATTCTCCTGAGCAATCACGACCATTATTACAGTGAGTGCAAAAATGCATTAGCTTTTCCTAGGAGCCACTAAGCTGATGCCCATCTGCTGCTAGAAAGGGATTAATTAAATGATGCTGCCTGGCCTATTACCTTGTTAAACCTTTTTGTGATCTATTTGGCAAGGATATTTTTCTGTGAATCACAATGATGCTATACGTTGCATTCAGTTGAAAACTCATTTAACTTGGGCTAGACTAGGCATAAGAGTACAGGGTGCATAAGTAACCATTACCACTGGATCTGGAGCACGAGTCATAATAGGCAGCCATTTATAATAATTTTCCATTATGACAGAGACCTTATAGAAGTAACAGCCGTTTTCATATTTGCCTGTATTACATGCTCTCTGCGTGCTCTGTGCTCTCTTCTAACAGACTCTGAGTACCACAGTATAATCAGTCATCATTATGGCAGCAGCCATGTTCTGCCAAGGCTCACTGTAAGATTACATTATCTCAACACTGGCGCATGTTTACAACTCGATAGATGTTATTTAGCAAATTTAAGTCGAGTTCTGCTTTAAGAAAATTGCTTTAGGATTTAAAACTTTATGTTGGATGAATTTGTTTCCTTTGGTCTTTACATTATTTTGCACTTTATGGTTCATATTTTTTTACTGCCTGTGGTTTACATGCTACAAGAAAGGTATCACTTATAGCATTTATACTCTGGAGTTAAAGTGGTGCAGAACACTGCAGGCCTTGGTACTTTAGCATTTGGCTAGCGCTATAGAAGAGGAGCCGGCATAAAGCAAGTTTTTTTTAAAAAAATTTAAATTTCAAAGGCAACATTTTTATTAGATCAACAAACATCAGCAAACACACAGCCTGTTTGTATGCAGTTTGTCACACAGTGTGCTCCTAGCTAAAGATCCAGCTGCTGTATTTCCAGTGAGAGAAAAGAGTTTGAGATAAGTTCACTCAAAGATGGAAGAAGATATAAGAAAGACGAGAGAGGGGAGGAAGGAGTGAGGTTAGATTTAAAGGTAAGGCTGCTCGGTAACACTTGATAAACTGCAAATGTAAAGATTGCATGTAAAGTAATGTTTTGATACATTATGGCTTTTCACTTTGTGAAATGACCTGCAAAACAAACGAGGTATACTAACTTTGTGTTATTCAAATATTGCATGAAAATACTCTGTAGTTTATATGGGATAGAGAGCTTACTATACTGTGTTGAAGTTATAGTAAAACAGTGTGTTGGATTGGTGCATGGTGTCAGTGTTGGGTTACATCAAGTGTGGTAGACTAATTTCCATTTAAGAAGACGATCCTTAGATTAAATCACTGAATCCCACCTTTGTACCAACATTATACCAACTGTATACAGTCTAATATAGAGATAATATACAGAATATAGTTGGTGTAGGAAATGGAAATTTGCTAAAGTAGCTCAGCTTACATCTTGCTGAATTCAATTGTGTGGATTCACAAAGAGCAGCAGGTCAGCTCATCACAGCCTGTACCTGAGCTCACAGTAGAAATGATTGTGAATGTGATTCTTTTCCGCATCCTGAGTCAATACAACCAACCTTAGGTTTCCCCGACATTCCGAATCCCACTTTAACCCCTGACTGTGCTCATTTTCCTGTTTAGGTGTGAAGGCAAATATATATGTAATAATATAGCACAAGGTTAGTTACATTTGGATACAAATAGATGATAGAAATGCTACTTTTTAATGCTACTTAAGGAGCTACTTTTTATTTTCTTACTTTGAGTCCATTTGAAAGCGTGTACTTTTTCACTGTCACTTGAGCAAAGAATTTGATTCAGTGCTTTTACTGTACTTTTGCCACCTCTGGTAGCTAACTTAAGTTTAGTGAATGCTATGAGTGTAACTGTTTTTGCTTTTAATTTTAGAAAGGAGAAATTTTTCTTTCAGAAATCTATGAGTTCCCTACTGAATTTTATAACCTTATTTTATATCATGCATATAAATATAATATGAAAATGATTGCTTGGACAGATTTTTAGTTTGAATTAAAGGTTCTAAATTAACCTATTTAATCTCAATTTTTTGGCAGCTTTGGTCGCTTTGCAATAATGTAAAATGTTTGCACATGGTCAAATACGTAGAAACACAAAGATATCTCCACAGTTTGCATAAACTGCTTCAAACGTTATATTAACGTAATATTAATAATATACTAATATTAACTTAAGGCATGAGGTTGATGGGATGGAGCAGGAAGACTGACAGTGATGCACAGGGGAGGGAGGATTCTCGCAGATTCCATCTCAAAGCATCTGGGGACACAGGCATTATTCAAATGACTTTTACTGGCTGGCGATAAGAGAACTTAAAGGGTTTCCAATTAGCACCAAGCTTTCCATTTTGAAATCCCGTGATCAGATAATATTTTTTGCACATGCCAGTTATGACAAAAGATGATGATTTCAGATACATGGATTTGCTGCACTTTACACAGGTTCCAGGTGTTCTTCAAGCACAGGCAGCAAAATTTAACTGTGTTATCAATTCTTTTATATTTGAATGACTCAGGAAAGAAACCCTGCTGGGAAGGATGTTTCTTACAGCGCAGGAACAGGAGCACAGTTTTACAGTGACCGAGGTTGATGTTTAGATCCACTGCCTCACAATGCAGGTATACAGGTGCAAGAGTGAAGTCCAAGGAGTGAAGCAGCAGGAACATGTTTGTTATTTTTCAGTTTGTTCTGAGTTCTGTGCTAAACTCAGTGTTTTGTTTTTCAAATTATTATTGAGGTATATATCAACCTGTCCACTGAACTTACACTAGAAAATAATACTCTGCACTTCATATCTAGTTAGTCCCACAATTGTGAAAAGTTCATATCTCTAAATTGGCTCCTTTGATTTGTTTTGGTTGCAGAATGTGGATTCATAAGGAATTCGGTGCCTGGAACTTGGTAATGGTTGATAAAATTTGATTTGATTTGTTACAAATAAATCTAAATTTCTTCACACTAAAACATTTCCAGAAAAAAAAAACATAAAAGAAAATAAAACTTTGTGGTTAAATGCCCTAAAGGTATCACTATATTTTTATCCATCACAAAACAGTCAACTACACTTTGTTATCACTGCCTAATAGCATTTTTTATTGCCGTTACTTATCCCCTGACAAACTCATATCACGCTTCTTTTTGATTATTTTTTTTTTAATGTTTAAAAAGTATAGCTAAACCAATCAGTGAGCAATTAATGCTGGCTCTTTTGGCCGTGGGTGGAAGCACATATGCACATCATTTTTATCAGTTTTTTTGGGTGTATGTCACATGCTTTGAGGTAAATGTCACTCAACAGGTCATGTCCTGTGCGGATACTTACAGCACGAGTCTGTGTTTATATGTGTCAGTGTGTGAGAGTAAGTGGGAACTACTGTCCAGGCGTTAGAGATTAATCGGTTTAGCGAAAGAAAGCTAATTATAGCAGGCTGGGACCTGCACTCAGTGCCCAGATCGCTGTCTTTCTCTGAACCTCCCACACAGACACATGCATGCACACATTGCACATCCAGCAATTACATAACTACATGAGACCTGGAAGCCTGCGCTCATGTTTCACCTCGTTGTTGACCTCGTTGTTACTGTGCAAGTCACATCCAAACCAGTGATGCCCGGCACCTGAACAATACCTCTTGGCTTGTTTGAAGTATAAAAAATATGATGGAGAATTAATGGAGATGATGTTAGCATCATACCTGGCAGAGAAAACTGAAGAAAGGTCGCTGTTAACTCCAGCTTTACTCTTTGTTGTAATTAAGGAATTGTATAGTTATTACATATTTCTCCATATGCTTCTTTACTCTTGCAGATTGGCCTTCTCTGGTGCCTCTGTGATCATTGCTTGGCAAAAATATAAGTTTATCAAATGCTTCAATAAAACACACTGAAGCATGCTATATTGCTTTGACCTTCTTCTTTTTATCGAAGAATGGAGAATTGATAAAATAAAATCATGAAGTACTGTAGAAATTCTTGTAAATCACTCTAAATAGAAGATAAATGTCTGTTTATGTCTACCAGTCCTGCACATGGCTCAGAGCCAGCTTCTTCACTCTGGCCCCCAGTGACAAGTGTTTTAACAATGCTGACTGTGACCACTGTCCCCCTGTTTGCCCAGCAGCCATCGATGTGGCCTGTCTAGAATTATCGAGGTCAGGCTAAGCCACTCGGCAGCGGTTTCTAGGGCACGACACATATCAGAACTGCGGTGGAGTTGAAATCTGGTTCAAACAGCAGCTGGGGGAGGAAAGTGTGGGGGTAAGTGAGGTGCATGGCATCAGCTAAATCCCCCAAGTACAAACGTAACTTCATAACCGCCATAAACAGAAAGCACTCAACCTGCTGGGGTAGTTTTCCCTTATGCGTCCGTCATTGGGACCTGCAGGAGGTCGCGTGCTGTTAGTGCGGATAACTGGTTAAGCTGCACTGTGGGATTGAACTTCTCACAATGCTATTTAACTGTGGCTACGAGTGCATGGAGATGAACACAGGCCAAACCCTCTTCAGATCCACACGCGGACGAGTTGTACTACGCTGCTCTGCATTAGCCACTCAGATTGTTCACCGATTAAAGCTTCTTATGTCCCTGCCCACATTTTTGATCCTACGCTAAGTCTGCAGTTTTTAAATAATGTGAAATCTGCTTATTTTTTCATGAGCCTGGAATTCTTTCTCTGTCAGCCTTTTTTTTTTTATGGTAACAAAAAGTGTCACGTAAGGAACTTAACTACAAGGAAAATGATCTTCTCTCACCCTCAACACTATTGCTTTTTATGAGAAAATGTAATGGCTTGACACTCATAAAGTGCCTAAACGTTCACCCTAGCTAGGTGAAAATAGGGAACACACTGTGGCGTTCTCCCTATTCTTTTTCCGGCAGGCCCGAAGGGACAGCATCTCACAGGTTATTATCATCCTGTGAAAGGTTACAAATCAATACTTGTCAAGACAGAAAATTCCTCTTTTTTCAAGCACAGCTCTGCTATAAATGAGCCACTCTAATCTCTTCCTCCTCCCCTCCTCCTTCAAAGCTTTGGATATAATAATCTGACAGAGTCGGGGTAATAGTATTTTTTTTTTTTTTTTTGATACAGTATGTGGATTTTTGGATTTGTGATATAACTACAGTCCTGGTACAACACATCCAGGACACTGACAAATCTGATCTGTCTAGCTATCAAGTTCAGTGATTATCTGACAGCATTTGAGAGTGTTTGTGCCGAAGATCACACGTAGGACTGGATAAAATTAAGACAGTTATTATTTGCCAAAGATCTCAACTGTCTTTTTAATCTGAAAGAGTGGTAAGAATCCTGAAAAAAATGTGTGAGCAGTGTTTTTCTTTCCATCATTCCTTATCGTTTCACATCAGCCTCAGCTATGTGGAGGCAACATTATCGTTGTGGAGTGCCGCTACTTTCCGTTTAGATGCTGTTTGTGAGTCATTAGAAATAGCTTTACGAAAATCACTTGAGAATGTTTTGTTTGCTGATATCTTACAGATGCAATTACACCAAATTATCATTTTCATTATTGGAAAGCAAAAAACTCTTTAATGCAAACTGATTAAGCCTAAAGTCTAATTTGTAGCTGGTCTTCAGCTTTTGATCGCATGATCTTCTTCATCAGCAGATGAAATGTCTCATTCATGTTTTCTTAAAAGCAGAGTTTTAGAGGGCAAACCTCCATCTGCTGATTATCATTTTATATGATCAGGCTTCTTCAGCAACTGCTGTTTGAGGTGCTATTGACAAGAAATAACCTTTAAACCTCACCTTTAAACCCTAGTTTGAATTAGACCTCCTATAGCAGTTTTCATCCAGATGGTTCACCTTTTGGCACAATACTGATTAGACTTCAAGAACAGTTTCTGACCATCCTTGGTGGGTTGCAGCTAAAGCTGAGACTTAAACTTCTTTGAACATGTGTGTAGAGACCTGAAGATAACGGTTTAAAATTCAGTCTGTCTGAGCTTGAGAAGATCTGTGAGGAACAGTTGGACAAAGTGCCCAAATCCAGGTGTGAAAAGCTTGTTGAGACATAGCCAAGGCGACTTTAAGAAGTAATTGCTGCCAAATAGGTTTCAGTGAAGTAAAACATGGACAACATTTGTGAATGAAAGATTTCAAATTCAGTTTCAACATAAAACAGTTTGCCACGCTGTTATTGAATTCTTTCGACTTCCACTGAGCCCAAGCACATACCGATGAGGCGCAATATTAAAACCACCTGCATGTTATTGTGTGAACTCCCTCTTTTCCCGGCAGAAAACCTCTGACATGTTGCAGCATAGATAGAGGACTTGTTCCGGGAGTCTAGCTCAGGGACAATGGCAGCGAATCCTTTGAGTCCTGTGGGTTTTTTAGTGGGGCCAGTTCAGTGCTTTAAGCTCTTTGCAGTGTAGTGTTTGAGACGGCTGTCATCGGGGAGTGCTGTTGCCATGGGCGTAGTTGCTGCTTAGAATGCAATAACATTTATAGGGGGGATTTATCTCAGAAGCATCTTTGTAAATACCAATAGCCTTGGTTCAATGTTCAGTTATCAGGGTTATTCATTTAATCAGTCAGGGACTTTAATTTTGACTTGTTTGCATGAAGTTATATGAGTCATGCTTCTTTATAGTCTCTTTAAAACTGTATTTCACTGTATTTGATACAGTATCTTACTATTTGCAGTACCAGATTATAATTAAGAGTTTTTATTCATTAACCTGACATCATATTCTGCTTAAATTAGACAAGGTCAAAATGAATGATTAGAACTATCAATTAACTCATCAAAGACGTCTTCATAATTCATTTGTATTCTGAAACTGATATAAGATTATACTCAGAATGACAGTTTCACACCTCCCCTTTTCATTTTCTGCCTGCTAGCTCTCCTTCATCTCTGCTGTCCTTCACCTTTTCCTCTTTTTCTCTCAACCTCGACGGTTGCCATAGCCACGTTATCAGTTGTTGAGGAGCTTCCAGCATATGGAAGGTGATCACATTTTAAAATTATTCAATATCTCACTATGATGAAATCTTGCTGAAAACCTTTCTTCTTAACACAGTAGAAGGGATTTCGTTCTTTTACAGTAGGTACATTTTCATTTCTTACTTTCCTTCCAAGTTGCTGCTCTCTGATTTCCACCGATTCTTCTATCACTCTCAGTTTTCTCCCTTCTTTCTCACTTTCTCTCTGTGAGAAACGTACCTTCCTCACTGAATTTTTTTAAGACATCCTTGATTTTAGGCAGCATTTTCTGATTTCTTTTAATAATCTTGAACACTTTCCTGAATAATTTCCTCTCCTGTGGATGCCGGATGATTATAGTGCTGCTGCTCGGCTGAGAGCCCAGGCCAAACTGACAGGTGTAGGGGTGTTAGGAAAGCCTTGGTGGAGTTAATTTGGATTAACTGACTTGGCACAGAATAGGAGTTTTTTCACGGTGGGCTTTATCTCCAACACAGCTCTTCTCGTGGGATTCGGCCTTCCCTCATGGATGAGAATATGTGAGACCTAATGACTGGGGTCTTTTGCCTTAGACTAACTCAAGTTGAAGTTTGCTGTTTGTTCAGCTTTTGTCAGTAACACCATCAATGATCGTCACATCCATGACTGAAAGGTAAATAGGCGGGACCAGTACCAGCAAAAAGTAGATATTGATCTACTTTGCATGTTCTCAGGATATTAGATTATATAAAGCTAGTTGGTAAGAAATACAACCCCAAACACTGAGAAAAATCAGAGAAAAATGAAAGTGTTTAGTTTGTGTTTCTGCTTTTGTGGGACCAGCTAAAGCCTCGGCGGCTCTTTGGCCCTGAACCTTTATCCATCCAAAGCTAATAAGGCAGAGAGTGATGCTTGTATCAGCCACTGACTCACCTTGTCTGAATACTTTCTCATGAAATGCCCACACTTACTTTCACCTGCATTCCTTTTGGGCAAATACCTATTTGAATTTGATGATGCATGGGACTGTTGGGTGCTATTTTAAGAGATGCCTCCCTAAATTCATCATCACTTTAACTTGTAGACTGGTCCTGGAACATGCAGAGACAATAACATGCAATCTAAAATGTGCAACTATCAGTTTACTACTATTGTTTGTTTATGTCTACTATTTAGTACTTTAGTTTGTACCCTTGGGGTCAAATTAATACGTTGAAAACATAGCACAGGCATACTTTAATCATACCGACCTATCACTGGGGGGATCTGTTGGCAACCACAGCCACATTAGCTATGTTGTAAGTTATGTATTGTCACTTGATCAGTCTGATCTTCCTCATTATTTTTGTTCAGTTTTGGTCTCCTCCAGCTCTTAGCAGAAATACCAAGCTCTTTAGCTGCTAAGAGCTTCACTATGTTTGTAAAGAGTTTGGCTAATTTTTATCTATTGTGCAATGCTGAGGCTGCAGAGTGCCTGCAGCCATAATTTGTACCTCTGTGGCATTTTGTTATAAGGTGCATAGAAAAAAGACAAAATGTGCAAAAGTGTGGTGAAAAGCAAAACTTTCTCATCACAATTCTTTGTCATTAATTAATTTTACATTGTTGATATTATATTGACTTTTTCAGGTAGCTGCATTATTTTTCTCTGAAGTGATTTTTTAATTTTTGTAAAGTTTTTTATCAGAGTTGTGCCACAGTGACAGTTTTCTAACAAAAATATCAACTGGTGATTTGGCAGTCATTTTTACGCCAGAGCTGCCTGTCGCATCAGGTGCTTAATTCAAATGTCACATGGTTTGCAAGTAATTATCCATGAAACCCAGTGATTCAGAGAGCTCTCAGCCAGTTGAATGAGAGTTAATGTTGGGTCTTTTTTCACTCTGATCTGTCCAAGGGCCATACAGTCCTGCCTTATGCACTCAAGACATCTGGCAGCACAACAGGTTCAGACCCATATTCAGTGGATAGCATTCACATAAAGCTAAATTGCCGTAACCCAGGCAATCCTATCCTGCTTTCAGTAGTTTTCACCATGCTAACCATGCTTGCTATGGTGTTACATCAGGTCAGCATGGGCTCAAAAATCATTCACTCGGCATTAGTGATGGAAACTACTCACAATCTTTGCCATCTGGAGGATTTCAGACAGACACAGAGGTCATCGGTCTCAAATAAATGATGGAACATTTGTAGCATAGTAAGGCAGGTCAGGTATGTAATACGTGTTGTTAGGCCCTGAAAAGCAGTGGGTTACTGTGACATATTTTAAAACACAATGATAATGTTGGGAAGAGGGAACGGGCTACTTCCTATATCTTATATACATATTGATGCAGGGAGTCACTCTCTCATACAAGGAAATGTTTAGAAATATAGTAGCGTAACGGTTATACTGTATTTGATATTAAAATGTAATTTTTGCTAATGGTTCTGGGTTAATTAAAACATTGAAAAAATGTTTTGAGATGGGATTTAAATTCTCTGTAAATGAATGGCTTTAATATTGCAGATGAAGTCTTAACGCCTTCAGTTAGAAAGCAGAGGGGTTGATTAAAATGTCAAGTCGTTTTCATACTTTCACAGCAGTGCGGAAGGAAAGATATGAGACATGAAATACTGAAATACTTTCAGGACACCTGTTTTGACCCCTTCAGACAAGACATTTTAAAAGTTGTTTAAGCGATTGGTTTTCTTGGCAGATGTTCTGTTAAACTTGGAGCAAGACTGCATATTTCATATTTTTTCTGGAGGTAATGTAGTATGGGCTGTCTTTGAACACAATGTTATGTATTTTTTTTGCATTTAACATATTGGATGTAAGATGAAGCATGTTTACATTTGCATGATATCTCAGTGATTTAAAAAGCAATTCTGATACAGTTTGTGGTTTCAAAAATATGCTTTACCGTGCTTTATTTCACTCTGGATGATGGTAATAAAACATTTTTTAAAAAGAGAGTCATAAACATGACATCAACCACCAGTGATGCATTCACCCAATGAGCTATGAAGGGATTGCTGGTACTTAGGTTTGTGGGAATCATGTGGCATTTAGTCCATTAAAATTCAGTGCTGATCAAAAGTTTTGAGCCAACCCTCATTTCTTTGTATTTTGCTAGGAAAACGTGCAAACATAGACGGAAATAGAGCATAAAAAGGCAAAAACAGATTTTGTGCAATTCTAATGAGCTTGAAAGACAATATTTGTTCTTTAACACAGCCTGAACTGTCTTCAGTAAGCTTTCTTGTCATTTCTTTAAGCAGTCTTTGGGAATAGTTCTCCAGGCTTCTTGAAGGACATTCAAAGCTCTTCTTTGGGTTGTTCTGTTCTCTGTCAAGATGATCCCACACTGCTTCACCTACTCGGTGTATACTTTTGACGATTTGAACTAGAAATGTAAAAGCTGTATTCATCACTCCGTACAAGCTGATGATCCTAGAATTCAGTCCGGTTCTTGTATAAATTTGCATACTTCAGCCTTTTCTCCCTGTTTCCCTTCTTTGAGAACGGCTTCTTGACAGGCATCCTTCCACAGAGACCGTTTCTGATCAGGTTTCAGTGAACAGTAGATGGGTCAACTGAAGGGCCAGATGCATCTCTCAGGTCTTGTGTCAGGTCTTTCTTGTTCTAGTTCTTAAGAACATGACTTTCAGTTCCTGTTGGTCTGCTGTAAATAGTTTTTTAACTCTGCCATTTTTGTCCTCATTTGTCCAACTCCCTGGGTTTTTTTAAGGACAGACTGCACATCATGCTGAAATATGCCACATTTTCCATTAATCACACTTTGTAAATCACCTTATTGGTACAAGGTGTTGGGTGTAAGGAAAATACAATTTTATGCCTGTCAAACTCTGTTATCTTTGTCATTTTTATAGATTCAGCCTAGAAATGGGAACAGCTTTTTTATTAGCAACGGGATGCTAGTAAAAAACTGCCTAAGCATACAATTTAAAGTTCTTTTTTTGCCAAGTCTGTAGATACAATACTGAATGATCATGCTTTAAATGATTAATAGGTCATTCAAGTAGCTAAACAAAGAAAAAAAAACATTGCTCTGAAAATGGCCAGGTACAAGGACTGGACTGAAAATAAGGGAAAAAGCAAACCAGGTCCAGAGAAAAACTGAAATTTTCTGAGATTTTACTGTATCCATGAAAGCATCACTGTGGAACTGTTTTTAGTTTGAACTTTAAAAATAATTCCCTTTTAAAACGTGGTGATATCATAAGCCCTCATGCAGATCGTGTCTACTCACGTCACGAAAACAGCTTCTTTAAAATTAATTACACTTCTGTCTCCACATGCCTGTTATTGGAGAAAAATAAAAGCTACATTGACTGATTGTTGAAAATAACACATAAAATGTGCGACAGTTTATCTGTGAAGGCTATCAATAGACCCTTCACTGCTTTAGTTGGTCAAGTATTTGTCTTTCATCTTGATCCCTTGATCATCTCCTCCCTTATTTCTAGTGCTGTATTTTCTCTTCTGTTGTTGCAAACCTTGCTGTAAAGAATAAATCTTATTGTTAATAAATCCTGTGAAAGATTTCAACCAACAATGAACTGATCCTATTAATACTCCGTGCAGCCAAAGCTTGATGTATCTTATTCCTCTATGCCATAGAGGTCTGTTATAACCCCCCAAAATTTATCCCAGTGAGCCTCACAGTTTTGCTGGATGCCCTTTATAGTGTTGATCATGGACTCCATAGTTTATTTTGCCACTAACACGTGGCCCTGCTGCTATACATCTGCAGAAAATGGGTGCCAGACTACAGTGACCAGGTGCTAATAATTGAACCTTTTTTTTTTTTTGCTTAAATACAGAAAATTCACCCTCACATATTGTACAGAATGCATTTCAAATCTAACAAAACACAGATATGTTAAGTACCATTAACAAGGCAGCTACACAGCTTTGCTTCCATAGTGGTTCTAGTTAATACCTTGCATTTACACAAGCTTTAATGGTTTTTCTTCATGCTTTCTTATTGCTTTTGTGTGTTTTGTAAAGTACATATTGTAGATATTTGTGTGTGTGTGTGTGTGTGCAGTTGTCTGTAGATTAGTGAGGGAATTGCTGAGCAAGTGCATGACTGAGCGAGCCAGTGAATGAGCAATTGAGCGAGCAAGCAAGGGACTTAGTTGAGTGTGGGCAAGCGACGGAGCACAGGAGGCTGTGTTTGAATGAGTGCATAAGTGAGTGATTCATTATTACTGATATAGTGTGCTTGTACTCTCATTGTTGCTGTAAATGTTGCTGCAGTGTGTTTTAATGCTGTCTGGCAGCCAAAGGTCTGCAATCCAGCATAATGGAGCAGTTGTTGCACTAACTGGTGTAACAGTCTAAGCTACTGCTTAGCCCCTCACCACACTACAGCGCTCTCTGTTCTCATTCCTCCTCTTGCTTCAGAGCTGCTCGGCTTTTCTCTGGCCTCTGGTGCGTTTGCCATGGATGACAGGGCAGTAGGAGTGGCAGCCAGGTCAGGCCCTCGTTCCGTTACCTGACTTCTGCAGTTCTAATGGGGAGAGTTTATGCAGCATTTTTGACACGGGCACAGGGAATTTGCTTCATCTCTCCTCTGCTCCGTAGGCAAAGTCTGATGCCAAGATGCCAAACTGTATTTCAGTAGTATCAGATGAACACTGCCTAAGTCCAGTCTTTTTTTATTCCTTTTTTAAAATCAATATCCTAGTTTTGTTAAACTATATTTAGAAAACACTGTATTACAGCATATATGGCAATATATGAATCTTCTGGTACACACCATTGTCACCTCCTATTAGGGAAATCAGTGTTTTTCCATTATAAATGTGTTATTTAGCCTCCATGTCTTCCCCTATAAAGATTATAAACACAGATAAAGATGTTTTCTATGCATAACTTTGGTGGTTTTCCTGCTCTTTCTACAAGGCAATGTTGTGCATGGAACACAATAACAGAATAAAATTAAATATATTTTAAATATATTTTAAATATAACTTATTTGTATTACACAGACTGATGAATCCCTTTGAAACATCCTTTAAACATGATCTTTTAATGCAAGGGTCAGCTCCTGAAACTGCTCCCAAACCAGCAACTTTCAGTGGAAGAGTTGCACTGGAAACAAGAATATTCAAAACTGAAAAACGAGCTACAGTCTTATTCTTTCGTTTTCACTAAGACCTCCAGAATCGACTGCCATTGGAAGTGTTTTTCCTGGCAATGAGAACAGCATATTTTCTCTTAAAACTGCAACTTGACCGGCTTTGACATGATAATGAATGTTTTCAGAGTCGGAGATCTTACGTCTTCCTTTCATCCTCTCAGATCTTTGCTGGATCACAGATCACAGCACGTTGAATGTGATCAGGGAGAAGGCCTCTGAGTGGCTGGAAGGATTCCTGCACAGTTTTCCTTCAGAGCAGCATTCTTCCTACATCTCCAGAGGTCTCTGTGGTGCAGCAGAGAGAGGCCAGCCGGCTTGGAAATATGAACTGCGGCCTCCACGCGCTCTTTGAAGCTCAGTCAGCGTACATGCAGACCTCATTTGTTTGGGCCCGCTCTATAAAATCTGTTGCCAGAACAGTCCTGTGTGTTTCCACCTTGTTGTTTATGGTTTGTGTCCTCAGATAGCATGGGGCACAGAGGAGAGAGCAAAGAAAAACACAGCCTTTCCTTGTGCTGTATTGAACTTGGCATGCAAAAGTATGGAATTCGAAAGCCAGAGATACTGGAGGAGTGCAGGCTGAGGTGGGGTGGGAGGTATATTCTACAAGCAGAAAAAAATGATGTGAACAGACGAGAGATGCTTCACATTCCAAGTGAGCCAAATAGGTTGTACTGCGTCTAGAAATCCTCCTTTAAAAAAAATGTCTCCATGCTGTTGGAGCGATGTTTGACGCAAATTTAGCAAGATAAGCTGAGTAATTAGTGTTAAACACCTCAGCTCTGACAATAGCACCTCTCCGCTTCTTCCAGCCATGATCCAGCAGCAGCAGCAGAAGAAGAAATCAGGGCTGCCTCTCTGCCAGGAGGTTGGCAGTATGTTTTCACACCCATAGAGGGCAGCTGTGCTCTCCCACAACATCGACTCTCTCACTAATAGAGCAAGAGAAAGAGACAGTGAAACATGCCGTTTGTATAACACAAGTTATCAGACGAGGTAGCGTGTTTTCCTGTGTGACCGCCCTGCTGTTAATGCCCAGAGAAATTCTGTGTTGTTTATGGTTTCAGCTTATTGGAGTGAAGCACCATTCAAGTCCCTAATGAAATCATGCACCTACCACAGGATGCATGCTCTGGATCTCACTTTGTTAAAACATTCTCGTTTCAAAGCTTTTTTTATTGTTAATCCATCAACAATGCAAAAAGTGATTATCAGTGGCTTAGACGACTGGGGCTAATGAATCAGTGCAATGAATGGTCAGTGCAGAGGCATTCAGTACAGGCTGAGCATGGCTACATCTTGTACTGTGACAGTGCAGTCGGTTCAGGAAAAGATTCTTGCGCTGTATGTGTTTTTGTTAAGGCGCAGAGAGGAGAAGAAGCAAGTGCTGGCTCTGACCCAGCTCTCTGTAGTCTGGGTCCTGGCAGACACTGGACGGTAATAAACTAAACAATATCACATTAACTCTCAAGGTCCGCCATTAATGGGGACCTGCTTTGGCCAGAATGCAATATTGAACACAAACACACACACACACACACACACACACATATGCCCTGTCTCTTCACTGACTACTTGATTCCGTGCCTAATGATTATAACTGTTATCTGTTGCGTCTGAAAAATTATTGAGCTTGTCAGCACCCATTAATTCACCATCGTAAATTAAGTGGCTCGCATTATGTTTTATGTTTTATCCCCTTCTTGCTGGAGTCAACAGAGCAGCTTTTCCAGGGGCTACGTCTGGTTCACTGTACGATACTTTGCACTTGACAGTCATTTGTTCTGCTTCCTTGTTGCTTAAAAGATTGTAGGTAATGAGATGAATTAGCCACAGCGGTGCACATGCACCTACTAAAAGATACAAGGCTCTGATCTAAGCTGAGCTGTGGGTATATGTGAAAATGAGCAGTATGTGAGCTGGAGAGCTGCAGAATTTCAGTTTACGTTAACCACAGTACCCTTATTTTGCCATGTGTTAAAGTAGAAAAGTGAAACACCTGAGCAAAATTGATCAGCAAGCAATTATGTAATGCGTTTGCCATATGGCGCTGCAACATGATTGGTACTCAAGGTAAAATAAATCATTTTTCTCTAATCAGGCAGTGAATAGCAGCAGAACCATGTGGCTACCAGCAGGGTGAAAGAAAAAAAGAGAAAAAAAGAAAGCGTGATTTTCGTCTATTGTGTGTTGAATTCAGGCACCACATTGTGCATCCACATGTGAGAGGAGCTGGTAATCAAAGGATGAACGCTCACTTCCTGTAAATGGTGAATGTAACAGGTGGGGAGGGGACAACAATGGCAAACAGCAAGACAAATGACTCCAAATTGTACCCAGTCTAATCGGAAGCAGTCAACTTCCTGGCAAGTTGTTAATTACATAAGATTCCAGATAATGAAAAGCACTTTCACTCGCTATGGCAGCTTCAGTTAAAAGTCAGATGTCAGAGTCACCCACAGTTGACGTTGTGGAAATCAAATGACTTGCTGAAGGACACATTAACAAACTGGACGCCCATATTATGTTTACCAGTGACTGACTAGTATAAACGCCTTGTAAGAAAGAAGCAGCAGAAATGCAGAAAATCCAAAAATGTGTTTAAAATCAGAAAGCGTTTCCCTATTAGACACAAACACAAGTTTGTTTGCCTTTGTTAGACTCTAATACAAACATCATCACTCTGATGTAATTTGCATCTGCAATATTGTTGACCTACATTTAGCGAATGAGGTATCTTAGCACTTACTGTGAATATTTTGGACCCGTTCATCCATCTATGCTTGATAGATTGCATGCAGATATGCAGATAGATTGCATTTCAAGTTAAGTTTTAGTTTAAAGTTAGTATTCACTGACGAGCAGAAGACCTCAGCGCTGATGGGTGAAATCCTGGTGTAACACAGCCTGTTTGAAAAATACTGTAATTTTGAGAGTGTGGTAACATAACTGCCATGGCTAAAGTCATGCAGTTCTGCACTTAAGCCACACAGGAAGCTATTCAAGGTGATATGGTGACCCGAGACCACAGAAAGTCAGTGATATTTGAGTGGAAAAAATGATGGCATTGTGAAGTGGGAGGGTTCTGACTTAAACTTTTTCTCAACAATGTGATAAACAATTGAGATGACACCCAATGAGGAGGCACAGGATTCTGGTAAATACATTAGAGGAATGACTTCTCAGCCGAAACCTGGATGTCCAATAGTGACCAACGAAGTGGTTCAAAGTGATGTGCAACGGGGAGCCCCTTTTTGAACTCAGCTTTAGACTTGCTTTTAATTGCATTGTTAAATGAAAAAATGCATACTGCACTGTGTATTGACAGTGGTCAGAAAGCTGCAGAATGTATATTTCCCATGCTACATGGTTGCCATCTTGGCAAGATAGTGTAAAGAAAGGAACCATGAACCAGTTTTCCTTAAATAGAAATTATCTGCTTAAGGTCCTGGCTTTAAGTCGTGCATGGAATTTGGATTTTCAGCATGGGTTCTCTCTCACAGTCCAAAGACATACAGTTAGTTATTTAAGTTAGGTTAATTGCTGATTCTAAATTGGCTGTAGGTGTAAATGTGAGTGTGAATGGTTGTCTGTCCTCATTGGCTCTGAGACAGTCTGATCACCTGTCCAGGGTGTACTCTGCCTCTTGCCCCATGACAGCTGGGATAGGTTCCGGCCCTCCCACGTCACCCTGAAATGGATAAGATGGAGAAGTTAGACCTTAAAATAACAGCAGTAGGTCAGGCATGTGAATTGCAGGGTTATTGTAATGCATGGTGAAGACATTTTCATTGTAGAAGAATTCAGTATTAGATGTTTAGTCAAGATGGAAATATTAGCAAGCATGACAGTTGCCTTCACAATCTTGTAATTTTCATTTTCAGCAATAGTAATGCACATAGTGTACTCCAAGAAAGTGCACTATGTATCTAAATTATACAACAGCCAAAACCATGGTGTTTCTAGTCTATCCTGTTTTCTTCACTGGGCCATTTTCCCTCTGACATTTTGTTCTCAGGATTAAGATAAGCAGTTATCCTTGGACACAGAAGGATTAAATCAAATTGTATGATGGACCACAGCTAAAAACCTATGATAGCGTCCTCTGTGTTGCACTTTCCATTCCTCTCTTCTCCCGTAAGTCAGTAGTGCAGATTTGTGGCTGTGGGTTTAACTTTACACTTTTAGAGCTGATGTGGCTTAGCCTTAAATACATTATCTGTGCAGTCAGCTGGCTCTCCTGATGTCAGGGATACAGTAGTTTTGAATATTTAACAGTACAACAGATTTTGTCAAACGTGAGCTTTATTTGGGTGGATAGCAAGTGTGCAGTCTTGGTGGATTTGGATGGATAAACAACCACAACTCTTGTTTCCAGAGAGGAGAGCATTGATGCTGTTTGACAGCAGCGCAGTCAGCCAGCCTGCCACAAAACTCCCTCGTGAGGGACTACCACAAGATGCTGAAGTCCACTGCTACTCCCTAAATCCCCATCAACACTTCCTTCATCCTCTCTGTATCTTTATTTCATACCGTCGTTCTCTGCTCTCCCCCTCACTGTTGGTAGTTTCTATCTTTGTCTTCTGCGATTCATGTTTCCATCTCTCAGATTCGCTCTTGTGGTAGCCTGCAAAAGCCATTTAAAACTGGTCGGAGTTTGTGTGGGTGATATAACATCAACAAGATATATTTCTCTGTTTGCAAACAGGCAAGGGTAGCTCTGTGTTGCTGTGGAGGAGGGATGTTAGGCTGAACAAAATAACAGGGTCTTGGTCTGTTTGCATGTGTGTGCTGGTGTGTTCTGGCCATTCTGAGGCTCATTACTTGAGAAACGTCCTATGAGTTCATCAAGAGTTTGACAACCCTTGCAAGGCATCTTCTGTCATATGTTACAGTCCGGTTCGGGCTGCTTTGCCGCAAAGGAAGTCGGTCCTGAAAGGATAAAATTTCACAGCTAACTTTGAGCTGCTGGGCCCGATTCCTGTCACTCTGCCGTCTTTCTGCTGCTTCGCTCTTTTCTCTTTGTGTTTACATCCTGACAGCCTTCGCCTTGTCCTCTACTACAAAGACTACTTAAAAAAACAAAAGATATATATAATATATATATGTGTGTGTTATATACTTTATCATTCGATTTGCAGAGCAGCTTTTGCCAGTTTACCTAACTGCTGCACCACAGACCTAATCTAACATGAGTTTGCCCAACGTGGTTTGTTTACATTTTTGTACTAGTTTGGACTCTTTAAACAGCTTCATCTTTGGAAGACGCCGTTCTGAATACCAATCTCTGTAGGGGTGCAGTGCCTGCTGCTGTTTCTGTACAGGTATTTACAGCTGCTGGATGGTTTCCAGAGTCAGCTATATGGCTGAGGGCTTGATGTCAGAAAGTTCTGCACTTGCACTTTCCTTTGGGAGAAGTCAGTAAAGTGTAACTTTGTTGGATGTTAAAGAAAAGGTGTGGTGTAGAGAGGAGGATATAAATGGAACAAAATGCACTGAATTTGCAGGACACGATATCAGCTTGCACTTTTTTTATTGGGTTTTTTTGGTGCAATGTGTCTGCTATTGTGAGCAGAGTATAGATTTTTCAAGCGAGGTCAAGAGGGAATGATGATTTTTGTTCTGGGTTATAATCTTTTGTTGATATTATATATGTCTGGCTGCAGCCTTTAGGACAAATTCCAATTAGTAGGGATGACCTTGCGTTTAAATACCAAATCGTAAATATATGAAGGCAGTCAGCGAAGAAAAAAGTGTGTATATGTGTGTGTAAAAACTTTGGGATAATACAGTGGATAATGTTTAACATTTGTGAGTGCTGCAGATAGGGGGGTCGGGGCGGTGATGAGATTCAATGGCGAATTAAGTCTGTGTGAATGGATTTTTACTCTTTCGTAGCACACTGTGCTCCAGTTTTCATACCAGTGTTGAATCACCATTTCCATTTCTCTAATTCTTTCCATCTTTTGTTGCAGGCAGCAGACTTGGCAACTATTGTTTGACACGTTACTCGTGCCAGAGAAAGCTGTGCATGTGTGTGTTTGTGTAAGGGAGTGTTGAGAATGGCCAATCCATAAGCCATAACAAGGGAATGTTGGTTTTAAAATCATATCAAGTGCACAGTTGTCTCTGGCAGTATCCGTTTTACAAACTGTTTGGATGCGAGGTTTAACACTTATGGGGCCAGGGTGTAATTTTCTTTAGTTGCTGTTAGACCGACTGGAAAAAAAAAAGAAGAGGCATTATTTTTACATTGACAGTGGGATTTGTGAGACCTCAAAATCAGGCCATTACGTAAGAAGTTAATTTTAAGAACAGAAAATTGAAATGAGTATTTTAAGGATTTTCTGCAACAGAAGCAAATTGCTTTTTATTAATCCATGTGGTGAAGATTAAAGAACATTTTATGTGTGAAGATGGAGCGGGAGACAAGAGGTCATAAAGTCAAAAGTACCTGTATTGAATTTGTTCCGTAATTTAAGAATCTGTAGTCTACAGAGAGTCATTTTTCCAGTGATGGGAGTCACGACTGAAACTTTTTCACTTCAAAACCATTGAATTCAGCCTTTGAGGCAGTTTTACGAGTTTTTCATTGTGCCTCAGCTGAATAATTTTGGAGAAAAATCTATTCTACCTGGGCTTTAGAAACTGTTCCTTATTATTAGCATGCATATGAATAACAGTCAGAGTCAGAATGGGTTAAAATACAAGTGGGTCTGATGGATTTACTCCCTTCCCCCCACCTGCAAAGATCCTTTACATTCTAGTTGTTTCCCCCTGTTGAAATCTATTAAGACCACTGCAGCTCCCCATCTATATGTCTTCATCCCATTAGCACTGAAGTCATGTGACCTATGGTAAACCATCCAAGGTCACTGATTCAGTAACAGAAGACATCAGTTAAAGGCTACTGTTTGGGGCATTATAGTCCAGCACCCATTACATAAGTGATGGAATAAGGCTTCCTCATTTGTTAGTCTATAGAAACAGTGAAGAGTTTAACTCATACACTTGAATGAGATTATCATTCATCCATCTGTTTACGACCTGTGGGGCTAGAAAGCATTAGCTTAGCTCAGCTTAAAGACTAAACACCAGGGGGAAACAAATATTTTCCCAACCTGTCAAACTACTGTTTTACTTCCACAGAACTGAAGGAGGTTAGTGAAGAGTAGCACATGCTAAAATGATAAATGATACCTTATCATAAAAAATGAGCAATGTTTACGACTTTGGCATGGATTTATTCATTAGGCTTCCTAACACTGCATGTGGGAGCATGAGCAGTCTGGACAGAATCACTCCTCTTAACTCCCCACCCCTCCCAGTGTGTGTGTGTGTGTGTGTGTGTGGACTGCCATTGATAAAGAAGCCAGACCTCTCTCCTAATGACTTCCATGTTAGATTACGTCATCTGTCAGCCTCGGCTAACCTTCCCTAAGCATGAAGCAAAGCCCTGCAGTGGCCAAGAGTGGCAGACAGTGAGGATAATCTGTGGAAGTTTTTCTGAAAGGCCAGAAAAGTGGATGAGCTGCAGCTTTGAAGCCTGTATCATATTGAGAAATCAAAGATGTGACGACTCTTATCTCCCTGTGTACCACATTCATGGTCTGTTTAGGAGGTTGTTGGCTTGTTTATGGTTTATATTTACAGTTCAGAATTGACCACTCTTTATCTGATGAAGCCGCATTTCAAGAAAATGCTTGTTAGTGTTATTCACTGTGTGTTTTTAGCCGTGTTTAATCTCCACCTGTGCTGTTGCTTAATACACACACTCACTGGTCACTTTATTAGGTCCACCTTTCTAGTACCAGGGTTGTCCCAGTTTTGCCTTCAAAGGTGCCTTAAATCTTCATTAAATAGATTCAGCAAGGTGCTGTAAACATTACTTCGAGACCTTGATCCATAACAACGATAGCATCACACAGTTACTGCAGTTTTGTCAGCTGCACATCCATGACCTCCTGTTCCAGAAATCCCAAAGGTGCACTATTAGACTGAGATCAAGTGACCGTGAAGCCTATTTCATTACAGATAACTCATCATCATGTTCAAGATAGCAGTTTGAGATGATTAGCGCTTTGTTGCATGGTGCATTATCCTGCTGGAAGCAGATATCAGAACATGGAAATACTGTGGTCATAAAAAGAAGGACATGGCCAGCAGCAATACTCAGGTAGGCTGTGGGATTCAAATGATCCTTAGTTGGTATTAAAGGGCACAAAGTCTTTCAAGAAAATGTCCCCCCTAAAATATTACACCACTACCAGCAGCCTGAACCCTTGGTACAATGCAGGCTGGAGCCATGCTTTGATGAGACCCTAAGAACAGGAATTGAGAATCATCAGACCAGCCAACAATCTTCTATTGTTCAATTTTGGTGAGCCAATTTGAATTTTACCCTCAGCTTTCTATTCTTGACTGACATGAATACTGCTGCAGTCCATCTCCAGATGTTCTTCTGCATACCTTGATTGGAGAGGTTATTTGAGTTACTGTTTTCTTCTTATCAGCTTGAAGCTGCCTGGTCATTCGTCTCTGTACTCTGGCATCAACAAGACATTTTCTCCCAGAGAACTGACGCTCACTGGATGTTTTTGCTTTTTCAGACCTCTGTAAACCCCAGAGATGACTGTGTGAGAAAATCCCAGCAGATCAGCTGTTTCTGAAATACTCAGACCAGTCTGGCTCCAACAACCATGCTGCATTCAAGGTTACTTAAATCACCTTTCTTCCCCATTTTAATGCCTACTTTGCACTTCAGTAGGTTTTATTGACCATCTGCAGGCCTAAATGCAATCAATTTCTATCATATAATTGGCTGATCGCATATTTGTGTTAAAGAGCTTTTGAACAGATGTACCTGATGAAGTGGTACAGTGTGTACAGAACACATAGTTTAAAAGGTTTGTTAAGATTTATTTAAATAATTCTTTCACTTTGAAGTATTCTGTTGATATTGACAGCAAGATAACCAATGGATCAGTTCCCCAAAGCTGGCCACACAGTCTCCTCACAACCAGCCAGACTCCACAATAGCCTGTTCTCCTCTATGCCCTTCTTCCATTTTATCTTCACCCCTGCCTCTATTTCCAACAGGTGATCTCATACACATAGTATTTGTGGAAGCCAGGGATTGTATTACAGACTCTATACTGTACAGCCTCTTTAGACCATAATTTTTAATGATTATTCCGCAACAATGAGCTGATACATAATTTAAACTGTAAAATGTAAGAAGATAGCAAAAGAGCCTAGAACTGTAAAATTACATCATAATATTTCAGAGGGTCAAAGTTTGTTTGGTTTACAGTCACACGAAACTGACAAGCAGCACATTTTAAATTTTAGAAATCTAAAAAACTTTTTTTTAAAATCATTTAACAAATGATTGGAAACCTATTCAGAAGTAATTTTAAGAGTGAAATGATTTCTCGAGAGAGCTGGTCCACTCCCAAGAAGAATCTATTAAAGTAATATTAGTTTCTAATTCTGAGGATAGACACAGTCTAACATAAGGAGATCTACTTTTACACCAGTCAATCTAATAAACTGCATGTTGTAGCATAGCAGGTGTTAGTGCAGTGCACCTGAAGGAGAACCCTGAAACAGAGTAATTAACTTGGTTTGGTGTGAACCGTTCATGTTTCTCGATTGCCTTCTGGTGCCAGAAAATAAAGAGCATCCAAAAACATTCTGCAGCATTTCCTCTTTGCAAAAATTATGAACTGGTTACTTTCAAAAATCTACAAATCTCAATGTGAAGATTTATATGTAGGAGATATTTTCTCTTTGCTACATCTGTCAACCAGTAGACATGTGCAGCTAGCTAACACGGCAGCTCTGCTGAGAGGTGGGTGCTGTCACAAGCATGGAAGGATCAGTGGACAGGCGACAGGGTCATGATGCATGAGGGGAGTGGCCTGTACAATCCAATCCAAGAGATGAACTGGTTCTGATAGAAGGGTCTCAGAATACAAAGGACATCGCAGGTTGTTGTGTGTGGGGCTGCATAACCTCGGACGAGTCAGAGTGCCCATCTCGAACCGTATATACTGCCAAAGGCGCGAACAATGGGCACGTGAGCCTCAGAATTGGACCACCGAGCAAAGGGAGAAGGTGGCCTGTTCTGATGAATCACATTTCCTTTTAAATGACACGGATCGCTGGGTGCCTTGCTTACCTGGAGAATACCTGGCACCAGACTGCACTGTAGAAAGAAGGGAGTGTGATGCTTTGGGCAGCTGAGAAACTTGGGATCCTGCCTTCCATGTGGATATCACTTTGACTCGTCCCACGTATCTTAGTGTTGTTGTAGACCATTCACAGCCATTTTGCAGAGCATGACAAAAAGCTTGACATGTTTGGCCTCCAAATTCCTCAGATCTCAATCCAATCAACCATCTGTGGTATGTGCTGGACAAACAAGTCCTATTCATGGAGGTCCAACCCCTGAACTTTCAGACTTAAAGTATCTGTTTCCAGATGGTGGTGCCAGATACCACAGCACACCTTCAGTGGTCTAGTGGGGTCCATGCCTCGATGTGTGAGGGCTGTTTAGGAGGCAAAAGGGGAACCATCATAATATTATGCACGTGGTCATAATGTTATTCCTGATCGGTGCAGACTGGAGTAATCGATATGCAAAAATAGCACCTCAGGACCAAAAGAGGGATTTTGTGAAATGGATTATGGAGTGAAGTGTCCTTTAGTGTGTCCTCCTGCCTGTGTTTAAGTTTGCTCAAATATTCTGTATGTTAGAACAAAGTTTCAACTTTCACTGAGACCAGCAGGGACTGTTCAGATGTTTCTAGCTGGTCGCTTTCATGGTGCCCATCAGACTGTGACCGAGGCTTAGGCTTGGGAGTAGAGGTTGTGCGCGTGGGGTGGGGATGGAAAGACAGCATCATATGGAGGGGGGAGGGGGTGGGGGTTGTCATTTAGGAGTGAAGGGGCCAAGCGGAGGAGCAAATTGCTTTTTAATCGATCATATTCCCAGTAAAAGCCACTCCCAGCCCCCGCTCGCCTACTTTTTCCTGCTATTTATAGAACCTGCACTTGTGTGACTACAGTGTGTGTTCTGTGTGTGAGAAGTGTGAGAAAGAGAGAGGAGAGAGAGTGACATGAGAAAAAAAACAGCAGGCAGGGTTGAGTTTTGTTGACCACTTTAATTCACTGAAATAGAACTACAGTCCCTATTGTTATCACAAGTCAAAGGCCCCGTGCATATGTATTTTTTTGATCATTAAAACCCGAGTACTACAGGGACCTTGCTTTATTCATGTGGTTAAAGATGACAGCCTTTTTTTAAATAGCAAGCTGTTGCTTTGCAAAGGCAATGATTCCAGGCCAATGATACACGAGCACCAGACACTATTCCACCAACAATAAAAAGAAACAACACCACCCAGATACTGTCAAAGATGTCATGTGCTGTCGTAGAAGCCCAACAATGCTGTAATGTGATCAGTCTCCCAGCTCCAGTTTCTTGAATCTATTTTGAGTGTGATGCCCAGTGTTGAGACTCACACTAACAGACGCTACCGTGCAGCGTGCACGAGTAATAAATTATGACTCAGCCCAGTGCTGCTGCTGATTGTTGGATCCATTTTCCGTGATGCCGTTGTTTCTAGCTAATCTGCCCCTCGGGGCTTTTGAAAAGGAAGTTTAAGTCTTTATTTTCCTGCTCTGTTGAACATTTTTTCTGTTCTTTTCATAAAGTAGTGAATCATCCCCTTTGTTTAAAAAAAGCCCAAAACAAAATAAAGAAAAAAAAAATCTCCAGCTGTAATGGTGTCACATAAAAGATCCTGCAGAACGAGCAGTACCAGTGAATGAGGCCGCCGCTTGCAAGCGCTCCTGTCAGTTCTCCTTTGCAGCCCTCACAGGAATTGTAAATGTCGTCACAGTCTCAACAAGACAGGTTTGTGCTATTTGCTGAAAATGTTTAATGTTTGGATGTGCCTCTGTTTCTCTGCAGTGCACCAAAAAAAAAAAAGAAAGCGGGATTGTTTATTATGACTTTGTAGAAGTTCAAAGACAGGATCTAAATGAGAAGAGCAGAAGCACGCTGGCTAATTTACTGTAACATTACAGTAATCTACACAGGAGTGGAAGGCTGAGCGAATTAAAGAGCTCAGAGTGAGAGGAGACTAGAAGGGGAAGGATGGAGAGGTATGTCGGGTTCCCAGCTGTATCCTCCTCTGTGTCAGCATCTTGTCACGGTCTGACCCCTCTGACCAAACAGACATGAGCCTCACCACTCCATGCCGCTGTCTGTCTCCCCCTTATACCCACTGTGTGCTTCTAACACAAAGGTGCTTCAGCAGCCTTCCTGTTGAGACTAGTGGGAGAGTGGCAGGCATTATTGATTGAATATTTTAAATCTGATACCTGCAGATCAACACTGACATTCTGTCTCTTTTCTTTGCACCACTAGGAGACATGTTGATGTTATTACTGTTGCATATCTGACCAGGGAAACTGACTAGAAGGACTTTAATCAGCAGCTTCTGGATATGAGCCAACAGATGTGAGATTTGGGTGGGGTGTCACTTTGAAATGAAATATTGCAGCATTGGGAGGTACATACAAAAAATGATTATGTGTCAGGCTACATTCAGGACTGCATGTAAATGAAAAATGCAAGTGAGCAGTATTTCACCCTTTTGATGCATAAGGCAAAAACCTTATTATGACTTGGTTGATAAAAATGCACAGAGAACTACAGTTGCACATTGATCATTGAGTGGAGCCCAACCAAATGCCATGACACGTTGTTCTCATATCATTATATTAGCCAATGGGAAAGTTCTTCTGATGCAACTATGGAAATGCAGATACAGATATCTGTGAAGGTCCAATCTGAGGTGACCAATTCTGCCATGGGAAAAAGAAAGCTCACAGGAAGAACTAAGTGCACTCCATGATTCAGTTTTCCGGTTCTACCTTTAGAAACAATAACCTGAAGTAGTATGACTTTATCAGTCTTGATTACATCATTGTGAAGCAATTTTAGCCCACTCTTCTTTACAGCACCAACTCACTTCATTGAGGTTTGTGGTTATTCATTTATGCATCATTGTCCTGTTGTAAGACCCAGTCTCTACTGTGGTCTTGTCTGTCCAACGGACTGTGTTCCAGAAGTCGGATGGTTTGTTTAGGTGCAGGTTTACAGAATTAAGCTGTGCTGCCATGTTTGCTTTAGAGCGAATAGGTTCTCTCTTGGCAACTCTTCCAAACCAGCCATATTTGCACTTGTGAATAAATTTCTTGCTGTAGAATGGTGGACTTCAAAATGTTTGGAATTGGCGTCATGTCACTTTCTAGATTGATGGACAGCAATAATTGCTTCTCTCAGATCATTGCTGATGTCTTTGGCATCTCTCTTTGGCTTGGTGTTAACACACGCCTGAATGCTCTAGACTACAAACGTTCAAAACATCTGCCTTTGTAGAGTTTACCGTCTGTCTTTGAGTGCATAGAGTCATGTGAGGACTTTTACACATCACTGTACAATCTCTATATGATAGATGATAGAATGATAGATATCCCTTTTCTTGACTGTACAGTAATTCCTTGTTCTAGTTCTTGCAGTAACTTAAGTCATGAAATATTCTCTGCAGTAACTGTGGCCTGCCAACCACAATAGCTAAGATATTAAGAAGAAGTCTTTGCATGTAAACAAACCCATACTCTTTATGGGTTTATATATAGATGCTATCTGTCCCCATTTAGGTGAAACCATATTTTTGGATTTATTCTTGTAAATTCATCCTCTTTGTCTAGTCCTCAATTCTTAAATGTCTTTAATCTGTTTTTCAGGTACAGCAGCCCAAGAGTTGTGACTCTGCTCTGATAAATGTCAGCCTGCTCTGATATTTGTATGGGTCTATCTCCACAGCCAAAGGTGAGTTCATGCTATTGGCAATCCGGTTGTAATATATGTTGTTGTCAGAGGTTTCAACAGGTGCAGCACATGTTATGAGACAGTGTTAAAGTGCATCTACAGAATCAAAAGCAGTTTATGTAGCTAATTTAAAGTTTGGGTCATCCAAGTTGCTGACACTTCTTTTGTCTGCCAGGTCTGTAGGGCTGCACTTTTATACAGGAAAAGACAAACTTTCTCCTCTTACGTATATCTTAGTTAGCTTTCTTGAATAGATCCTAGGAAAATACAACGAGTACTCCCTTTGACAGCCTTTTTTTGAGTCTTCTAACGTACTGATGTTCTTGTTTCAGATAGATACAGTAATGCCTTGTTGGCAGTTGACAAACAATTAAGGCCTTGGTGTTGGTTTCCTAGGAGCTGTAAACTGAACTTGAACCTATTTGTGGAAGTTAAGATCCCCCCAAAAAAGAAGTGAAGAGAAAAAAATTGGTCAGACTTTCTTTGCTAACTCTGAAAAGAGGACTCTGTTTAGTCGCTGATTTACTCGAACACTGAGTAGCAACCGTCTGTTGTTTCATTTTGATACTGTGGTTAATCTTGCTTCTGGCAGCTGAAATGGGTCATTTGTGTAGTTTGAATGAATACCAAGTATATCCCAAGTCCAGGTCATGTTTTGTTTCTGTCTTGATCTTGTACTTCTTTTTTAATGGGATTGAGCTATTGCACTGGCTGTTCTTGGGGGAGCAGTACATCACCGGAGCTCTGTTTGCCCACCTCAACTAGGAGTTTTATCCTGGCTTCAGATAAGAGACCAGCTTTAAGACCTGACAAGAAGAAGATATAAAGACTAACCAAAAACAAAATTACGCAAAATCGTGAAGACAACTAGGCTCCGGCATCCGGTATTGAAAGCACTGGCAGGGGATTTTAAGCCACCTCCACCGCCCCCTGGGGCTATGGTTCTGCCTCAATTGGTACCTTTTCTACTATTCCTCTGAGAGGCAGGAACAGACTGCTGGGAGAGAACCACTCAATGATACCTCAGTATCATATCTTTTTAGAATTCCTACAGAGGGGCAAAGTGTTTATTTTTCTGATTTAATGTTTCATTTTTGTCCCTCTCTTTAAGTGCTAAAAACCTTTCCTTTATTATTCATGCAGGTGGTAATAAGTGACCATCTGTGGACCCACTGTTTATCGCAGATTGGCTTCAAAAGAGGTCAAATCAGGGACACACACTCAGTTGCTCCTTAAGCACCCTGCAGTTCATGCACTTCTTTTTTATAGTTGCATAGCAACTAAAATAATCGAGTGCACCTTGTGCCGTTTAATCTCTTATTCTTGTTTGTTACTGGCAGCCGACACAAAACTTCTCATTTGTGTTTATGGAAAGCTTGCGTGACGGCCGCGGGATAAAAACTGATGCAGTGAGATTTTTCTTTGTAAATAACAAGTTCAGTGTGACCTTTCTCAGTAAAACTAAAGCATTTGGTCTTCAGTTATAAATAATGTTCACCTCAGCCTTTGCCATACCTGCAGAGGATGTCAGCGTACAACAGGTTCACCATGTAACACTTGCTGAATAAATGCAGGGCTGAGAAGGTTAAGTGGACTGACATAAGGACAGTGTAGTTATCTGTCTGTAAGACCCATTTTCATATCAAGGTCATTTTATCCTGAAGTCCTTGGCTCCTCAAAATGGCATCGGTTTAATTAATTCTCTGGAGCTTCACTAAGAAAGGCCATTTTAGTAGTAAAGGACCACATATTAATCTGCTGGCATGGGGCCAATTACGGTACCCTGTCACTGTTCGTGTATGGCTTGTGTGGACTAATTGACTTGTCCAGACCTGAGCTCAGTGATTTGAACTTTGGTGTATGGCAGAAAAGTGGGACTATAATAATGTAATGATAATGCGGTAATGTTAATTTTGTAATGATAATCTCGTAATGTGGAATTTTTTTAATTTGTGGTTTGGAAAAGGCTGAGGAGCATTTTCATTTACGGTCTGTAGAGTCTCTGCAACTCTACAAATGTTGTTGTATCACAAGCAGGTAGATGCTACTTTTTCATGTAGCACTGCCTCTTCATGAAAGTTTTACACACGTTTCACTACCAAAGCGTAACATATACGCTATGTGACAAATCGTCGGTAATCCAACACGTTCCTATGTTGAGCGTTCGGAAAAAGGAGGAAACATGAGAACCGTTTGGACTCAATCTACACATGTACATTTATTTTACGTTCTCATCATGAATCGCTTAAGGTTGTGGTTAGAGTTAGGATTAAGGTTAGGGTTAGGGCTGGAATACACGGCTGGAATGTGTGTTACCACCAGGAACGTCATTCTACTGGATTTCATCCACAGTCCGGCACATATCATAGGAACACGGAATGGTTACCTGTCGCGTTCCCATGGACACCTCGGGATGTGACAAATTTTTGGTACATTACACATCGAGAATGGACAGTTACATGGAAATAGGTTGTTGAGATTAGTAATTAACTGATTAGAGTGTTTAGAGTGTTTTAGTCATTTATCACCTTCTCAGGTGTTTCTCATTTTCTTTGAAACATCTACTTGGTAACTAAATATTTGAAGAGGTCTGACTATGGGCCAAATAAACGGGCAACTTCATTGGATCTTGAGCTTTGGGAATTTAGTTATTTCTATATGTAGGACTCCAGGATTAATTGAAAATGTTGAAAACAAAATCATTGTATCCCTGAATATGTATGACCATGTCAATGTTTCTACTACAAAGTGCAACAGTTGAAATCCCTGCTAAATCACAAATCAACAGAATTGATAATCACATTTTTTGGGGAAATCTCAGTTACACACAGGACAGTAAAAGGGCCACACTCGGGCCTGATTACTGTCAGACACGTTGAATCGATGAATCACTTAAATTGAATCTGTCTGACGAGGTGACGTAGGTTAAAAGCTCTCAAAAAGCATCACATCATGCCACAAACTAAAGAAACTCAAGAACAGCTGAGAAACAAAGTCATTCGTCTTGAGGGTGGCTGTCACTCAGGATGTAGAGCAGGTCATTTACTAGTCAGATGGTTGGTAGTTCAATCTCCAGTCTCCTTGGCCAAGATACTAAACCCTGAGTTGCTTTTCTCTTTGAGACTCATTTCAGTCAGCAACTGCTGGTCGATGAGTTGGGAATTCCAGATTTTTCCCTCTTAACCTGTGGTTACCAGATGGTGTCTGATGAGTCTTTAGGCCTGTGTGACTATGGCTTAATGCATATATTGTTTACTTTGTGATGATTTAAATTGCTTGTATACTGCTTGGTTAGCTTTATGTATACTAGTACAGCATAGTAACTAAAAATAGGTGGCTGGGAAAGAGAATAAGCCTCACAAATACCTGTCCAATCAGTGCAGAGTCAAAGAGTGCCTTCTCCTTTAGTAGTATCTGGCGGAGCTATGTATTGAGCTTAAAATCCATGCTTATGGCAGACATTATAAGTTGGCTCAGCTCTGTCCTGCAATTCAGCAACTGTTTCAACAAAGTTTTGAAGTTTCTTTTTTTGACAGTGCTGTTGAATGTGCAGAGGAGGACTTTTAATAAGACAGCATCAGCCAGCAGTCACACAGCCCATCTCTAAGGGCCAACAGGCCCACAGCCTGAACTCAACAGCTTTCTCACTTGTGCTCGCTCTCTCTCTCTCCCTGTCTCTTTCACACTGACACCTTTGAGAATCTGGTGTTTTGTTTTTATCTGAAGGAAGAGCAACTGCTGGCCCATAGGCCAGTATTCCCAAGTATGGTCAGTTTTCCAAAGAATTGAGATAGAGGAGTATTTATTAGAGGTAATCGTGCTTTTTATGAAACCCACTCTCACGTTTATTTGTGCTTCTTTCACATTAGATTTCTTTTTTACATGATTAATAAGAACGATTGCTCAAGAGAACTGCTAGCCCAAGTGACACTTAGGCCATGTTGTTACTGAAATGATTTCTTGACATCCTCTCCCCTCCGCTTCAGGAAGTGTTCAAATAATGTTTATTGCACACTTTGATTCATTCAGTGCCAGAACGAGACTGAAGCCACTGTTAATCATTTTATGCACTGGAGGCATATTAATGGTCTGACGAAAGATGACTTTAATAAGTTAATGTACGGCAAGTGAGAGGAGCTTTTTATGACTGGATCTGGCACCATGAATTGGTTGAGACAGAGCGCGAAATGGGTTTTCAGCCATGCAGTCAACTCGAGTCCACAGCTGAATGTGCAATCTTTTTAGGAAATTACAGGTTGTAATGATAAAGCCTTCGCGTCTGCATTTACCACAGTAATGAGGCTGACCATACTCATAACATGCCATTTCCAACATTTCAGCTGCGGCAGAGAACTTGACGGTGAAAAAGAAAGAGGTTTTCAGGCTTCTTAGATGATTGTATGTTTGACTTCAGAACAAAATTAGTGTGGTGCTGAAGATATGGATGATGTGTAGAGCTCATATTTGCAGAATCCCGAAATATGAATGTGGTGGGGTTTAGCTGGAGCCAAAATTTCTGTGTATCTACTGCATATTCAACCTGATGCTATTTATTATATTCCCATTCTGTCACTGCAGCACATTAATAACACTGTGGAAATGCCTTGGGACCAACTGCTCCATTTTAGTCGGTTTGTATAGCACTGAGACATATGTTTACTGCTTCTTTCACTAATAATTACATCCTCCAGAGCAGTCCAGAGAGAACATGCACTTATCTCCAGTGGGCTGCTTCTTGGGTGACAATTGTGGGTGTTTTATTAAATGGTCACAAATGATAGTGCCACCCCAGGAGGGCTGCTGTCTTTAGTTTGTGTCTTTGCTTCATATTTTTGTACGGTGTTGCAGTGAAAAGTGACAGTGTTCCCTCAGAGCTTTTCCTCTGTGATATTGGTATGGAAATTTTTTAAACTTTAGTCTGCTGGCAAAAAGGTCACGATAAAGCCCGTCTGTGTTAAAATTTCTTCTCTCGTCATGGTTTTACCCATCTGAATTATATGCCGTAATGTCTGCATGCTAGAACAAAATGTTTATCACCTTATTGTAATTTGTTAGCATGCTAACACACTACACTTATGTTTTCAGGGAAAATACATGAAGTGAACATGTCTCCCTAATGGCAATGCATTTACAATATGAGCCTTTTAATTCTACGGTACTTTTGATAACGCTGTCTGTGTCTTTGATTTCACAGATGTTCCAGCCGTAGTTTCTTGAACTCTTGATAATAGAGATAACATCTCTTTAAGGTTTTTTTTAACAGTTTTAAATTCACTAGTGATCAGCTGCCTAGCATTAAACTAAGAAGCTGGCAACTCATTTATAAACTGACGAAACTGCTATAAAGTAAGTGTCACAAACAGATGATGTATATTAATATTAGCATTCGTACATGTCCTTTCAACACCTTGAGTCCACTGGGTGTTTTCTATGAGACTGCTTGTGTTTGCTTATGTCACAGCAAAGTAAATTTCCACTTCAGATGGTAAGTGTGAAGCTCTCTTACTCTTCTTCAGAAACTTTATCTCACAGTGCACAAACTACCAATGTGCCCTTCAAGCATAGTTCAAAGAACTACAACGAAGGAGAAGGATTCCTGGTGTCCATGTCGAAATCTGAAATGGAGAATAATCACCTCTTATGGCTCCATCACACTATAGTCAAAATAACACAAGCTCTTTGCGATTAGCAAAAACTGGTAGCTGCTCAGTGATAGCACTATTTTTTTCTATCAGAGACTGATTGCGAGTAGTTGATTGCACAGGTCATCTAATGGGAGGCAACCTGTCTCGCGGTCCAACTCGGACTGACTGCAGTCACTCTCAGACAGATTGGTGAATAGTAAATGGACTGGTACTTATATAGCACCTTTCTACTCAATTTAGAGCACTCAAAGTACTTTCTGCTACAAGTCTCATTCATCCAATCACAAAGCTTTTAACTATACCTGAGCACTTTCAACTAACATTCACACACACTCGAACTTCAATGGATGCATTGGGGTTTAATATCTTGCCTAAGGATACTTTGACACATGGAGAAACCAGGGAACCAGCATCCACCAAACTCCTGATTGGAGGACTGGCTGTGGCGTGATTGGCGGACCTTTGCAAAAAACCATCTAATGTGTAAACGCAGATTTCTACTGTACTGCATCCAATTTGAGTCTGCACTGATGAGTGCAACTCATCTATGGCACCTCTCTTTGCAATAGTAGCCTCGACTCAAGCGGTTGCCAGCTGCTTGTATTCTGCAGTGGCAAATTGCATGCAGTTGCCAATTTGACCGCAGTCAATTGCAAAGCAATAGCAGACTGACTACATGTTATTGCAGTTTTATGGCTGTCTTGATGCATTCCTCTTGTGTGACTCCAGCTGGTTAAAATTCAATTCCTCATCTAACTAACCATGCTGCTGTCACTGTGTGCAGGCAGCAGTACACACTTCACTTAACACTGTATTAATGGCAGAGCTGCTCAATGGTGGAGCACAAATAAGTCAACAGATTTGTTACACACCTTCCGGCAATATAAGTATTTGGCCATAATTTGTACAGTAATTTGTTCCAAATTATTTAACATTGCAAATTAGATGCAAGATTTGTGCCGAGCATCAGGTTCAAGTGGGATTTTCTGCAGGAAACCTAAGGCAGAGAGAGAACTTGTAAACTCCACCCAGAAAGGACTGCCGACCAGGAGATTTGAAGCCAGAATCCTCTTTCTGTGAGGCATCGGTGCTAACTAGTTTGCAGTAGTTAGCACTGTTAAAAGGTGTAAGGCTTCACAGAGTTTTCTCAGTTTAGTTGATTAGTAGTGGTATAGACCCAGAGTACAGCTATGAGTCACACTCAGAAACAGTAATATCCAGATCATACTTCAGCCAAACTCAGCCTACAGCCATGCAGAGCAGCCACAGAGCTGCATTTTTGCTTTTAAAAAGGTGGAGTAAACAACCATCACCATTGTGATGCTCCAATGCTTAACTCAACTGCAATGCCTATTAGTAAAAATTTACATGTTCATGTCCCCGTGAAGCATTTTCCACACACTGTCAGGCACTCCTTACATGCTTTATACATGTTGATAGCTGTTATTGCAACAATAATTAGCTATGAGCGCAAGCTGTGACAGAGCTGTTGTAGAAGCACTGTGATGCTGCCCTTGCTGTGATGTTTGAGACTGTATTTGGATGCGGGGCGTTGATGCATTAGAGGGTAGCAGCAGCAGAGAGCTGGCGAGCATGACTAATCCGGGGATCTCCTGTGTGGTGTGTACGACTGGTTGTCCTTCATGCCTCGCTGATGGGTACTGCACACTCACGGCCTCACACACTGACGGAGTCAGGGAAAGATTTGGTAGTAGCTTTGTGTGGAGCTTAGTGCTTTATTATCGCATATAGTGTAGTTTAGAGTTTCAGTAATGGGCCCAACTGGCAGCATACAAAGCGTTCAGGTCCTTTTTTTGTTACTAGTCACTCTTCTAAATACATTCAGCACTCTTTGGTAAGAATCTGGTGATATTGTCCGTTGTTATGCTTTGCATAGAAATTTCCTTCTTGAAAGCAGAGAAAAGGTAGCTTATAAGTCCATTATCAACACCAATAGCATCTTAAATTTCAAAGGATTGTGTTTAAAAACCCTCGTTTTAATTTGCCATTCATTAGATTCATTATTCAGTCTTTGACCTCTTTTGCCTGCACAGCCTTCACTTTATATGAATTCTCTATTATAGCTACAGCCCTTCGGAGACCTTAATTCTGTTTTAATGCTGCAATTTCATTTTGCCTGTTACAACAAAAATGACAAAAATGATATATGAGGACATTGGCCAAAGCCTTTCCTTCTTAAGTGCCAAAGGAGAGACTCTGAATTAATAGGCTCGCTGTGTTGTTATTCTGCTGCACTGAGGAAAAGTCAAGTTACCGTATTCTCACTTCAGGATGTCAGTTACATGAGATACGGCACCATGAAAAAAATATTTACCCCCTTACTGATTTCTTAGTTTTTTGCACATTTCTTACACATAAATGTTTCAGATCAGCAAACAAATTAGACAAAAATAATCCCAATAAATACAAAATGCAGTTTTTAAATGATGATTTATTTTATTAAGGATGTCGTTTTGGTGCAAATATAAATTATTGAATGTGCAAACTTATCAGATGCTTGAACCAATCTGATGAAAATGAATTAAAATAAATCTGTTACTATACAATAACTGCAATCATACACATGCACCTCATTGTTTTGGCCTTTAAGTTTAAGATAATTCCGGTTCAGTTTAACCTAATAAGGAGTTGCTATAATGAGAACAACTTGCTGGCTGACCTACACGCTGGCACAGTCATCCATGAACACTGCTTTCTTTATCTGTGCAAGGGTACCTTTCAATGTGGACATTCTGATATAGTCGTCTGAGGAAACGTAGCAGCTAAATAAGTAGAATCATGTACCATTATAAAGACAATTACTGGCAATTAAAGAAATTAAGAGAGTAGTACTCTAAGGTGCCGATAATCAAATGTACATGAGTAATTGATCAGCAGCAAGTGTGTGCACCTCTATAAAAGCAGATGTTTGGGAATTTGTGGTCTGGAGCATTCAGAATGCCACACAGTGCCACAATCTTCCGAGTGGAAGTCGCAGCAAATTCATCTTAAAGTCAAACTCTGCAAAGAAACTGCAAAGAAAACCAAACAAATAAACAACTACATGTCAGTCTTTACAGGCCTCAAATAAGATTTTCAGTGTTAAAACTCATGACAGCACAAAAAGATTGACCAAGTATAGCTTTTTTGGAAGACCTGCCAGGAGAACACCTGTTAGCTCTAAAAAGACACGGCAACACAGCTTAAGTTTGCAAAGTTGAACAAACCACAAGACTTCAGTGTCATTTGGAGGGGACCAGATTGGAGTTGTTTGGCCATGATGTTCAGATTTGGAGAAAACCAAACACAGCAAATCAGCACAAAAATCTCATACATCACGGTGGTGGAGGGATGATGACTTGGGCTTGTTTTGCAGCCACAGAATCTCGGTATCTTACAGACATTGAATCAACCATGAACTCTTCTGTATTCTTAAAGTCAAATGCGAGGCCATCTGTCCAACAGCTAAAGTTTGGCCCACAAGCTAGATCTTGCAAGCACAGGAGTAAGTCAGCAGAAAGAAAGATTGGCTGAGGTGTTGAATCGGCAGAGTCAAAGTCCAGACCTCGACCTGGCGTGACCTTAAGAAAGTTGTGCATAAATGAAAGCCCACAAACCTCAATGAAATGAAGCAATGTTGCAAAAAATAGAGGCTAAAATTCCACCAACAGCATGATAGAGAAATCATGCAGAAAATGATCAGTTCAAGTTATTTCTACTAAACATGCTTCTACAAGTCACTGGATCTATTTCATGTCTTTGTCACTTGACTTTATGTACAGATGATTAACTTAATTGACATGATATTAGCATAGCTATCACTTGTTACTCATGTGTCTTGCTAATGTTAGATGTGAATTGTGATGCACTAAGATTTAATATCTTTGCTTGAAAGCTTCAGACTATTTGTCTCTGTATCACTAGCAGTCCTAAGCACCGTGTGTTTCCCTTTTCTGCTGTTACTTTGTGGACAGAATGACCCGGTGAATCCAGGCCAGAATAAACATCTTTGTCCTTACTCTGCCCATGTCATCTCCTGATACAGCCCACTGCTATAGTTTCTTGTTATGGTAGCCTTGACACTGAAGTATCACCCTCTTCTGTGAGCTGAACCCTGTGATTTCTGCGTATGTTTTAAATGTACTTTTTTTGCAGTCTTTGTATGTGTTCAAGCATTCGTTCTATACTGTTTATGTAAGTGTGTGTTTATATTTGTGTGTGAGAGGAAGGACGAGAGATTGGCCTCCTGTTCTCCTGCTGCAGAAACCCTGTGCTGGAATGTTAATTGGTATGACTGGTCTGTCTCTCTGATAAGACGCAAGGCCATGTTTAATAAACCAAAGATTAAGATGTCCCACTGTCTCGATGCACGAGACGAGGGTAGAGGAAGAGTGTGGTTTTTTTGTTTTTCCCTGCCTTTCTCCTCCACACAATCCACATCCCATTGCCTCATAACAAATAGAAAAACAGCAGTATTACAGAGTGTGAGGTGATTCACGAAGAGGCTCAAAACGCATGTATTATTAAGATTGGAGCAGCGAGGTTTTGAAGTTATGCTAATGAGGAGCTTTTTGGTGCTACAAATCTAACCGTCGTTTGAATAATTCCTCTGCCCGTCCCTCCTCTGCTATATTCTGCCTCTTTTCCATCTTCTTTCCATTCTACAAGAGTCGCACTTTCAAGGACGCAGCATTGGAGTGAAGCTGTGCACATGGTGTTTAAGGGAGGTGATGGTAGATTAGACAGCAGCTACAAGAAGCTCAGCACAGACCTCTGACCGGAGGCTTCTCCTCCCACATACAGCCTATAATAAAGAGATCATTTTGCCATGCAAATATATGTATATATAGAAAATCTGTGTGAATGTAGAGAATCTATATTTGTAATCATACATAAGGAGTACACAAATGCCTCCATATGGTAACCCCCGCATGTCTGAGGAGGGCAGCTTTTAACTTTATGATCAGTCATGTAATTTAATCCTGACATTTAGGGCCACATCCTGTATGTTGTATTCATATAAGACCAGTTATAGCATAGCACAGACCCTGATGAATATTAAACAGAAGCTTTTTGATCAATGTAAGGGTGGTTTTACACGCTGAGGTTATTGCAAAACATTACAAGTATTCAGTGCGTTTCTATATCCAGCAGACTTTTATTGTTGACAGGTCAGCAATTAAACCACATGCTCTAAGTCAGTCCAGGATGATACTACTGCTACTGAATTATTCATGCAAAGCTTGTTTATATATGCTTAAGTGTCCAGAAAGACGAGCAGAATAGTATCGATCTGCTATGCAATACAAAGAGCAAACAATAAGTGCCGTATTCATTCTTCTTCATTCAACCTAAAAGTAAGTCAGAGCGGAGTGGCTGATGATTTAATTAAAAATGTTATTGGTAAGATTTTGTAATATATTTAAAATGTAGCCCAGCTTTGTTTGGCAGTTAAACCCCTTGTGTCTGAGTTTTGAATTAACTGTAAATAAGATAAAGATCCTGTTGCAGAAGCTGGAGAGGAGGAAGGTAGAAGAACTGAGTGAGGTGAATAACAATGTTCAGTTCTCTGGTAAAGAGTCTCATCTACAGATTGAAGCACACTGTGTATTTAATGTGGTTTGTAGGCAAAGACACACTGATAATCTTATAAAATGAGACTGGAGTAGTTCAGACTATGAGGATAAAACATTTCCACTATCTCTGCCTGTAATTAGCATCTCAGCCCTGTTACTCGAGGATATTCTCATGCACAAACTTGTGAAACTGTTTTTTTACGAAAATAAAACTGTTTACATAGTCGCAGTTTTAATAGATGTGAGAAGCATCTGCATAATAAGGAAAACTGATATTGTAAGTGTGTATTTGTGTTAGCCTAAATTTGGCTTGTCAGTTTGTTGTTTTAAAGTAGGCCCAAGCTGTTAAATAAGATGATAAGAGTGTGATAATACCAGAATTGAAATTTGTGTGTTAAAGGTTGGAAAATAGCAGACTATTTTGGCGAAAGAAAAAGTTGTGTTTACACAGGTACAAACGTACCAACGCTTGCACATATGAAGCGTCCTGGTTTGTAGTAGTTCTGTGGTCTAGTCAGAGTTGAAATAGCAACAACACTAGAAACCATGTTCGGACTGTTTGCAACCTTGTGGTGCTTACAGTGTCAATAAGCTCCCCCACATTAGATTTGTTGAACTTTGCGAATCATTTTCAGGCACAGGCTGTCTGAGTGCTGTTATTGATTTATATGGAAGAGGGCCTGGACTCGCCCAGTTGTAGAGGCAGTGTAAACTAGAAATTGTGCTTGTTCAGAGACACTGAGATGAAGGTGGGTTGTTTTGTTTTTTTTGGTTATTATTTTGGAAAATTGCTACTTAGTTTACGAGCTGCTACATTTGTGAATGTGTCCTTTCTAATAACAGAGGTGGATTTGCTTTAATACATTATTAATAAATCAGTGAACATTTTTTCAGTTTAACAGGTTAAACTTCGAAGAGTCTCCGGACTCCATGAAATCAATTTCTTGAGGGTCAGGGATGATTGACCACATCTCCTCTTGGACGTGTAAAGTTGAGGTCCAGAAGAACTATGGCAGGATCATGGGAGCCTTTACTTGTCAGCATAGTGAGGCCAACAGCAGCAAAGTGCATAGTTGAGCATGATGACAAACAGGAAAGCTCCAAGGGAGTCTACCTGCAGGACATGAGAGTCAATGGTTAATGTGTCTGTTGATTTACAAGTATATTAACTAGTTTCTTTTTGTATTATTATTATTTATCAAAAAAACTGATGATGCATAGATAAAACACAGCACGTTAATGAAGACTTTGGAGGGTGTTTGACTGCCTACAAAATGTTAGGCCCTTATCATAGTGTAGTGGTTGCCACATTCACCTAACATGCATAAGATCCCCTGACACAAGTCCCGTTGCCACTGTAGTTCCATCTGCTGCCGTGAACATTTGTGAAGATGGTAGAAGCCAAAGAAAGCTTCTATTTTTTTAAGACCACGGTCGAAGCTTCCAGGCAGTTGCAACAAAGAGTGACTGAAATAAAGGAGCATAAGTAAAAATCTAAATAAAATACAATACCCCTCCAATAGAGCACTTCGCTGTCAGACTGCAGGCTTACTTGTGGTTCAAGGGTACTTAAAAGTAGAAAAGGAGGCAGAGCCTTCAGCTTTCAGGCCCCTCTTCTGTGGAACCAGCTCCCAGCTTGGATTTGGGAGACTGACACCTCTCTACTTTTAAGATTAGGCTTAAAACTTTCCTGTTTGATAAAGCATATAGTTATGGCTGGCTCAGGTGTCCCTGAATCCTCCCTTAATCATGCTGCAATAGGCCAAGGCTGCTAGATGGTGCACTGAGTGTTTCTTCTTCACTCACCTCCTTTCACTCTTTGTGTTTATATACCAGTTTGCATTTGATCATGAGTTATTATTAATCTCTGGCTCACAGTGTGTTTTTTGTCCTGTCTCTATCCTCTCTCCCCCAAACGGTCACTTCAGATGACCGCCCCTCCCTGAGCCTGCTTCCACTGGAGCTTTCTTCCTGTTAAAAGGGAGTTTTTCCTTCACTCTGTTGCCAAGTGCTTGCTCATAAGGAGTTTTCTTTTTGTTGGTGTTTTCTCTTTATTATTGTAGGGGAACTGACTGTTGTTGTGATTTGAAGCTATACAAATAAAATTGAACTGATAAATATAATAAATTCGGGAGAATGCCATTTAAAAAACAGAATATAAAACAATCAAAGTCAAATGTGTCAAAATGTAAACAATATGCATATTAATATATCAGTTACAGTCCTGCAGAACAATTACTGCCCCTTTTTATGTTTGAATTCGTAGATAAAAGATCAGAATAGTATCCATTTTGTTATTTAAATTTTACCAACAAAGCACGCGCACTCTCTTTTTGAAATGTCAAATTTTTAAACTGATATCATTAGTGTCACTTAAGGTTTACATGAGGTCGGTACATTAGCAAAATAATGCAAGTAATTTACAAATGTATAAGTGGGTGTTTGTGGGGTGTTAAATTGGCAGTACTTTGTCATCCTCTTACAGCTGTAGAGAAAAGGTAGGGACCTCCTCTTAAGTCCATGAGCTCTAATTGCAACAGGCTGAACAGTGGAGTGACCTGAGGAATAAATCTATTGAGTGGAAACAACAGAACAATTTAATGAAGAGCACTCTGCATACGAATGGTGCACCTGATGATGTGTAAAGGGACCGTTACAAATTTGGCTACAGGCAGAAATGGAAAACATGGATGCATTTATCTAACAAATGCTGTATTTTCCAGTGAATCACCGATGTCTGAGGTTCTGGCTGTTACAAGCATAGTTTTTCCACCAAGCAGCTTTACTGCAGCAGTTAGTGGATCAAAGTGCTTATTGAGGTGCATCTTGTTAACAGATGCCTAAATTTATCGCTATCGTCTCCTGTCTGTTTCATTGCTTAACGCCCACAAGCAACCGACGAGGGAGGATCAAAACATAACACCGTGAATTTTTCCTGGCAGGGGCTGATTTTCTTTGATTGCTGACGGGCGACAATTTCTCCCTTCACTGATTCCTAGAATGGGCCCACAGCGAGACCTCAGGCTTAAGAGAGACCACACATGGAGGTGGAGGTCTGCAGAGTCTCTGTCACACTGCCATTGATCTCTGTCATCCTTTTCAGCTTGTTTCTTACACCCTCTGGGCCAGTCTTATTAGTAAGTTGACTTGGTGGCACTTAATGAATGTGTAAAACCTGATTTCTAGGACCATCATTTGGATTGTTAGACGCATCAACTGACAGCTGAGACAGCCTTCGTCAAAGTATGTCACAGATTTGAGGACAAATTCTCAGAAGACAATCCACAAGAGACTGACAGGGACTGCAGGCACAGGGACGGGGATTACCATGTCCCTGTGTCTGTATTAAAGTGGGCAGTATGCCCACATTTAAGTCAATTTCTCTCTCTCTCTCTATTGAGCAAGCTCTTTGTTTCAGCACAGAAGGCTGTATAGATTGTCTTACATACAAAAAAGTACCCATCAAGACCTACAAACAGGATTTAACATGTAAAGACTGGTAGGTTTCACTTTTTCATGAAATGAAGACTATGGAGCATTAATTGTTGCTCTGATTTAAAAAAAATAGTAAAACAAGATTTTAATGTTCTCTGACTTGGCTGCTTCACGTCTCTTTGTCCGAATGGGGGAAGCGGAGCTGGGCCAGCTTTGACCGCCTCCCTCTGTTTCCCTTCACCTTCATTGTCTTCTCTTCATTCTCCACTAACCGCCACTGACGGCATCACTGCTCTCACAGAACCCTCGTGCCTCTGTTCTCCTGTCCCCTCGAAAACCGGTGTGACCACTGAACGGACAGGACGTCAAAAGAAGGCGAAAACAAAGTTCGGAAGTATCAGTGTTGCTTTCGCTCTTCTCCTGGGACTCGGAGAGAGAATCGATAGTTTTTCATTAACCTGTCTTCCCTCTGTAAAGTACAGTACTACACACTTAAGTAGTGGCGGTGTTGGCGGATGATTTCTCTCTCTGTCTTTCACACAAACACATACATTCCACCCGGTGCACATGCGCCTTTTCACTCTAGCAGCTGAACTTGCTTTTAACATTGCAAAGGTGACGTTAACCAGCACACAAATGCACCAGATTATTCAAAGAAAATCTGGTGCCTGAAGCTCAGTTTATGCAATAGAAGCTGTGCCACAAACTACCAGACTGCACCCTCTTGTCCATTTTCTTTGGTTATTATGGGTATTTATGGATTACAAGCATCAGCTAATTCATTAAGAAATATTACACATGCGTAGAGTATGGTGCTTGGTTCGCTAGCTAGTGTTGTTCACTTCAATTCAGATTCGATTTTATTTGTATAGCGCCAAATCACAACATCAGTCGCCTCGAGGTGCTTTATATTGTAGGGTAGACCCCTACAGTAATATATACAGAGAAAAACCCAACAGTTATATGACTCACCTATGAGCAAGCACTTTGGCGACATTGGGAAGGAAAAACTCCCTTTTAACAGGAAGAAATCTCCAGCAAAACCAGGCTCAGGGAGGGGCGGCCAAAACATCTCACAAAGAATGCTGAATAACCGTCTCCTCGTAATTTTAAATATCAGAAGAAAAATATTTCCACAAATTTTACTTTGTGTTAAATCATTTATTCATTCTGTTAATTATACTAGTGGGTGAACATGAGGGCCAAACGGCTTTGGTTAGCCGGATTACAAGATAGCAGCTAACCACAGTAATTACAAAAGAGTTTGTAAAGTTTATAAATTCTTGTTGACTCACTGATAAAATGCCATTTCAGAGTGGAACCAGTTTGTCTTTCATTTGCATACAGAAATAACATTATGCAAAATTTTGGTCATTAGGCCTCTGAGTTAAATTGGCCCTCTGAGTTTTCAGTTTAAACAAATGTTTAGCTAGCCCCACTGAATGTTCAACATTTTCCATCCATACATTATATATATATTTATATATATCTATATTTTATTTTATTTTATTTTTTACATTTTATTTGCAGTTGGTGCAGTTTACTAATGCTCCCTGTCATCTGTGGGTTGGAGTGTGGCTCTGCTAAATACAGAATGGAGAGTTTTTTCCCTCCAGTTTTGGCCAACTTTCTGTTATGATGTTGCACGAATAATAATGGCTCACAAGCTTGTTTCAGTGGTGCCAGTGGAGTTTGATTCTTTTTTTTGTTTTTTGTTTTTGTGCTTTCCACACACAGAAAATGCTGTCCTGTTGTGAGGATGTCTGTTTTTGTGATGTTCGGATCGTTTGCCTAATCAGTGACTGTGAAAGCAGGTGTGCATCATTAGTTATTTTTAGCTGCGACACATGAAAGGGAGGTGCAGTTTATCTGCAGAAAATGATGTTCTGTTTAAGTTGGCGTACACACAAGCTGGGATCGTGAGCAGTAACAGAGTTGCGCAGGATTTCCTTTTGTTTTCTAAAAGTGTAGCAACTCTTTACCTCACCTTATGATAACCTGAGCCCATAGGTAGGTAGGTATCAGTTAGATAAACCTGGGGAAGTGTGAGGTCCTTCAATGGTGAATTAGTGTGGCTTACCACTTTCTTATTAGTCCAGTTTCTGGTTTTGTGAACTTTTGGCTCAGACTGCACAGTAGTTTTGTTTGTTACAGTCAGATGTGTCGTTGTAAACTGATAAAATTCTGCCTTTTTGTGACGAGAGCTAACGTCTTGCTCTTTCCTACTCGTGTACTCCTTTGACAGCCCCTTTTAAAGTTTTACACTACCATACACCTACTGCCAGTTATATGGAGTGGCGGCACTACGATATTCATGAACCGATCGTTTCTTCCTGAGCTCCACACTGGTTCTCTGTAATTGCTTTTACAATCTCTCTCTCACCACGGACAAGCACATGACAGAAGAGTCAAGACTATTAAACCGTCCACAAGACCTAAAAGCATTTCCTTTTACAATTTCTCTTAACAAGCTGTTGTCAAATGCCATAATTTTCTACCCCATTTGCCAGCCAGATAGCTAAATATAGAAATACAATTTGACTTTCTAATGCTGAGCGATGAGGGGATGTTGAGTGACTTTATTCACTCGCAGTGAGCTAGTACCACAGAGCACCCTGCATTTGCTTGTCTCCAGCACTCTGCAGTGTGCTGCAAGGAACTGAAGTAAAACGAGTATCTCCCTTTGGATTCAGAGTCAACATGTTTGAAGAGATAATTCAGTTTTTTAGAAATTTGTAAGAAACACATCCACACTATTCCTGCTCAAACCTGTGCCTGGAATAATAATTTAAAAAATGTTACATGAGCCATTACCCCTACATTACAATGGTCCTTCTATGTATGTACAGCTTTTTCTGCTTCTACTTCTCTCCCTGTTGGATCATCAGTAACTCACATGTCTGTCTCCTAACACAATGTAGCCAGTGTTTAGGAATAAACTTATTCCTTGCACAGTTCCAGCCTTCCATTTGAAATAGATGAATCCCTCTTTTCCAATCTGAGCATGCACCGTGTGCCCCATATGTTCCAAATGTGTGGGGACCCTGTGTAGCTTTATATTCTCTATTAATGTTGTTTGTTTCACTGGAGGCTCTCCAAGGATTGGAGCTAGTGGCATGTGGTGGAGAGCAGCATCTGTCAAAGCAAGGAAATGGTGTGTTTAGCACATGCACACCTGCAGCAGTTGTTGCGGCAGGCGTCATCAACAAGTGCTGAGATGAAACAGAGTGTTTGGGTGTGTTTTTTTCATGTTGGCCATGCATAACTATCAGTGCTTTTCCTGGCACTGCCTTCTAAGTATGTCTTTACTGACTCAACCAACACTGGGAGTGATGTGCAGGAAACCTGGCCAGACTTTCCTCCCTTCCATAAAACCAAGGGAAATTCAACTTTGAGTCTCACTGTGATGGGAAGCCAAACATGGAAGTGCTAAAGAGGCTGAATCATCTCTCACAGAGAACAACTGGTGAAATAATGAGTTGAAATTATCCAAGATGGAGAAATGATTCAGAGGAGGTGATTATCGCAGCCAGCGCAGGCTGAAAATGAGCAAACGTTTAGGAACGAATACGTGATTAATGCCCGTGCGAGCATGTGCAATCCATTGGAGTTCATGCCCCGACAAACACAACCAAAGCAACAATGGGTGGGAAACTTGGTGTGACGTGAAGCTCGCAAGTCAATCAAGTAAGGAGGCTACACTGACTAAACCTTCAAAATCTACCCAAAACTTTCAGTATTTTGCCAATTGACTAGATTTTCAGAATAGAAAAGAACCTCTGAATGAGGTTGGTGACCTGCCAAAGTGGCTGGTAGAGCAGACAGATTTACTGGCCGCATCCAAAATTTATTTGGCTGGTGGTAATGTGCTGCCCTGAAGGGAAGATGAAGGCGGGATGACTGCCATGGCATCGCCTGGATCCAGATGGCCCAAGACAGAAGGGGATGGATGCACGCACTTTATCAGCAGCCTATATTCCATAAGGCACTCAAAGGCTCAAGTACAAACAAAGGCAACTATATGTAGGTTTGCCAAAGTTTGCTGTTCTTTGCACTCTGTGCTCTGCTGCCTGTACGATAATAGACCCCTCTGACGAATCGTTGTACATAATTTTGAATATTGTGTGTGCTGTTGTTGTCTGCTGGCGGAAGAAACACAAGGTGCCTTGCGATCTGATGTTAGGGGTAATTAGAGACAATTGGGAAGCTTTTATTTAACAGTTGCATAACACAACAGCAGAGCCCTGTGGATAAAACTATTTGGAATTGATCAATAAGAATCAAAATACTTTATTAATCCTTAAGGAAATTATGGAACCACTGATTTATACCACTTTGTTTAATTTCCATCATCACATGCTTCACTTCCTACCCACCAGTGGGAACTGGGAATGGGAGAATTTGAGTTCCCCATCCCTTTTTCTTACTTCTGTAATCCACAATACAGGCCAGTTGATAATTATTTTTTTATCTTTGGTTGCATCATCTTGAGATTTTCTCTGGCCTCAGGCTGTTATTGTTGATCAAAAACTGCCTCATTTGCTCAAAAACTGTAGACAATATTTCACAGTCACTGGCTGAGGTTATTAATCGACAGCGTCCACAGGGGTCAGTAGTCAAATTTCTACATGTATATTTAAATTGTCAACGTGAAAGTTGTAAACAGAATGCAAGTGCAAGAAGTATTTTATAACTATTGACCACAAAGGAAAATTTGTTCCAAACAAAAAGGGAATTCAAAGAGCATTTATGATGAACTAACACCTGAAGTACGGAAGTTAAAAAGCCCAGAAGAAATATAGGGCAAAGTGCATCTTGAAGTTGGCTGAAGAAGAGAAGTTTTTGAAAGTAATCAGATTTCGGGCAAATGTCAGATTTCCCTTAAGATGGTTCAAGCTACAGAAATATACAATAAATATACAAAAGAAAATAAAACTGTAAAAAGTCACTGTCCACTACATGGCTTTAAACAACACCAGCTAACCAGGTGTATTACTATACACTGATCGGGTCATTATGATCGCCTGCCTGATATTGTGTTGGTCCCCCTTTTGCTACGAAAACACCTCTGATTCATCGAGTCCACTAAACCCCCGAAGGTGTGCTGTGGTATCTGGCATCAAGGTGTTACCATCTTGGGAATACTGTTTCCATGAAAGGATGTACGTGGTATACATCACACCAAGTTCATCGTCCATTCCTCTGCGGTCCTGTTCTGATGGTCACTCGCTCATTGTTGACACTTCTGGTGCCAGAAAACAGAAAAGGCTAAATTACTCTAATCATGTTAATCCCATGTGAAAGGTGACAAATCAGATTATTTCACTTGCATCCATATTGTGATCAAAAATAAATAAATACATTTCTGCGCCTTTTTTCTATGACAATCTCTGACAAACACAGAGAGTATTAGAAGCATAAGCTGCAGCTCTGTTTGGTTTCCAGGTCTAAAAACCCATGGCACGCTATCTGCACTGCAGTTAAAGGCAGTAAGTGCACAGCTAATGAACAGCCAAGCATTTAACAGCTGAAGAATAAGATAATTCCCTCAGGAGGTTATAGAAACTGAAATTGGAGCTAAAGGAGAGTGAATATTTACCTACATTTGGCTGGTGGCGACTAATACAGCTGTTCCCTCCTGTCTTAGGCTAAGCTGTCTCCTGGCTGCAGTCCATTAGCATTATGACTCCTTTTGTGCTAATGCTAAGGTTTACCATCTGCTGGGTGACAGTTAAGTTAGCTGCTGATAGTGTATGTTAACAGTTTTCTGGCTGGAACACAGACAGAAGGGTGGTGTTAATGTAATGTAATATTTTCACCTAATTCTCATGATAGTCACTCAGCCTACAGTATGTCTCAAAATATTGCTTTAAATATAGATGGGAAGAAAAAATACAACATTATTATTATCTACACGTAACTTCAAACTACCTCTGCAAGCAGTCTAAAAATCATCTCAAATGACACAAACTGTTTACTCTGGTGTAGCTGTCATGTCCCTGGGATCACATGAGCCTTAAAGTGACTCATGTTGTTTCTTTAAATACATTCAATTTTAAAATGTATTGAATTAGAGAGACCTGTTGTATCTCTTTGTTTTGAGCAAGGAGCAGGGCTCCGTGACTCATTGTGATATCCTGTGGGATCACATGTACCGTGAACTCTTCTCACAGCTCCCTGAGAGACGAAGCCTATGTGAATCAGACTGCACGTCTGTGTGGTTTATCTGTCTTTCTGAGAGTGGCGGTCCACACAATCTCTATGTGGTGCTGAGCCCCAGAAGACCACCCCCCTGCCCAAAAAATGCTGTGCACGCACAGAAAACTAGCAACGGCATTTTCCATCTGCGAGTCATGAATTCAACCTTGCATGACTGATGCAGAGAAACTGAAGGAGAACTGCGACCTCCGTCACTTCGCATACCCTCTGTGATCTTAACGCTAATTAAGAGTTCTTTGTTTGTATCAGCTCACATTTGGGATTTTGCACAATCTGAGAAGTCTGTTGCAGACTTAACTGTCAGCACTTTGATCAAAGTGATTACAGTGAGGCATCATGTCTAAGCAAACATGCGTGCACTCCTTCCCGTCCAAGATATGAGACTAATTTGTGTTTTGTTTTTGTGATACCCTACAGCTGCCATTTCTCAGTCAGCTGAGAGCCTGCCTGTAAGCAGACCATTCTAGCTTCGGGCTTCGACTCTGATAAGAATGCTGTACATGCATCATTTTGACTATGTCCATAGTTTGCCTTTATTTCCCTAGACACGCCTGTAATTGCCATTCCAAGAATGCTCTTTGATTCCTGCTACCATGCCAGACAGCTCTGTGATACTGACTGCATGTCAAGAATAATTCGCCTATGTTACTGGTGCAAAACAGTCTCATATTTCAGCTGTTATGTACGCATTTTTTTATTGAAAGCGTGAAGCATATCTGTCTTTGTTCTGATTTGATGGTGCAAACACGATAGAGTGATCAAAGTCGATACAGATTTTGAAATCTGTCTTTGAACTTTATCTTTGCCATCAGACATTATCGCGATCACATTTGTCTTCTCTTTGAGTCTCGAATGATGTTTTATCTGTAATTTGTTGGACCTATTTCACCTCCATTTGCACGACAAAGAAGCCGCCTCTTTACTAATCAATACTGAACATTGTGTTTGTAATCACTGCCACGGCCCTGAAAAAAAAAAAACTGTTTCCAAATTCAAATGTGGCAAATGGCCTCCTTAGTATCTGTCGATACTCGCTGTGAGCCCGATACGTGTAGATCTTTGATTTTTAGCTTTGTTTTCTGTGTTTGTGTGATTAACTCTCATTAGAGTGCATTTCACAGGTGTTCTGGGATGCGTGCCAGCGCTTTCTATTGTCATCGAGACAGATCGTCCATAAACATGTGGCAGCTTAGCCTTGTTTATGAATGAGGGTGGACATGAACCAGTTCAATCAATGCCACTTATGTCCCGGCTCATTTCTTTCTTCTCGACCTCCCCCTCCTCCTCTTCCTTCAGCTTTTCACCTCTTTCACCTCCTGCAGGTGCAGGATAACAGTAGCTTTGCTAACACACAGAGTGCTCCAGCTATCCTCTATTACTTTGGTGATCATCTTATTTGGATTATACTGTTTGCACTTAGCTTTCCGTTGCTGTGAATAAACAGATTATTGGAGCAGAGTGTTGCTGTCCACTCTTCCTACTTTGATTGTAGTAGTTACCTGTAATACATAATGATCATGTTTATCTTCTTTTAGCTATAATCTCTAAATATTCTGCCAATTTTAGATTTCACTCTAGAAGCCCCAAGTCATTTTTTAAAATGACTTTCGCAGCTGAAAAATAATCCTCCACACTTTCTAAATGTGCCCAAACACAGTGACAATGTCACAGAAGCCGCGCACAAGCTTCTAACCCTTTTAATTAGTTTTTAGCTCTAGTTCCACAGCAGGAAATTTCACCAGAGACTACAAACCTTTGGAGGAACTACAGGGACCAGAGTCTAAATTAAGTTCTGGGGAAGTTGCCTCAAGGGTTACTCCTTTCTCAAAGTTCAGGAACGCTGAGGGTGGGACTTCAGACGCTTAACATTTTTTATTGGTTGAGCTTTTTATGTCAGTCTTTCCAACTCTGTCACCTCGCTGTCAGTCTTCACAGTTACTTGTGAGATCAACTGCTGAAAGTCTAACATTGTGGGCATTTTGGATCCGTTTTGCTTGTCTGTTGACTCAGTGACCTTGTTTGCAAAGCAGCAAATCATGACATAAATACTGCTTTCCCTTGCCTTATATGGTGTCAATATTGTAGCAGAGCCACATTCTGATGATAGTTTGGACTGGAGTGGAACTCTTTATTGTGTATACCTGAGAAAGCCTCGAGTTCCTTACAAAACTCTCTGGTATTTAAAGTTCAGGGATCTTTGGATGGAAATACAGCTTCTGTTCAATGTGGTTGCAGTTTGAACTTCATTAAGGTAATTTCGAAGCTGCAGATTTAATTCAGAATTTACACTTTTGGAAGCTAGATGAGATACATACGCCAAATATGTTTCATGCTGCAATTAGCAAAGAGCTCTGATTAGTCCCCTGGAAGTTTGCATTACATTTAGAAAAATGAAGCCAAGTGGGATCAGGACAAGCTGGAGGCACAGGGAAAACGTAACTTCCAAGTCCTTTCCCTTAATGTGCTGGAAACATGTAGCCTCGCCTTAACCTGAAAACAGTCTGCTATGAAACATAGGCTACGTTCACACTGCAGGTCTTAATGCTCAATTCCGATTTTTTGATCAAATCCGATTTTTTTGTCTGCTTGTTCACACTACACATAAAATGCGACATCAAACGCTCTCCAGTGTGAACGCTCAAAGCGGCCCCCATGCGCAAAAGAAGATGTCACTCACAACTCGCTCTGTTTAGACCCAGAGCAAACAATATTGTTTGACTGATGGCCCTTAATATAAAGACTTCGGACTTTATGTTTCCAGATTTTTGCTTTAAGTTATTTTGTTATTTACATAATAATGTAGATGACCTAATAATGATCCTTTTTGCTGTTTTAGAGGAGCGGTGCTTCAAAGGATAGTTGCAGATTTCTGTCAGAATCTGCAGAAAATACAGTAAAAATAAAATGTTCACATTTCTCCAACGTTGTCTTCCCAACAGTTTCACCGGATGGTAGGAAATCGTTCGCGATGTCCTATCGGGCGCTTCTCCGGCGCTGATAATTGGCGTCTGTCTTGTGTCAGTGACGTAAAAGACGGATTTAATGCGACTTGACCGTTCACACAGCAGTCGCTTTCTAAAACATCGGATACGTATCGGATTCAGTACCACATACGAAAGTGACCCAGATCGGATTTGAAAATATCGGATTTGTGCCGTTCACACTGTCATACCAAGATCGGATACAGGTCGCATAGGGGCGAAAAAATCGGATTTGATGCGCTTTCGCCTGCAGTGTGAACGTAGCCATAATCTAGCCTGTGCATTTCAACCGAAAGTTATTTGGCAAAAAATACAAGCGCATCCAGATTGAACACCCCACCCCACGTCTTCAGCTTTGAAGACGATTCATAAAACATTGTGGGTAATATAAAGTTTATACTAATTTTCACATTTGGTGTGACCTTTACCTTGACTCAGTTTTCACTAAAATTAAATCAGTGTGAGCTGTAATTGGTATCTACAATCACACAAAATTTGAAAATGATATCTTGAAAACTGTCAACACTAGACTGCTAACCAACAGACACGATTACATATTCTTCCTCCTTGTCAGGAGAATAAATAACATGGAATTGCTTTGTTTTTTCCCTGACGATGAACCAAGGATCATCTGGTAAACCTTGTATGCCTTTGGGTGAAACAGCCATAATATGAACAAAGTTACATATGAACAAAGTTACCCATACACCTTGAGTTACCTCAAAGAGTGAAAAGAGTTCAGTTCTATTGCAGATAAAGGAAAACAGTCTCACTTATTCATGTTCTTTCAGCCTTTTTTACTATCAAGCAATCTACAGATGTAGGTCAAAATGCTGTTTGAATGAATCCCGACTGCACAGGATATATATTTGTGCCTTTATCGATCCTTGTGTTATACAGGCCAGCAGTTCTTTGAAATGCTTGTACTGCACCTGTTAAACATAAGAACAGCAGAGTTCTTAACTGTGCTTGAAGTCTTAATTCAGAGCCTGGTTACTCATGTAACAAAGTAACCTCGATGACCTCGGTTTGCATATCTTTTTAATTTGTTCAGTCAGAGAGTTACATCACAAAACTTAGCCTCTTGCAGGGTCACTGTGTGTGTCTGTGTGTGTGTTTGTTGCCAGGGCTCCAGCACTGTCTCCTCAAAAAGAGCAGTTGCACATTTTATCCCAGGAGGGGGCAATGCTCCGACCCCAGAGGGGAGCTAAGGTAGTGCAGGGTCAATGGAGATGTAACACCCCAGCTGCACAATCTGACAGACCTAATGCAGCTATTTGTAATGGGATTCTTCCCCTTCAGCTCCAGCCCTGTTATCAGTGGCCAAGCAAGCTTGCTGCAGCGGGGCTGAGGCCAGCTCATCAGTGCATCGCTCTCCCAGTGTCGTCTGGATGCTAAACAAATGATCACATTAGGCTGAGCCAACCGCAGCTGTGCCGGTGAGGCTTTTTTGTTGGGAGACCAAATCGATTTTTACTTTTTAACATTTTAACGCAGCTGTGAGTGAATGACACCACACTGATGTAATCAGGTAAGGCTAAAGTGGTATACAAAAGGCAGAGGTTTTCCTTTTCGCAGATTCAAAGCGAATTTTTATAAAGCCGTCATCGGTAGCACACAGGAAATATCAGCAAACAAGAGAAACTTTGAAGAAAGAAGAAAATAAATCCAGCAAGTGAAGCATTTATCATTAGCAGCTTTAAATCATCCTTAAAGCTGATACGTCCTCTGACACCCCTGGTATTATAAGCAGATGCTTTCTGACACGCTAATCTGACAGCTTTAAATAAAACACCCGTCCAGTTATTGTCTTTCCTTTTAGAAGCAACTCTGCTTTTATATATTTTAGATGTGTGTGGATTTTATGGTCCATGGACTAAACAGTAGCTGCAACACTAAACTGGTTTGACGCTGAATCCCCATACAGCCATTTGGCGAAGCTTTAAACTACCATTATAAACTTTATGTGTTAACTGTGTGTGTTTGGAAAGCTGTCAATTTGCAACTCGAGCGGCATTATTGTTTATTTAGAGTTTTTTGGAGGGTTTTTTTTTTTTTTTTTTTTTTTGGTCACCTGGCAAATTCCACATCCAGCTTTATTCCACCAACCCCTGTGGCTCTTTTTGCTGCTAAATTGTCCACTATATTCACCTGCTAATTGTTAACTTTCCATTTGCTGCTGGGCAGGTTGTGTGCAGTGGGTAGAATGTTTATCAGAGATTTTTCACGGAAAATGATCTGCCTGCTGTGACTGGAAAGGGAATGGATGAGAACAATGGGAGTGAAAGAAAACAGGAAAGTCAGCTGTGGCGCTGTACCAGCAACAATTTTCACATTACGCATACTAATTTCTTTTTTTAATATAAAAATGGATTAGAGCGCCTTTAAGCATATAAACACAAATATACTCTTTCGTAGACTTTTTTTAAAGACACCAAAGCTTTGTTTACTTTATCTTCCTTCCCTGCACTGCCTGTACTGACCTACAGAAAGGTCACTCCGCTCACACTGTAGTCATAAACTCATTTTCAAATCAAATTAAAGTTTAAAAGATTAATAGCCCTCGTGCTCTAAAGGACTTTTTCCCCAAGTTTATAATCAGATAGGAAATTGCTTTATTATATCTGAAGTGCTTAGCAAGAATGATGTACATCAACTCTCATTTACATGCCAATTCTGATAATCATAGTGTGTAGCTCTTTTTTTTTTCATGTTAAGTCCGTGCCCACCTTCACAAGGTTTTGGTTGTGAAAATTGGAGCTCCCGTAGTAAGCTTCCTGCTCCATCCCATTGCAGCTGGAAAAGCCATTTTTAATCACCCAGATAGTGCTGATAGATTCTTCTGGGCTTTGCACAGATTAAGAGAGCATTACCTAAAAATGAGGGTGAGAAAATTGTCTTTGGTCCTTTAAATACTCACCAGAGAACCGCAATATTACAGCCTTTTATTTTGGTCATTTTTTGGCCAGTGTTTATCCATGGTTAGCTAGGAAACCCCGCCCCCACCCCTAATGTACACTGATACCTTTACGTAAACTGATACATGGGAACTGCTTTGGAGAAAGCACTCAGTTGAGGTTTGGTGCCTTGCTCAAAGGAGACAGCAGAGGGTTGCAATAACAAACTGCGCTCTCTGAGCATATCAGATACTAGGATACAGTCTTTGATCATCCACCCTGACAAATTCCCTCAGAAGGATTCACTTGTTTTTTGGACTTTTTCGGGGGGGCGTTTTGGTTTGTATTTGTAGACGACTGTTGCGTTTAGGAGGAATTTCTGTCACGCACAGATGCTGAAGTTTTTGACAGATTGTTCCAGGTTTTTCCCGTCAATGTCAGCAGAAATTAAGGCTGCCTGCCTCTGCCCCTTTCTCTCCTGCTCTTATTGACATCTCCTCGTGCCCCCCCCCCTCTATAATCATCAGTTGTTTGTCAGCGCTGATGTGTGTATGTCACATAATGACTGTTGCACAGCAGCAGGACAGCTTTTTCTTCCAGCCAGAAAAAAGCTGCAAACACCAGCCAAAAAGCACAACAAAGAAAGGATGCAAATCTTAACAAAGGGCATTTTTTATGGATTCCTCATTCTGACTCTGGTAATCACCGTCAACAATAGGCTTTTTGTAAACAAAATGCCCGGTGGTAGCTCTTCAGAGAAGGATGTCTATTTTTCCAGAATAGTTAATGATTCATTTGGGTAAACAAGGATTTAATTGTCTCTCTCTGGTAAGGCCTGTGTTCAATGCCCTGACATCTGATGCTAAATTATAGCTGTAAAACTCTGGCCAGTGTTGAGCTGCTTTTTAGAGCCAAGCTGGCATAGACTGTGGGACCTGTTCAATTAAGAAGTGCGCCACAGAGAGGTAAGGCAAAAGGGTCACATTGATCTTAGGAGAGAAAAACGTGTGGCAAACAATATTGACTATAATTTTGATTTCTTAGCTGAAATACGAAGAATAAATGGCAGTATTTACTCCAAAATACTCCGAAAAGAAGAATCAAAGATGTTTTTATTCAAGGAAAACTTGAATCACTTTCATTTGACAGCAGTGACATTTGGATGCAGCTGAATCTAGGTTGGATTGATTTGAGGTACGAGTCTGCAAACACCATCAAATGTAAGAACTGAGTTGTTGCAGGGCTTTTGTTTTTTCCTATTGGTGTGAGGCTTTTTCAGGAAGGAGCAGAGCAGGATGGTGCTGAACAGGCAGCAGTGTTGGATTGAGGCTCCCTGTCTAGCCCGGTGACGGCTCAGAGACAGTTTGGATTACCCTACCATTGGTGCCACTGCCCCAGCTTGCACATTGTGAAAGAATATCGATACATTATGAATCCTTTAGCTCTTTGTACAAGTTTCATCCCCCCCACATCACCTTCCACCTTTCTCCAAACTGAGTGCAGCTTTCAGTATTGCTGATTCATAGACGCTTTGAGGCAAAAGACTGTGCAGTGAGACTGACAGTAACAGCACAAGTGAAGCAGGCTGAGGAGAGGGTGGGCAACAGGAATTCTTTAGCTCCGAGCTCAGTCTGCAGTATTTCCATTTAATGCTGCATTATACTTCTGCCACACAGGACTTGAGCCAAATTTTACTGTATTCTTTTTTTGGCGAGTTTGTTTATTCCCATGGTTACTATTTTCTTTTTTTTCTTTATAATCCTACATAAGAAAGATTGAAAAAGATCAGGCAAAATTAAAACATGTGTGGTCCCTGCAGTTTTAGCTTGTTAACTTTTGCAAAGAAGTGATGCCTTGTTTGGGCCGCTTGTCACATTTTAAATGTCCGCGAAACGTCTAATTACTAACATTAATGATGGATGATCCATTATTTGGTACTGAATGAAGAAGTTTCTTGGTCTACTTGTTGTGACATGTGAGCTAGCTACAGTATGATACTAGTTGAACCCAGAGCTTCAGCAATAAAATGCAAAGTAAAAGCAAATCAAGCACTCCCTAAATCACTGCCTGACAACGTGTCTGCACCACCAGTCACAGCTGTTTCCTGACCTGACATTTCCTGGATGTAGTCTGAACAAGTAACACTACATTAAAAGACCAAATATACAAGAGATAATAGACTGTTGAAACAAAAGTTAAATATATGGCACAGCAGAAGATGAAGAGCATTTGCTACTTTTTCTAGAAGCAGATCATCATCCATTGGAAATACTTTAGTCGTATCAGGATTTAGTGCAAATGATGTTATCCAAGAACAGAGACCAAGAACAAATCATATGCAAGAGCACTGTAGAGCTGTGTCTGCACCACAAAGAAGCTCAAGTAACGTATTCAATCACCTGAAAACACACCGTTAGCTGCACTACAAAGAAGGCCAAGACAAAGTGTGCAACGGCCGCTATTGTCTTGTGTCAACTCAAACATCTATGAAAGTGAAGCTGTACTTGTGATACATGTTTTACTAATCTATGTTAATGTGTTATTGTAGGTTCTACCTTAAAATATAAAGCACCTTGAGGCGACTGTTGTTGTGATTTGGTGCTGTATAAATAAAATTGAATGGAATTAATCTTCACAGAGGAAATCAACATTTCACATTCATGTTAAACTATTTTAAAAAGCACCACAGTTGCCTGACATTAGTAACGTATTAAAAAAAATCAGCATATGGGCTATATGGAGTGGGTATTTATTTAATATTTTGCACGAAACAAAACATTTTCATAAGATATGAGACATAAGATAAAAATTTCTAAAGCTCACATTAACTACTGACCTCATTTCTGGTGTGCAACCTAAAAACCTGTTCTTCCGAAAAATGATTAATTACCAGGTTTTAGGACTTATTCATTACGAGCACAGTTATCAGTAATATTATCAAAGAAGGGTTCTTCTCTGAAGTGTATGACTTTACAGTCTATTCATAAGGACCCACAGTACTTTAACAGTTTATAGAATATTTTAGAGTATTAATAAAAGCTTTGATTTTTTTAAATATTAAAAAGAGTATTATTGTTACTGTTTTGGGGTTGAGCATGCAATCCACATGCTGCAAAGTGAACGCAGAGTCCTGGGTGTGAATCTCAAGGCCATTTACTTTGTAGCTTCTCCCAGGTTTAAAAGAAATAAACACAATTTCTTGTAAGGAGCAAGAGGTTCACAACAGACTGCAACAGATTTGGGTTTTTTTGCTCATTTGTCACATTTAAGTCACAAATTAAAACAAATTGCCAACTTGACTCTAGTTAATCACAAACTGATAGCAGACTGACTCCAGGTTATTGTAATTTTTTCCCACCTTGATCCACCAAAGTTGTTTTACAACAAAGTGTGTAATAGACACACATGCAGAAGTTGCAATAGCAGCAGAGGGAGATATTTTATTTCAAGCCAACATGAAAATAATCACGGGAATGTGTTTAAACAGACATTATTAACACATTTACAGGTTAACCGTTTCTGGTGATTAAGGACCCTGAAATATACTTCATACGTTTTTAGCTCTCTACTGACTTTGTAGCTTCAAATATATTATCTCCCCCTGCTGGTAGAGCAACTTCTGCTTGCAGTAATGCAATTTCTGCATGCGTGGACATTTCACACTTTGCCTCTCCAAAACGTGAACTGTAATAGACACTGTTGTGCCTATTAAACGTTTTGCTGTGATACTGGGTTGCAAGTGGTTGCAGAAGAGGCGCCCCGTCTTCAAAACAAAAATTTCAAAGTCAACAAGGCTGCAAGATCATTGCACATAGCTGTAATAATTTCGGTTGTGTCAGTAGTTTTTGTTGCTTTAATATTAATACTTTATTATTCACTTATCAGCAGTTTAACTATGCACTTATTAACTATTAATCATGTTTTTTCCCAGCTTAACTATGTGAAATGAACTATATTTTGTAAAGGTTGATAAATGTAAAAAAAAAAAAAAAAAAAGCATACATGTAATCTCTTACTATTGTCTTTTTTTACTTTAACAGTAATTGCTTGTAACTATAAATTCATTTGTCTTTGAAATTCATTTAGTCATGTTGATAGTCAGAGTTTTGTCTTGTGAGCCTTCAGTGGACTAAACTGTCATTAAAGTAGTTTAGACTTGATTCACTTCATCTGGCTAGAGTGAAATACTGCATACACAATCATTAAGCATTAATAACAATCTAATAATGTAATGTCTATATAGTTTCCTATTACATTTTTTCTCCACATGGGTCCAACTGAAAATAATATAAAATGAAAAGAAGTGAGAATTGAAATCTATTATACGGTAGCAGCCATTTCCCTTTTAGCTCTTTTTCTTAGATGAGAACTGCTGCAGTGAATTACAGCTCCCAGAAAATGGAAATATGCAGAACAAATAATTGAATCTGAGACTTTGTGGACACAAGTCTGAAAATCTCATGACTGGATTTTTCATTTTCAGGAATGAAAGGTGGCTGGTGCTTTGCAGTGTAATATATATGACCAAAAGGAAACTTGGACCCACGTGAGATTATGTAGCCATTGCGTTGATGTGTTTTTTAGTCTTCGTTCACTTCGGCTGAATCATCTTTACGTGCCAAATTCAGGAAATTGTGTTGTACATATGTGTTTCTAAAAATAGCTGCTTCATTCAACCAGGAATATGATGGTGGTCGGTTCCATTTAGATTTCCTCCCACAGGGTGCTGTCCTTTCAGCGGCTGAATTGTATCATAGCTTCTGATGTAGATATATTTTGAGATGGACACTGTGCAAAATTTTTGAGCCAACCCTCACTTCTTTGTGTTTGCTAAGAAACAGAGTTTTTACGATTCTAATGAGCTGGAAATTCAATATTTGGTATGACCGCCTCTACTGTTTAACACATCATGAACTCTCTTAGCCAAGCTTGATTTAAGCAGTGTTCAGGAATAAATCTCCAGGCTTCTAGAAGGACTTTCCAAAGCTTTTCATTGGATGTTGGCTGCCTTTTATTTGATGATCCCTCGCTCCTTCATTAATGTTCAGCTCCATGCTCTGGGGAGGCCAATCCATGACTGATAGTGCCAATTGTCCCAATTATATTTCCAGATGGCATTGCATGGTTGATCAAAATCTGATTGTACTTTTGCACCATTTCAACAAGATCCCCAGCACCACTGGCTAATAAGCAGCCCCAAAACATGACAGACCCTCCACCGTGTTTTACAGATACAGATACACGCACTGTTGTGTCTCTCTCCTGGCCTCGTCTGTACATATATTTCCAGTCCAGTTCTTGTATAATTTGGGATACCTCAATCTTTTCTCCTGTTTCCCCTCCTTAAGAATGGCTTCTTGACAGCCACCCTTCCACTGATTTACAAAAAAGTATTGCTCTTTGGAAGCAAAGTATAAAGAAATTAGAGGTGACTCAAGACTTTTGCACAGTACTTTCTTTTTTGGATAACAAACGTTCACAATGGAAGAGGTCTCTGCCGCTGCTGTGGCACCCGTACTGACCCTTCAGGTACACTCCAAACTGTCACATGCACACACACAAACAAAACCATATCCGCTTTCAAGCCCCACTTCACATGAATGGCTGTGTTGTTCTGGTGTTTTTCACCAGTTAGCTGCAATTAGACTTTGGATTGTCAACAATTAATCATTTGTTCTTCCCTGGAGTTTTTATCCATTTTCCACTGCTAACAATATGTCCTTCTTAATTACACCGTAATCGGTATAAACAGAGTGTTTATTTTTGTGTAATGAACTGTAACTCATTAAAAAAAGGGGGCTGCATCACAGTCACCTTTAATTCAAGGTTGTTCAATGCATCATTTAAACCAACCGGAGCACAAACTGGGTGAATTTTCAGTCTTTTTTATCAAACATTTTAGACTGACGTCAATTTCAACAGCATAAAGTCTTTCTATATATGATTTTTTTATCCTGTCACCCTGGTGCTATTTGAACAAATGGCTGTAAATTAAAGTAGTAACTGCGAGTTTAATTCATTTTTGTACATTCTGATCGGGATACCTCATAGTTTACCCACTTTCTCTTTGTGTTTGGTAATAAGAGTGTGACTGGCTTAGTGTGATGGCTCGTATTCTCATTTCTGCTGCAAAAATAAGCAGAACGGTGTTTGATTTTTGTCACAGCTTTGACGCCCTCCAGCATACACCTGCCTCCCGCCCTCCCACTTCTCATTTTCTGACACCCCAGATAACGTCGTCTGCTGTCTTTGCATATGCTGACAAGAGGAGAGTGTTTCGCCAGGCTGCGGTGGTACACATTACATAACTGACAAAGGCAGGGTTGAGGCTGCCTGTCATGGGCAAATCCTCAATAGGTTGTTTGAGTGAAAAAAGCAGTTAAATACAAAAAGACACAAAAAAATCCTTCCTTGGCAGCACTGTTGTTCGATGAGGGAGGCTGATCCTCTATATGCCTTATGTGATGCTGAAGGTGATGTGGTTGAATTCACAATCACGCTCTCTGGGGCACACAGACACACACACACTGTAAGAATTCCATAAATCCATAGTCTGTGCTTTATTCAGTCATCACCTGAGTGTTATCATTCGATCTTACTAAGACTGAGATTATTTGATATGTGACGGCGTTATCATTCGAGGGCTTTACGTTACCGATTATTCATCAATCTGTGACAGCGTTTTTAGCGCGTTACTGCCATTAATCATTTAGAAGGAGACGTTGTCAGCTTCTTTTTTTATTACCAAGGCTGGATGACATCATTTTACTACACTGACAACAGCTGAGTATTATGTTCTTGAAAACGGTGATGAATGATTTCCCGACTTCGCAGACAGTAATCACAGATAGATAGATTTACTTTCACTACCTGTGATAATAGTATATCCATTTCGGTCTACAGAAGTTTCTGCTAACCTCATCTGCCACATCTAATACTGAAATTCTGTCCCTGAGTTGGCAAAGTAAAACCGTGTGTCACAGGAGAGTGGACTCGAGGAGCAAAAATGGATCTGGTAACAGATTTCGTGCTGTGCCAAAGGCCCAGAACCCATCAGTGCTGAGTTTGGTGTTAACACATGCAGAGACAAGAAGTAGTACATTTTAGGATATTGCTTTTACAACTCACTTTGGATCCAGCCAACTTGGTCAGGAATGTATTAGCCGAAATAGCCAGCATTACAGCCATATTCTGTATAAATATGACCTAAATATCATTCGATTTTCCCACAAATCTTAAAAGTACATAGAAAGTAAAGAGAAGACAGTTATATAAATGAAACAATTTCTTACTTTTAATCACAGATTCATGAGTGACAGAGGTATGTAGATATGTGACTTTAGCATACTGGCTCAGTTTTGCTGCAGTAACTGCAAAGAAATGGCTCCAGGTATTTCCACATTTCTTTTGGCCTAAGGTCCGGACTTTGGCTTGGTCATAACTTTCTCAGGATATTGTGTTCGCAGAAAGATTTCCAGGGATTTTTCTTTAGAATTTGCTTGCATGATTCAGAATTCATTGCTCCATCGATGATAACAAGGCATCCTGGCTCAGACGCAACAAAAACAGGCCCAAACAATGCTGCTAATACCGTCATGTTTCATAGATGAGACAGGGTTGCTATACTGAAGGCCAGTATTTTTTGTAGTATTCAAGTGCAGCATTTTGCTTTCTCCAAACAGCAGACTTCTCCTTTAAACTAAAAACGTATTTTCCGGTCTCATCCTCCCCCAAAACATTGTTACAGTTACCTTTTGAGATATTCATGTGATCTTTAGCAAGAGTCCTTTGTTCCAGTGGCCTTCTCCCTGCAGCCCTGCCATTTACACCATTATTGTTGAGCGCTCTCCTGATGGAGAGCAGCCTTTAGTTACTTAAACAGCATGCCCGGTGTCACCCGATTATCGCTTTATTGATTGAAACTGTGTGACTCTTATTTCACCTCCATATTGATCACTGATCCTTGAGGTTCACATGTTGAACCCACATGCTGTGTACTGAAGAAACATTTGGTTTCCTCATGAGCACCGTGATATGATCTCAATCCGTACAGTGCCGACTTTTGTTTGGCTGGTTCTGGGATAAATAACGCCAACGTCAATAATCTTGTGTCTGCTACTATCACAAGGTCAGTGGATGCAAAGGGGAACTCAAACATGAAGCTGTGATGTAACAAACCTAAATGATGGCTTCATTCTCACAGTCTCCTTGTAATAAATGTGTAACAAATTCAGCTGCTAAAATGTACAAGAAAGACCTGTAAATCTGTGCGCAGTCCAAATAACAAACAAGCCAGGCAGTTTCTCCTCCTTCTCTCTGTGCACCTTTCAAACTCCTCAGCGAGCTCTGTTACACTGTTTTGGCAGGAACTCTTTCTCTCTGTGCCTGGATTTTTCTCTTTTTTTTGATCACTTGTTCTTAGTTAACATCTTGAGAGGCATTTAGTTCTGATGAGGTGGAATATTTTCTTTCTGCCTTAAATTAAAGCAGTGTTAGCCAAGGTCAGCTCTTCATGATGAGTCTTGAAACCTGAGCTTCTCCTCTTTTCCTTGTGAGCCGAGCCTCTCCGTTTGTCTGGACTAACAATGACGCTCTGTAGTTTCCTTGTGTAGCTGCTGCACTTTACAAACACATTCTGCACACAGGGGGAGCATTTACAGTACAATGTGTCTTAGCTCTGCTTTCAGCTGCGCAGTTACCTTGAAATGCAGAGCTGTCAGGGGATTCTGTCTTAGAACAGCACGTTCCAAACAAGCTCCAATAAGGTGCAAGTTTCTTTCTTTCTTTTTAATCTATGAGAAGACAGAGAAGGCTATTTGAGTCATATGTAAACTCGAGGCATAACAATATTCCTCTCAGTGGCTTTAGCTGCTGTGTCCACATAATAAAGTTTGTTTTTGTGTTGGTACAGTCTGTCTTCCTTATAGCTCTCTGGACTAATATGCTGTGCTGTTTTGGGGTGGGTTTCCTGTTAGAGCACTGTATAGTTAGAGTTTGAAAAGTGCTTTATTAGGGTTAGGTTAAGTTTCTTTGAGTGTGAGGTTAGTTATTTCAGCATCCAGCTGTTGTATCTATGTGTTGTAAAATGCTATAATGCTGTTAAAACACGCCAAACAACACCCTGCAATATAGTGTGCTGTCTTCTGAATCATTATCATAAAATGCATGAGGTTTTGAACCTTAATCTCCGACAACCTGTTTTATAATATAAGTTATACATTGCGTTGGAACGTAACCCCAATGCATATTAATCCTCTTCAATTTATATTTTAGCATTTACGTTTCGCGTTGCATTTACATATTTGCCCAAACAATTAGTCAGATTGCTCAGATGCAATCACAAGTAACCTTCGTATGCGCCTCCAGTTCTTCTGTTCGAGTGCAAAGAGGCGCTGACAGCTGAAGAAAGGCCTTGATCATTGTAGCATTCCCCAGACAGTCAGACCTTCACTCAGTCAGTCAGTCAGCTCACTAGCTAACCCTCACTCAGCATTCATTATTAATCACAGAATTACACTGGGGCGCTCTGTGGGTTGAAGGGGGACAAGTCGTGATAGAATATGCAATTGTCTGCATAATACACAGCAGGCGAGGTATCAGGCGCTGATATGAAGCACAAATATTGCATGAGATTTCTGCACTTATTACTGTCAAATGATGGCGGCGGCGTCAGGGGCAACGGCGAAGACTGTGAGCAGGATCCACAGAACCAAGACCAGTGTAAATAAAATCTGATTGGATGGGGATATTGTGTGTATAAAAATCAGCTTGAGGCATGCAGTGATTTGCCCGCACAGAAAACTTTGTTGAACCTACTAGCTTATAAAAATGTGTTCTTGTCCACTCGTATTCCTCCGTGCTGCCCAGTGATGGACGTTGAAGCATTATGACCTCCGAAGCTTGAGCAATATGTTAGAATTGGCAATTTACCAACACCTCTTTAGCTACAGGAAGCTTTGCTGCCAAGTGAATAGTCACAGTCTCCCACTGATAACCGCTGGTCAGCTCCACAGAATTGTGTGGGAGGTAAGCACCATTAGCTGGGATGAGACAGGAGTGTCATTCATTCATTCATCACAAATGACTGCTGATCTTTTCATTCCCAAACCGGCTTGTTGTTCCGCTGGCCTGCCACTTACAAGAGCATTGCATCACTTTAAATAGAATCAAATGCGTATGAATCAAAAGGAAACTCTGAGCCGTGACTGTGTGTTGACATAATCTCGATTCAAGAGCGATGTAAGGCCTCCTCTAGAATCCGACGAGACACAGAAAGAGAGAGAGAGACAGCGACGAGGTGAGAACTAATCCGGCCGGGTTTAGCTTCGTCTTTGATGTTTGTACCAGCAATCCAAGGTGCTCAGAGCCTATCTGTCCTTGAAGTGAACACACCCAGGAATCCCTGGAGAGGAGGAAAATATTCTAATCACAGAAAAAACTAAAACCTAGAGAGGAAAGTTTACTTCCCCCCCCATCATAGTTAATGAAACATTGCGTGCCATCACTACTCACCGATGCATATTTGGCCTGGAGTTAGAGCGGCATCTGGAAATACTTAACATGGCGAGCGCAGTAGTTCATGTAGCAGATTTTGACCATGAGTTCATGCAGACTTTAGGTGGTTATATTCGCTAAATTGTCCAAAAAAGAAGTCTTTAAAATTCAGGTGATGTGGGACAATTTTTTTCTCCTTTCACGCTTCATCTACTTCACAGACAAGTAACTCTTTTGAAATGTGTTGTTTTTTAAAAAAAAATCAAAAATCAGTCAGAATCCCAGTTGTATCTGTGCCTAGCTGCTATTTAATATTTTAGGTGAACTACTGATGAACTCAATTTAGAAACTGTGTTTATTTGAGTGCACTTGAGTGCAGTGTTTCTTGATATGAGGCAATTTTTAAGGAACCATTACATCCTACTAAAACCATAGCCCTGAAATGAAAGTTGGCCTGCAAGGAAGTGCGTATACGCTCGTGTTTGATTTCATCATCAGTGACATCTTCAAGGGTCTAGTCAATCCAGCGGTTTTGCTGCCAGGCTTTTGTTTTCTCAGCCATCAAAGGAAGAAGAGCCTCTGGACAGGTTTACGTGAATGGCAGAATGATTCATCCCATGGTATGAAGCATCAAAACCAATTTGCACTGCAGTATTGGACACTGGCCTTTTTTCTTTCTTTCTGTCTGTGATGTCTATATTTCGGAGGCGTTACAGTGTGAATATTAAGGTCAGCTTGACATATTGGTTGGTTGAAAGTAGAGAGTGTGTTCCCTCATTATTAAGAATAACATATTCGTCAGAGCGCTGTCTGTCTCCTGTATTTATTTAGGAATAAATCAGCAGGCACAGTTTTTTTCTAGGGGTCTTTCTGGGAGAATATTAGCGTCTGGGAAAATATCAGCATGTTTTCTACCTACTGATATCAACAAAAAAAGAAAATGGCTGTCTAAAAAAAAAAGAAGTAGAGCACAAGTTCCTCAAAAAAAGAATTATGAACTTTAAAAAATGAAAATTATATTTGTCCATATTTGATGTAGACACACAGAAAGGTCTAGTGGATCTAAAATTTAACCTTGTGGTACACTTTATATGTCTTTGAATAAAAGCTCTATGGCACTACAGTACTGTGCAAAAGTCTTGAGACGCCCCTCATTTTGTATATTTTGCTTCCAAGTAGCCAGATTTCCTCGTCATTTTTAAAGGGGTCTCTAGCAAAAGTTCTTCAGGCTTTCTGAAGATTCTCAGAAGGTTTTTTGAGGGCGACACTGGCATTGGTGACCATTTTTAGGGGAATGTTTTTTCACCAACAAAGCGATTAGCCAAAAACGTGAAAACTATTAGTTAAAATGTGGCGTATTTTGGCATCGTGGGCAGTATGTCCTTAAATTTGTGGAAACTGGATAACAACATGCATCTGGCCCTTCAGCTGATCCATCTACTGATTGCTGAAGCCTCAATCAGAAATGGTCTCAGTGGAAAGGCGGCTGTCATGAATCTGATCTGGACTGATCAACAGGTCTTATGGATTGATTCCAAATTTGTTACAAATAATTGTCAGTACATATGGAGCAGGTGAGGGAGAGAGGTGAGTGTCTACAGCCATCTTTGAACAACGGTTGAGGCCCTGTCATGGTTTGGGGCTGTATTTCAGTCAGTGTTGTTTGGGATCTTATCAAAATTGATGTAATTACGCAGAAAGGTACGGTCAGATTTTGATCCACCAGCATGGCAATGATTTCAAACACATAGTCACTGCAGTAAAAGCCTACATAGACAGAAAAACACAGAGTGGAGCACAGTCAGTCATGGACTGGCCTCCCCAGAGTCCAGACCTCAATGTTACTAAAGCAGTGCAGGGTCATCTTGACAGAGAACAGAACAAAAGAAAGTCAATGTCCAAAGAAGAGCTTTGAATGTCCTTCACAAGCGCTGGAGAACTATGAAGGACTCTTAAAAGGAGTTCATGCTGCATTGAAGAATAGGTGGTCATACCAAATATTGACTTCCCATTTATGTATGCACATGTTTCAATAACTCATTGCACTAATTTCCCATTTACCTAGAAAAAAAATGTGGTTGTGCAGGAATTTGTATACTAATGCATATCAACAATGCAGTGTCAGCATCTTTTTTTATTTGTATTGAGTTTTCTCAACATTTTGTGGTCCGTTAGTCAAATTTTAGCTGTGGAAAGGTTTCTTGTTTCTTAGGCATGGTTGTGTTAAAATAGATAGCAGCTGTTGGCCCACAGTACATTTTAAAGACATGTGCATCGTTCCAAAACTTACAAAACGTCCATCTTGGATTACCTTAATCCCCACAACAACTCAGCACATTTTTAAAAATTAATTTAAACAGTTTGATGACTAAAATCCCACCCTGCACCAACAAATAACAAACGTAACCTTATGTGGTGTTCTCATGTCCCTTTAGTTTACAGAGCAATTGAAACTCCTTTATGCAACATCCCCTGACATCTACATGTCACAATAAAGCTTCTCGACTGCGGCTAGCCCCGGCATGTAGTGCAAGGGCCCAATTAGTCCTACTTGCAGCTTTAATTTTTCATGTTGTGTTTAATCCACAGATCTTCCCTGGCAGACTGAACAAACGAGTTGACTCCAACAGAGCTACGCCTCTCTTCAGTCTACTTGTGGTCTGACGGCACTCGCCAACATCAAAGGTAAGCCCCCCTTTCTCTCTACACCTCCTGCTTCCTTTAATCACTTTGTTCAGTTCATCATTGCAGTAATTGCATTTCCTGATTTTTTTTCCCCTTGTCTTGCAAATCCGAGACTTTACTTTCTCTGTTATCGCGCCTCGAAGGAGCTTCCTTTCAATTGGCTTTGTCGCTCAGGTGCCTTATGTGCTTTTTATGTCAATACATTGAGAGGCGTTTTCTCTCCAGTAACTGTGCTCTTATTTCAGCGATCCACGCGGTTAAATCACTGGTGGTAAATGTCAGTAGAAAAGCAATGTTAGCTCTCTGCACAGACTATAGGGTGTTTTAGAGGTGAACAGGAGATGACGTTGTTCTGGTCCAGTTTCTAAAAACAAACCGTGTAATTGAGTATTTGAGGTGTGAGTCAGACATATATAAGTGCAAGACGCAATTCTCAAGTCTCGGTTAAGTTCCACATTGATGTGGTGGAAATAATTAAGTTCATTGCTTCTGCCGAGGCTTTTAAAAGAGCAAATATCAAATATCTTGATCATCAGAAAAGAATGCATTGTAATTATGAATGAATCAGTGCCCGCTGTGATTAAATTAAGACCTAGGCTTTAATTCAGTTTCTCTGATGCCTTGCTGTGGCTTATCTACCTGAGCTCGGGTCACCATATCGAAACCTGTAGACTATGTTACACAATCTTATTCAACAGACTCCCAGTTAATTTGGTTAGGGTGTTATCAGAGTTTAGCTGACTTCTAATGCCAGTCTGTTGCTAACCTCAAACACATAGTATTTAAGAGGATCTAGTCCCTCTGGATCAATCATAGCATAAAATCAGCTTGCATCACAGTGACTATGCTTAATAAACATTCATGAGGTCTTTGAGTCCACTGGCATTTTTATATAGCTTTATAACAACACAGCAAACAAAGTAATGGCAGCTAGTGGGCTTGCAATACAAATGAATGCAGCATTTAAGTTATATTGCATATTGTATCTACATCATGGTAAAAAGAAAAGTACACCCTCTGTCAATTCCAAGGTTTTATATATCAGGTAATAATAAAAGATTCTGTAGAATTTACCAGGTCTTAAAATGATGTAAATACAACTTGAGGTGTTTTTTTAATTATTTATTATATATATTATTTATCAAGTCTTATGTATTTATTTAACAGTAATGCAGAAGCAGTGTTTGGAAAGCTGACTCTACAATACTTTGGGATAAAGAGGAGTTCATGGTGGACTCAATGCCTGCAAAACAAGTCCAAATCATCACTCTACCACTACCATGCTTGACATTTGATATGGGGTGTTTTTGCAGTGTTTTACCAAATGTAGCACTTTGCTTTATGGCCAAACTTCTCTGGACAGATGAGGTGCCACTTCGCCAGACTAAACAGTACTACCATGCTCTTTCTTTTTATCAGACAGACAAGACTTTCTCCTAAAAACTCTTACAAACAAGCCACATTTATTCAGTCTTTTTCCAATTGTAATATTATGAACTTTAACATCTGCAGTTTGCCTACCGGGCAAACAGGTCGGTGGATGATGCAGTGAATATGGGGCTGCATTACATCCTGCAACACCTCGACCGCCCGGGAACTTATGCCAGGATCCTGTTTGTGGACTTTAGTTCGGCTTTTAACACCATCGTGCCTGAACTTCTCTCTTCCAAACTCTCCCAGCTCAGCGTGTCTCCAGCTACCTGTCAGTGGATCACCAGCTTCCTGACAGACAGAAAGCAACAAGTGAGGCTGGGGGAGATCACCTCTGAAACTCGGTCCCTCAGTACTGGTGCCCCTCAAGGATGTGTCCTCTCACCACTACTGTTCTCCCTCTACACTAATGACTGCACCTCCAAGAACTCGGCTGTTAAACTCCTAAAGTTTGCAGATGACACCACCGTCATTGGCCTCATTCAGGATGGTGATGAGTCTGCATACCGGCAGGAAGTTGAGCGGCTGGTACTCTGGTGCAGTCAGCACAATCTGGAGCTGAACACTCTTGAAACTGTAGAGATGACAGTGGACTTCAGGAGACATCCCCAACTCTGCCCCCCTCATCATGTCAGACAGCCCTGTGTCGACTGTGAAGATCTTCAAGTTCCTGGGTACCACCATCTCCCAGGACCTGAAGTGGGAGACCAACATCAACTCCATCCTCAAAAGACCCAGCAGAGGATGTACTTCCTGAGACAACTGGGGAAGTACAGTCTTCCACAGGAGCTGCTGACCCAGTTCTACACTGCAGTCATTGAGTCTGTCCTGTGCTCCTCCATCACAGTCTGGTATGGTGCAGCCACTAAACAGGACAGGAGCAGACTGCAGCGGACTGTACGGGCAGCAGAAAGGATCATCGGTGCCCCCTGCCCTCCATCCAGGATCTGTACCTCTCAAGAACCAGGAAACGGGCAGGGAAAATCATCACAGACCCCTCACACCCTGGACACAGACTTTTTGACCTGCTGCCCTCTGGCAGACGGTACAGAAGCCTGCAGACCAGGACCACCGACACAGGAACAGTTTCTTTCCCTCGCCATCTCCCTCCTAAACAGTTGACCTGTCACACTGCTCCCCACTGCCAGACTGCAACTGCACCTTATGTACATTCTGTAGTATTCATTCCACCTCATTTCATTTCTGTATTTTATGTACATAAGTTTAGTTATTTATAGTTGGTTTACACAGCTTTGTGTATGTATGTGTATGCATGTGTAATGTATATATAGATGTGTGTGTGTGTGTGTGTGTGTGTGTGTGTGTGTGTGTGTGTGTGTGTGTGTTTTACATTGCTGTGCTTGATAGCCACCATCTACCGGAACCAAATTCCTTGTATTTGTCTGCACATATACTTGGCCAATAAACACGATTCTGATTCTGATTCTGATTTAACTGAAGCCTGTAGAGTGTGAGATATAGCTCTTAGATTTTTTTAAGTATTACATGCGCTGACCTTTGGATGAATTTGCTTGGACATCCACTCCTAGGAAGATAGGTAGCTGTTTTGAATTTTTTTCAGAGGTGAATAATTTTTCTCACTGTGCAGTCTTCTATTTCTTGTGGCTGCTCACTTTTGGACAGCACAGCGGATCATCTGCCTCGCTTTGATCCTATCTCTAGCAGCCTCCTCTGTCATAGAAAGCCTCTGCGCGCCCTCCTTCCATATATTCATGACTCTTTTCTTTCTCACTGTAGAATCGTGGAATCTTTTGGAAACAGCCTTATAACCTTTCCCTGTCAGCAGCAAACTCTAAGATCATTGCTGATGTCTTTCCTGCTTGGCATTGTGTTAACACACACCTGAATGCCCAAACCAGCAAACTGGTAAAACCTTTGCTTTTTCTGAGGCGTTCACACTTACTACTTACTTTCTTAAATCCTATATAAGCAGTAATCGTCTGCTTAGTTTCTTAAGACTGCTTCTGCATTTTAGTATATGTCATGTTTTGTAGTTTGTCTCAGGTTTTATTTGCCATATTTTATAAAGAGGTGTACTTTCTTTTCACCGTGAGGTTACTTTGTATGTAATATGAAGTAAGATTTTCCACATTATACAGGACAGGCAAACACCAACTGAATTTCTTTTCTTCTAGCTGTGAAAATGTTTAGTTATGGAGGCCACACACCTCGCTAAGCTTTGCTTATCCTGGCGTCACTCAACAATGCTCCTGTGGGCATTAGCACTCACTTTAATGTTCCTCAAAGAAATGCGACAGGAATACTAAATCAGAGGGAGGATCAGTCCTGGTGACAGTGCATTTCTTTCTTTTATTTGCTGTTGCATCCCTGTTGGAAGTGTTCAAAGCATCTTTGTGCTGTTAGAATATCACATATGTACTGGAAATGGCAATCATCTTTCAGTAACATGTATTACATGGTCAACCTAGCAATTCACTTTTAAAAAATGCTTTTTTACTTGTTCTTTTCAATAACAAGTGTTTGATGAATCCTGTGTCATTTTTTTAAAGACAAAAAGAAACTATAAACTATCACTTCATCACTATAGTATCTGCAACGGCCTGTAAGTCCTACTTCAAGCTGACTTTCATGTTCTTGAGTAGCTCTTGAGCAGCTTATAAAGGCTTCCTGTGGCTGAGCAAAAATATCCAACACAGCAGCTAAGTGTCTGTCATTATGATGAATCACTTAGCTGTCAGTCACACTCCATGAGAGCTTTGACGTATTGGACGTCTTAGCAAAGGGTAAAAAAATCTCTTAAATGGCTGAAATTGCTGGCTCTGCGATGACACTTTAAGGTGAAGCAATACTACTAATATTTCCAATTTGTCTTCTGACTATATGAAACATCAACAGCAGAAAGAGATTAAAGACTGCACACACACACACACACACACACACACACACACACACACACACACGCACACACTTGGAGGAGCAGGTGTTTTTAAGTACCCAATTGTGCCGCTGTGAGCTGCATCCTCAGATGTGCATCAGATGGGTTTAGGCAAAGAATTAATTTGAGCTGCCTCTAGAAGGGGTAAATTGGCAGTAAGGGGTGGGGTGGACTGGGGGAACAGCACCACCCACCTAGTCCCTAATCAGGTGAATGTTCCTAACTCAATATCGGGCACCAATGGTCACACTCAATTATCCTCATCCTCTACCTCCCAATCTGTTCCCCCAATTCCCTAATAACCCCCTAACCAACTCCCTCAAGATATGAGGCTTCTGCTCTTGTTGGCCTCCTCAGGAGCGACACATCCACTCAGTCTCTGGTCTCTGATTCTTAAAATTTACCAAAGTCAAAATGAAAACAGTGGATATTTGGGGAATATGTAAAAAGTTTAAAGATTCACACTTAGCATGAATACTGGGAAAAGGCAGTAATAGCTCTGTTGTAAGCTAACCTGATGTGAATCTGAATCTCACAAATTAGCATGCCATATTTTATGTTTTATCTTCATTTGAAATGTACCATTGATTGAAAATTAGATCATCATAAAACAAACACTGAAAAAAAAACCCTAAAAACTAATATCACATCATTTGACTCGCCTTAAACTTCCAAAATACCTCCCGGCTGCAAAGCATTAAGGATTTAACACCCAGTCCTCAGTGGAATGACAGGCAAGTTTCCACACTGGCTGTTTCAGATGGTGATACGAGGTAAACTGCTGGTACACCACATCGGCAGCCATAACTCCTGGTGTGTGTCTGTACACAGCACTGCTTTACACCAGAGGAGGAAAAGAAAGGACAGAGATCAAATCTTTGCCGTTCCACCTTTCACTGGTCAGAGCGTTTTTGTAATTTAGGCAGATAACCAGACCGCTGGCGCCTCACTCCTTTAAAGCTGTTCTTGAGAATAACATCAGTTCAAATGTCTGCCAGTTTACTACAGAGAGGGGTTTGATGGCAGAGGGTCTTGTCATTGGAAGATTTGTTTTAGGGGAGTCCAACAGACCTGATGAATAAAGTGCCAGGGATTTATTACAGGATTTTCCAGCAGGCCTTTGAAGTGAGCGACTGCTGCCTCTCATCTACCAATCCACACTCAAAAATGTGGCCGTGTGGATATATTTATTACCGGGCTATTTTTAGAGTGGAGAGTTTTTGCTAAAGCGCGTTCACTGCTGAGGAAAAGCCTTGCAACAGCGCAAGTGAAGCGTCAGCTCTGCACATGGAATATGAGCTTGTTTTCCTTTTAATTAAAGATGTTTACGCCTTAAGAGTAGTGAGATGTAACCCACTTCTCTTTGTGGAATTAATTAAACATTTTTCTTTTTTTTCTTTCCTTTTTTTTAATATCATCTCTTTGATTAGTTTTCATTCCTTCCACACATAAACTTCATGTAGTGGCACACACAAGTGACACTCCACACCCCTGGAGTTGTATTTTGATATGTTTCCACCACATAAAGTTTGGGAGTAATTAGGGCGTATCTAAGACCATGGCTATGTTTTTATCCCCTCTGACCCAGGCCATTATCAAACATCTGCTGAACCAAAGCCAAAAATAAAAAAAGAGGGCTGTCATGGTGGAAGAGGGGAATTCTTCAGATGCCCCCTCCCTGACCATTCTGGGCTATTTTAAGTATGGCCAGAAGTTGGTGTTTAATGATAAGCTGTGGGGCGTAGCTGACATGCCTGCTATATAATTCCTTTTATGACTCAGGAAGCAATGGTTACATTGCCCCCCTAACCCTCCAGGGGTGAGAATCATTAGAGTCTGTCCGCAAGTATGCCCAATCAACATGGCCTGTGGGACTCTATTTCTGTCACTTACCTCAAGTAGTGGATAACTTTGAAAATAGACAAGGATGCTATTTTTGAGCGCAGTTTTCCATTTCCCAGCCCTGTTTCCATTTTGAAACCTGACCGGCTGATTACCGTAAACTCATACCAGACATAAATGTTTTAGGAAGAACAATTCATTTAAAAATAGTAGATTCTCAAGAGTTATAATGAGAGATTTTGTTCCTGTACACGGGAAATGAAACATTTTCTTTTGCTCAGATGGTTGTGGAGTTTAACTTTGGAAGCACATTCTCCTTGGTAGTACTGCAAGAAAGAGCCAGACTCCACTCCAAATAAATAAATGATCAGCATGTAGGAAACTTCAAAGAGGGATTGTATGCTTCAAAGGCCCTTATTGGTGCTCACCAGATCCTATTGTAAAAGAAGGCTCTTTTTATGCACACATGTACACACCCTTTGAAACCCATACATTCTGTTTTGGTATCCAAAGCTGTTTAGGATTCAAATTCTCGCATCTGCATTGGTGAACCCCTGCTGAGCTAGACCGCCTCCTCGAGACGAGATCAGCTAGAAAATATCCAGAATGCTTTGATGTAATGCACCTCCTGACTGAGTGTCAGCTCTTCATTTTTGTAGAGAACCTTCTTGTTTAACCTTCTAGTGTCTGCCACGTCAACCAATATGCAGTATACAGCATATCATGACTTGTAAATGAATGTAAATGTCTTTACTGATGCACACTGAAAAAAATGACAGTTTCTTAACATGGCAGGTCGTTAAAAACGTGACAGTTTCTTGGAAAAATGTCTATATTTTTGTTCATTGGGCAATCCACCCTGGCAAAATTGGAATGTTTTAAATAATTTTTCTTCTTTTAACTGTTTTTCTCCCACCACAGACTTTCTCTATCAGTTGCTATTGCACACTAACAATACATTTTCAATTAATCACATTATCACCCTTCACCAGTGAACAGGGGAATCTGGAGGCCCTGGGATAGCTGCCAACTTTGCATGATTAATGTTCCAGCTGTAAAAAATGGAGCTACACTTTGAGTAATGAAGCTTTTTTTTAAAATATAAAAAGCATTTTTTTATTTTTTAATAAAATGTGGACAAACTTTAATAATATGATGACGCTCCAATACTTGTTTCTTTGAGTTTACTACAAAGTCAGGTAGTTGAAAGACTCGTATGGTGTTTGCTACGGTTCACTTCTGTTTTAATCTCTTCCATTTTCTCTTTTGTCTTCCCTTTATTTCTCTTTCCCGTCTCTCCCAGCTCTCTGTTCCTCTTCCCGTTTCATCCCTCTGCTTCTGTTTTGAGAGAGGGATGTCTCTTTTCTAACACCTCTCAGCCTGCTTATCTACTAGGTCTGTATTACTGTGGGTTTTGTATGTCCAACCACCCATTTGTTATCGTGCCGTCAGCCCCCTCGATATCACACCACCGTCAGTTATGAATATCGGGCTGTGTGTGTGTGTGTGCCATTGATGTGTGCTGTAGCCTGCTAATGTTATTTGGAAATCCTGATTGTTTATGATAGATGGCGTGTGCGTGCGTGCCTGATACCAGGCCTGGGTGTCCGTTTGGGTGGCTGTGGGAATCTTGCATGTGTTGGATTTGTGCCTGTAACAGCGCCTGTGTGTCAAAATGCATTATGGCTCTCTGCATGACTATATCCAATGACAGCGCCGTTCCTCCACGCTTATGCCTATGACTGTTCATTTGTAGGGCTGAGATCATATCCAGAAAGAAAAGAAAACAAACAAACACAAAAAAACCTTTGCTTTTGTGAGTCTCCACTGTGCTGTTGCATCCCCTTTGTTGTTTTTAGAATTGGTGGATTAGGTGTTTATTTTTCATCCCTGATATTCTTGCAGATCTGCAGTGAATGTTATCTTCGGTGCCAGGATTGTCTTAATTATAAGAAAGGCTCAAACTTCTGAAAGCAAACACATAATTGGCACCCTGCAGTGCATCCTCATTAATGTGTTTGCTGTGCTGGCCTGCAGTATCAGAGACTTTGTAGTCACCCTTTATGAGGAGAATCTGAGCATGTCCCTTCAGGGTGTTGGCTGGAGAAACCTCGGCCAGAGTTAAAAAGATTTGTCGGTAACAGATACACTCTTTGTGTTATAACCCTATTTGCTTTATCCAGTCACCCACCCTAATTGTTCTATTTTCATCTATCACGGTGGTCTTTGTTAAAGCTTGTGTATCCTATCTTGGCCAGCAAACAAGCCGTTTGTTTGACTTTGATCTGGAGGCATGCGTCAGCCATTTGATGTCACTCATCCAGCCTTTTTTGGGTCTGGGTGTGTTAAATGACCTGGTGCCCCCTCTTCCTCCCCCTTCTCTTCCCTCCCTTCTTGACTTGGAAGATCTGTAAAACCGCGACCGACACTGAACATGGAGGATTATGATGTTCGCTCAGCCGCCAGCATCCTGGCCTCAGTGAAAGAGCAGGAGGCACGTTTCGAGCAGCTGACCCGCGCCCTTGAGGAGGAGCGTCGCAACGTCAACCTACAGCTAGAGCGTGCCAATCTGCCTCCCAACCCCCCCACCAGCCAACCGCTACCATGGCAGCAAGTGGTGATGCAGGTAAATGATGCCAGCACACTGGCCAACCACCCCCCTCCACTCCTTGTCTTTTTCAACCACCAACCTGCGCTATCATGTATCTCCCTCCCTGCATCTCTCTCAAAAAGTGACATTCACCTCTTCTGCTCTCGCCTTCCATCTGAGCGGGCTCATCCCATCACCATGTTTGTTCATGGTCATTGCTTTTCATCATTCGTGGGACCCCCCCGTAATCTCTCTGTTCAATTTCCCTGTAATTTTGATACTTGTACCCATTGTATGACTCCAGTGTCCTGGATGTTGTTCAGTAATCTGCTGTGCGGTGACTCATCTTTAAAAGCGAGCTAATGAGATTCAACCTCTCATTCTGTCTTCTTTCGCCCCCTCCTTCTATGCCACTGCCATCCAATCCCATCTCCTTTCACCCACTGGTCTTTGATATTGTCTGGTGGTGGTGCTGATTGGATGTGGCCTTTTGCCCAGCCCTGGCCAGCGTCTGGGGGACATTAGAGTCCTGGCGAGGGCTTCTGTCAATACTGGCTGACTCTGCAAGAGCAGGAAGTGCAAGATGTAGAAATAAGACAGCTGCAGTCTCCTTAAAAATGACAACAGTCACAACATGCACATTCATTTGCATGCTACAAACTGATGGAAAATGTTGCAATTAAAGCTTTTTTTGTTAAGAACGCCCTGGTCAGGTGACACAAATTCTTATTTTTCTGCTTATTTTCAGTCTTTGAAGATCTGACTAACCTACACATTTCAATTTTGCTGACTTTCCCAGAGCATCCTCTCATGTTTTCACTCTCGGGCATAATCACTTCTTTGAAGAAACCCTTTCAGACTGTACACATGTTTTACTAACTAGAATTTGAAAGCACAGTTTGGTGATGCAGCACCTGTGGTGCTCGGATACATCACCTTTAATCACAGAGAAGGAGGCGGTCTCATGTATTATTGATGTAGCAAGACGTGCAGAGAGAGAAATGCTTTGTCTACATTTGCCTGTGCTTGTATTTTCCCATAGTCACAATTTGTTAACAGTCAGTGCTAGTGTTTATTTTTTTAAAGGGCTTGCTGCAAATTTGGTCTCATGAAGGGTTAATGAAGAGAATGTGGGAAAAGTGTAAAAGGGTAAAATAAACTTGTCAGCCCCTCACACCAAAAAGGTAATATATTGCTCTGTGAGAGAAGGAGGGAGAGAGAGACCCTCCCCTCCCCAGAGGTTAGCCTAATTTGGAGAACAGTGAATTGGCTCTCACTCACAGACATCCCCCTACCCTGTTTGTGAACCAAGGGGTTAATTTGGCACAACTGAATACTGCTGTTTACCTGTTTATGTCACTTTAAAATGTCATTTCATCACCAGGAATTATTCTGCTGGCGTTATCGTAAATGCTTAAATGCCAGAACAATTTCTATTCAGGCATTTGAGGGTGGAAGGGGACGTTGATCAGTGCTTGCTCGGGGCCAAAAAGCTCCCAAGTCCTTGGCAGCAGCCTTTGCCCAGCCTTTCTGTGCCAGGTGTTACCGTGTCTGTGTCGTGAGATGCTCTCCATTCAAAAAACGATGTAGCACGAAGGATGAGGAATTCATCAGGTTTATCTCTTTATCTCTGCCTCCTCCTTGTTCAGCTCCCAAACACACACACTCACATGCAGTCCAACAGCTGTATGATGGATTACGATGGCGCATGGATCATTGACTCAAGGTTCAGATTCACAATCCCGGGGCCAGACTCCATGCATAATTATTTCAAGTTGATGTCAGGAAAGAAAAAAGTGGACCTGCTCTGATGAATGAAATCACATGCAAGTAGACACCTAATGAGCGCAGTAAGCCACTGATCTTGATAGCACCCCACCACAGGGCGCTCACCTCGGCACAGACTGGGTCTCAGCATCAGTGGGCAGTGCACGCTCGTTTATGCCTTTATCACTGTTGTCAGCTTTTTAACACAGGCTGCTCAGTGGGCAGCAAATAAACAGAAGCGATGGGTTATTTATACATATCCTCACTGCACTTCATGACCTGTTACAAATGAAGCACTCTGATGCTCAGTGCTCTCAAGTTTCTTTTATAGTGCCCTGAACACAAACTAATTGATTCAAATGCATCATACAATCATGGTTTGACAGGCTCATTTGGAAATATAGCAGATTTTCCAAAATAAATTTGAAGCCAAGGCTTGTCCGTATAGTATTGTAAGGAAGAGGACTCCCTTACTACATTTATTTGTATTATATTATCTGTATAGCACTTTAGAGCACACCTTTCACTTTATTAAAAGCACCTTATCAAGCACTTTATTTAGCTTTGCACTTTAAGCATGGATTTGCACAGTAAAACATTTGCACACAAGAAGTTTAAATATTTATTGATTATTTATTGGGAATTTTAAAATCAGTTGGTAGCCTTGATTCAGATCCTGCACAGCTGCTCCTCATCAAGGAATGTGGTGGTTGTCTGTCAGGAGAGAAGAATGGTGATTGAGATTATGATTAAGGTTTACCAGTAAGGAAAACTAATGCAAGTGTGTGTGAAATCTAGGAATAGAAGTGGCGCAAATAAGTGTTTGTAAGATAATGATTACTCACCTTGCTTGCCTGTGTCCTCTTCAGGGTGTTTGGGCAAATGTTTCCCCGGGGGTCCAGACACCATTTAAAGGTTCCGGGAGAGACCATTGGTTAAGAGAGTGTGGTGAATCTTTTTGTGCTTGGGTTTCTGGGTTTTTATAGTATTGGGTTTGGTGTAAAATTAAAGTGTGAAATATTTATTAATATGAAAATGTGAAATGTATTTATGTATTTATTTATTCTAATTGATATATTGTATACTGTGGTGGAAGGTTGGGATTTAAGAATTTACCTAAGAGTGGAATAATGGTTTAGTCTGTGACAGCTGAACATATTTAAGGCTGCTGGTTGTCATTAGAGGGGGATATATTGTGCTGTGAAGAAGCTCGACAAGTGAATTGTTGTAAGGAGAGCTGTATGGGAAATAAATACTTTTGTTCCACTGCACTTGCCTTCGTCCATCTCACTGTGTTTCCAGCCGCTAAGGGCTGCCCTGTTACAAGTATGTATGTTGTTTGCCTTTTCACATGTTAAACTGAAATCTGCCAGTGACTGTTTGGAATTTGTGGAACTTAGTCATTGTGTTCATGGTCCGCAGAACATCATTTATTTATTTATTTTTGGAGACTTTTCATCTCTTCAGAACCAGCTATTCGCTATTATTGAACAAGAAATTTGTGAAAAATTTTGAAAAAATCTGCGCTTGACTTCATAAGCATCATGAATGGTAACAAGATAAATATCCCCAATTTGAGAAGGTACTTTTTGAGATAAACATAAGCGGGATTGAAGGATTTCCTTGTATGGAAAGTTTCATCTCATTGTGGATCCACGTTCCAGTTGACTCCCAACTCTCTCTCAACTAGCTTCTTCTGTGTTAAAGCCGTTTCTCTTGTCTTGTCTAGTTTCTTGTCATGCTCATCTAGAACTTTCTGAAGCAGTTGCTCAATATTTCTGCAGTCTGGAGTTGAGCTGTCAGAATGGTTGATGTCCAGGTTTTCCTGGTCTTGATTTACCTTTCCTGCTCTAGCATTTGTTTACAGTAGCAACTTTCCATTCGATCCCCATGTACTGCTGCCTCCATGTGTGCTTTGGCAAGTCCACTTAAACTTTTTGAGAACTCCAGCAGCAAAGAGTGGTGTGCCTCCTAATGTGCCCCCAAAACACCTATAACCACGCCTTCTCAGGTTTGGACAAAGACTCTTGCATTGCCAATCCAAGACGACTAAGTCCTTCAGACCTATTCTATGAAGCTCTCAGTGCACAGTATTTTTGCTGATCTTAATAGTCTATAATAATAAATGACAATACAGTTACAGCTCATTGTGGAATTTCTGTTAAGAAGGACATTTCATAAACTGACTTGTTGCAACAGTGGTATCCTATTATAGTACCGTGTTCAGATTAAATTAGCTCTTTTCTCACTCTTCTGGCAGTTGGGACCCTGGCTTTAGTAAAACCATGATGAAATTTGAGCTATGGTGTGGGCTATTGAATTGCAGTAGCCCAGAGGAGAATGAACATCCGAAACTTTATGCAGCCATTTTTCAGGCTGTCCACTTTTTTTTTTTTTATATTCCCATTGCCTACAGGTCAAACATTGTTCAATACTGGCTTTTTGAGCACATCGATGCAAAGTTAATAGTATTAATATCAGCTTTCAGATTGAGTTTAGTGCTTATTAGCAAATATGCTTACATGTTAAACTAAGATGGTAAAATTGCTAAATGTTGCCTTCTAAAAGTAGCAAGATTCCTCCCATGTTAGTAGTAGCCTCATACATCAGTGAGTATGGCGACAGACTCGTGGTGTGTTTAAACGAAAAAATTATTCAGGCTAAAGCTGCAATTTTTAAAAAATTAAAAGTTGTTTTCTTGGACAAAAGATGTTCTATGATATTTTTCCGACAAAGCTTGGAGGCAAAAGAAAAGTTTGAACAATCAACAAATCAACAAACCACCCACTGTCATTTAAGTCTCCCCGTGTAGTTGGCATGCACACATCTGAAGAGGATTAAGAAATATTCAAGATTAAGATGTTTCAAATATTTCTTTATTTTGTTTTGGACCTGCATGAAATTAACACAAGTTACAAAAAGGCAGAGCACAACAATATGTTTTAATCTCTGTATTACAAAAGGTTGTTGTAAACACCACTGCCCTACTTTCTAATTGAATTCTAATCCTCATTCACTTCAGTATAACTGTTTATGAATTGCCGCCAAGGAAGAGAATTAGAGTGTTTATGCTACCCTGTCCTGTGAGGAAAATCAAAACGAGGCTGTCGGACTCTCCATTAGCTTGTCTGATGAAATTATCAGCAGAAATTCAGTGACACGGACCAGGGAGCCTTAGAAACTGTATCCATCAATAGGATCATGCTAGGATCACACGCTTCCTTTATTTGTTATCATGTTAGCCTCCCATAATTGATTTTGGCCTGAAGGAGTGTTATCACCAAAGCTCTAAAAGGTCAAGTAGTGCATGGTGACGGACCTATCTGTCGAGAAAGGCAGACAGCACTCAGACAGCCACGTCTGTCTGGAGTTGAGGGAGAAGGTGACCCCGTTTTATATACACCAGACGGCTAATCTACCCACGGCACTGCACAGGACATGCATAGAGCCCATTGAAAGGTGCATATAGCAAAACTACGTTTTGCAAAGCGACTTCAGTGAAAAACAAACTTGGGATAATTTTTGCACTGTAGATGCTATAAAGTGTTGGTGTTTGGTTTTCTAACACTATAGTCAGTGGTCTTCTAGCATAGCAGAGGCATATCATCCCTTTGTGCAAATGATGTGGGAAGTTTTCAAAGGCTTGTGTGATTTAGAGAGAGGGAACAGTGCTGCCTTTGATCTGTGCTGCTGTCTGTGTTGAAGATGTACAGGCCCCGGCCCTGCAATGGCACCACAGTGCTCAACCAACAATCGCCCCAACCTCCCTCCACCCACTTTCATCCCCAGAACACACAGCCCCCCAGCCCTGGCTAAGCACAATGGATACAAAGGGCCGAGGGTGCTATAGCGACAGAAGATCTATCCCTCCACTGGCAGGGCCCGGGAGCCCCTGTACCCTCGTAAATCACCTGCCTAACAATGAGCCTTAGTTTACCCCCCTCCCCTCCTCTGTCTTCCTCTGTCTTCTTCCCTTGCTGTGGCATCAAGAACCTTCTTGCCTCCCATAAACACCCTAATTACCTTGGTGTGAAAGTACCTCCTTTGTTTATTTTTGTGTGCCACACTGTTCCTGTAACCCTCCTACAACACTTTTGTCTCATTACAGAGCAGCCTGCAGAAAAGTCACATTAAAATTTTAATAATGTTGCTGCTTGTTTTCCATGGCTCTATATGGAACACCTAATTATGCCTCAACCTCAGTTTAAAGGGTCCTTTGTCTGCTGGATGTGACAGTCACAAAAGTTTCTGTTCATATTTTCAAACAGTCTTTGGAAAGAGGCGCACATGAGGCAAATTGAAAGGCACTACTGTTGTTCAGGTGGAAGGCAGGTGGAAGGCTGGATTGTCAGTAATCTTAGTGTTGATGGTACAGTTTTTCTTTACAGCTTGTTAACATCTAAAGCAGTGTTTCTCAAAGGTTCTTGTTTCAAGATTTGTTCATTTCCATAGGTTTTATCCATGATAGCAGCATGGCTCTAGGGATGACAGCGTAAGCTCTTCTGTTAGTTGCAGAGGGGCTTTGGTACTGAACGAAATGACATCTGTTAGATGGATTGCCATGAAAGTTTAGTCACTGCAACTGGTGTCACTTAAAGTTTGCACACTACTGTTGACTATATAGGCAGTGCATTCTTTCTATGAACAACTATCTGCAGAGAATTATGTGTGTTGTTTTATTTTCTTGACAACTGCTTATCCACTCGATTTCACTTTTGTGAGGTGTATTGCTGAGCACCTAAAGACGTCACCCCGCTGGTGATAAAGACCCTATAGCTGTTGTCATTGATACCCTTTTCTACCTTAGCAGGAGAAGACTGAGCAGGCTGCTGTCTGTATATATTATGTAGATATCTAGAAGCAATGTGAAGAAACATATATCAACTCTTCTGTGTTTTTCTAAATAGCACATGTAGCTTGGTAACAGGCTTTATGTAACCTAACATGTATGTCTTTGGACTGCAGGGAGGTACCTTTAGAGAACTCATACAGGCAGATTATTCGAGCTCCACACAGAAGGGCCTCAGACACCCGATGGATTCATATCCAGGAGGCAATGGTGCTAACCACCACACCACCTTCATGTCCTCTTACCAAAGAGGACGTCAGCGAAATAAATTAGAAGTTGAGTTCTGAAGACAAGTATGTTCAGTGGGCTGCAAGCTTAGTCTGTCTTTATGTGTGTGTGTGTGTGTGTGTGTGTGTGTGTGTGTGTGTGTGTGTGTGTGTGTGTGTGTGTGTGTGTGTGTGTGTGTGTGTGTGTGTTCACAGCTTGTTGATGACTGCAGCGTTTTGTAAACTCAAATGGTTACCACTTGCTTCAGTAACTATGAGCTGTCTCGCAGTATATTATATGACCAAGGCAGTTCAAAACAACTGACGAGCGATTGTCATTTTTTTGGTCTCGACTAGCTCATTTAGTCTAATGTTAGATCTTTAAGGTCCATGTAATTAATCTGCTTCCTGTGCTTCTTCTTTAGCCACTTCTTTGTTGCGTTGGCGGTATGTTTTGTGTCATTGTCATACTGAAAGACTGATCCACGACCCACTTTTAGTGTTCTGGCTGAGAGAAGGAGGGTCTCATCCAAGATTTTATAGTACATGGCATGATTTGCAAAGACCTTTTGGGCAAACAGCCTCAAAGCATAATGTTTCCACCTCTGTGTTTAACTGCGGGGATGGTGTTCTTTGAGTCATACTCAGCGTTTCTATTCTTCCAACCACGGCAAGTCGAGTTGATGCCAAAGCTTGATTTTGATTTCATCTGACCACAACACTTTCTCCCAAGCCTTCTCTGAGTCATTTAGATGTTCACCGGCAAACTTAAGAGGGGCCTGTACATGTGCTTTCTTGAGTTGGCGGATTTGCAAACTTGGAAAATCAGCAGGAGATCAAATAATTATTTTCCCCCACTGTATCATGTAAAACTGGATAATGTCTGGACTGCAGTTTGAGAGCAATATTCTTGAATCATTGCAGCTTAATGCTGGCAACCTGAATCAGCTGTGTGTTTTGCAGGCACGCCCCATTCCTTCTCAAACAAATAGCTGCAATCAGTCACTCACACTGAGAGCCTCAATCAGCTCATACACTGCACTAGTCAGTTTACAAATCTAATAAATGTATCATACACTTAGGTAGGAAAGACTTCTACCTACTACACTGCTCAACCTAAAAGTAAAATGCAGTGGGCATGTGCCATTATTATATTTTAGATAATGTTTTATTCAACTTGCTTCAACATTAAGAGTCAAGTTCGTGGCAGTGGCCCATGAATCAAAGTGGGGAACTGCTCGGAAGGGAAGGGTAAGTTGTTTTTGTGTCTCATCTTGGTACCGGAGCTGACGTGGAAGGACAGAAATTTTTAATTCAAGGATCATGCAGATTCTTCTTGTTCAGGTGAACAGGAAGAGAGAGAGGTTTGAAGGGATGGGCTGTGGGCTATTTATATTCCACTGGGGCAGCTTAAACCTTCATCCTTCAGATCAGCTCCAATGTTGGTGGACTTAATGCCTGTCCTGTTGCACCTCCCTCCCATTATATCACAATCCATTAAACCATTACCCTCACTAAAAGCACTAAGAGGTGCATCTGAAATCTGCTTCCATTTCCTTTACCATGCACCACATAGGTGAACAGACAGGCTAAATATCTCTGAAGGGCACTAGCTCGCCTCGGTGGGAACATTCGGCGTAACATGAAAGTCTACTTATACTCTTGAAGACGGGCACGATACTCTCCCATCTAACTGACTGTTCGGCTTGGTTGTTAAATCCAAAGACTGAACCGTGTGTTTAAAATAAAGGTCTTCTTTTGCACGAGACCCCCAGCGCCACCTGAGGAATGTGACCTAACCTTTACAAGCGTCCAGCAAGATAATTAAACAAGGCTAAATGGAAAACAGTCTTCGAACTTTATAGTATAGCTGGAGGTGTTCAAAGTCTTGATTTAATTATCCCCATGAGTTTAACATACCGGTGTGACATTTTTACTATGTGACTTACAAGCATGTAAACGGTGATCGAATGAGAAACAGAAGCAGCACAGTCTTGTTTTTTTTGGGAGGTTTTGCAAAAAAGGCTTTAATAGATAAGATTTGGAATTAAACCTTTCTTTTCTGTTTTACTTGAGTGTTCTTTAATAAACGCTAATGCAGTGTGAATATTTAGGTACATTGCCAGATAAGGGAGCGAGTTTCATCCAGGCCAAATAAATAAATAACTAATAATTAAAATAACTGTTTGAATGGCAGAGTTGCTTTCAAAGTTCTTAGGAAACATCTGCAAGCCTGCATTTAGGAACACATTAAAGGCAGACAAATCCACTGATGAAAAAAAATAAATAACTCAGTAGAATCTACTCAGTAGGGGAAGCCTTAATTCTCAGCAGGCTACTTTACCTGGAATTAGTGTAAATTCTCAGCTCTTTTAATGGGAACAGAATCAAACCTCTTGGTGTTTGCTGCTTCCTGAAAAGCACCACTTTTGCACCTGTGTGCAATGCAGCCATTGTGAGCATTCAAACTCTTTGAGTGTATGTGCCTGTCCCATCATATAGCACCACAGATTCACTAATACTTGTTGACTCTTCACTGTGCCTGATGGACTTAATGCATTCTGGCATTGCCTCAGGCTGAGGCACCCTACACATCTGGACAGACTGGGAAAAGACCTGACATTATTCAATCTGAAATTTGCAAAGCTTACCTTTTTTTTTTTTGGTTTGTTTTTTGCCACAGGGCTGCACACACGCACACACTTGAAAAAATGGCACAGTTTGTCTTAAACTGGAGCTGGGGTCCTTGTAATTGTAGGGTCCTGTAGGGTCATTGTAATTGCTGGGATATTTGAAAGGAAAGGGGCACTAGTCTCTGAATTGCCTCACAGTGTCTAAAAGTGATTGTTGAATGTAGAGAGTGATGACAATGGCACAGGAATGTGTAAAAGTATCAGTGCTCTTTACACTCCTCCTTCTCCAGGGACTTTACTCAAGCTGATCATTCCAGGCCGAGATAAACACAGTCATCCATTTACTTTCATTACTTTTATCTATTCATTTCCAACAGAATTCCTAAGAAGCTCACTGTTGTAAACAGCAGCAGGCAATTCTCTCCAAAAATTGTGGATTTTAAAAATATTCTGATGTTAATTAATTGTTTGATTTTAACTCCGGAAAGTAAGCTGCTCAACAGGGCCTCCAAAGTGTAGCGCTTTACAAATTTGCCTAACAAGCAGAAGGTCTCCAGTTCAATCCCAGGATCGCATGCAGAGCCCTTTAAAGTTGTGTTACGAAGTAAAAAAAATAAAATAAAAAATCAAACATGTGGAGCTGCCTGCTGTGTTCGCCCCCTGTAAATAAAGGAGAGGCTGAAAGTAGGTTTTTCTGCAAAAGTAAGCTGCTCATGTGTCTCAAGAGAAGTTTCTCAACTCAAATATAACCATATATACCAATAGACATCCTCTTTGGACGACTCCATTACAGATGCAAAAGACATGCTCAGCTGAAATGAAGGCGACAGAAAGCATATTTTGGGCTGTAAAAGTTAATGATTTGCTGCATGTCATCGTCAGACTGGTTCAGATTCTGCTGTTTGCACCTCTTTCAGTGTCCCAATTATGCATGACGAGATGGAAAACAAGGAAAAGCTTAATCCGGTTATACTTGTTTTTATAAATCTCGCTGTGCAATTACGGCAGTGCAACATAAAAACAGAAAATAGAACCTTTTGATCTGAAGTGATGTCATTTAAAAGAGCTTTATTTCCCCAAATGAAGGGAAAATTGCCTTTTTGCACAACAAAAGCCCCCAGTAGATTGGACTCTAATCCTCTGCATCGCTGACTAGCCATTTTTCAAGGGGAAAATAAAACATGATAGTATTAGATAAGGGCTTTTTTGCAAGCTGTGCCATTGTTAGGATAAACAGCAGTCAGCCTGCAGCAGAGCACATCATCTTGCCCTCAGACATACATATTGTTTGCCATCCGGCCCCTGCGCTGTGCAGTGATGGTCTTAAAACAACGCAGGGCAGCAAAGTCAGATTTATCTTTAAAATCACTTTTTATGCATTTTTTAAAAATCCTGTTTTGTGTATCGAGGCATAGTTGGGCCGAACCTTCTCACCCCTTTATTAAAGCTTTATGACAAAGTGCTGTTTCCCGAGAAATGTGTTCTTGGCTCATTGCGAAAGGAATTCAGAATTAAATGTCATTAATCCCTCCTTTGAAATGGAATATTCTACAAACGTTATTTCACGTAATGAAATAACGTTTGTAGAATATATTTTCAAACTGCTGTAGTGGCTCCTCACTTCTGGACCACCTTTTGCTACTCCTCAGTTCTCTGTATTTTCCTGCCATCGTGAAAAGGTGGAAACGCATGATTTTAACAGATGTAGCTTCATCCGAGTTGTCTGGCTGTCAAAGCGTGCATTGTTGCCAAACATTAACCTTTCTACCATCTGTTTCACACCATACGCCCTGACAGGCTAAAGCCGACTTCTGGAGCTTTGATTACAACTCCTGGATTATTCATACACCTTGTACACCTTGTTTTCTACAAGGCCTAGGTGTGGGGTTAACTAGACTCAAGGGGATACAGCATTTGTCTGACAGCAGTCTTCTATGCTGAACACATTTTAGGCCTTATTTTAACATGAAATCTTGATTATAATGTACTGCCAGGGTTTTTAGTGTGCTGAAGCCTGTCCTCTCTTTTCTTCCACTGTTGCTCATTGCTGGAAGGGAATGCCTTGCTATAAGTGCCCGAGGTAGAGATGAAAAGATCTGTTTGTCAATGAAATGATCAAGACTCGCACGCCTCAGTCACCGTGTGTGACTGTGAGATTTTGCAGAGATGCTGATGATCCCATAAAGTATGACTCACTCCATGATCGTGGTGATCCCTTGACTTTCATCCAGAGCCAGACGGTTATCACTGTGTGATGTGTACATGCTTCCCCTCCGGATGGGGAATCCTTCTGACTTTGCTTATACCCTTACTTTTCCCTCAGGGGAAATTTTTGTGAAACATCTCAGTCACTGAAATGGACTGCAATGCAAGCTGATAGAAACATTCTTGCTCCCCTTTAGGAATCGTTATAACTGCCTTGGTGTTCCTCTGTGTTTTCCTATAATGCTGTTATGAAATAAAAATTTCAATTTGCAACCAACCCATTTTAATGAATCACATTCCCATCAGCCTCACCTGCACTGTGCTTAGTTCCAATAACCAAATGTTAACACGCAAAATGAAGATGGTGTACAGATGGCAAGCTGATGTTAGCACAGCTCTGCCCAGGCTCTTAAAGAGCCACTGGGGTAGTTACGGATATATAATCTTGATTAAACCACATGGAAATCTGGCAAACGATAAACACAGCATTAAAAACAATAAATTGAGCAAATGCAGAGCACGATTTATAGATAAAGTAAAAAGCATTGTTTCTTTCTCATCTGCTCCCTTGAGCATTCCAAAGCACTTAATAGATTTTTAAACAGGGTTATGAAACTCACTCAGTGTTTAAATGGCTTAAATGGAATATGATATCGCATATGAGAGAGAAATGCACTTCAACTTTTTTTTTTCTTAAGGTAATGTTGCTTGGCAGAATTCTAAATAGTATTGTTGAAAGTAAATAGATCTAAATGCAGTGGTGCATGCTGGGCCAGGTCTTTCATTAAGAACAAATGGAGCAGTAAGATTCGAGGACATGAACTGCCAAGCTGGTGGAATGCAAAACCTCAGCCATTTCCCCTCCGTTTGGGATTTCTCCTTTCTCCGTTTGAGTCTTTTAGTGCAGTCATCCTTTCTCTCTCTCCCTCTCTCTCTCTCTCTGCTGTCTTTTCGGACCTCTCTCAAAGTTGTCCTTAGCTAAGCTTCCATCTGGGTTATTAGATTAACATTCCTACTCGCTCTTGGTCACAGTCACAGATATTTGAATGTGAATTCTTTCACGTACGTCCCTCCCCTCCCTTATATCAAGTGCAGCGAGAGGAACGCCACAAAGAGCTGGAGCAAAGGAGCTGTGTGTGCTTGTATGTGTGCAGGGTGTAAAAATTTGCAGAGTATGGGTGCCTCCGCTTCAATAGCGGCAACTTTTGTTTTGTGTGTGAGCCCCTGGCCCCCTACACCTCCTCTTCTCTATCGCTCTCTGTCTATGCCAACAAGGGGGAGGGGTCGACAGGCTGACAGACAGACGCAGCTGGAGTGCATAGAGGGAGCTGGTCCCACCCCGCTAAGATGCCAGAGATAGACCCAATGAGAGAAAGAGAGGGAGGAAAGAGAGTGCTGCTACATTTCCAGCTCTCGCTGCCTGTCTGTGAACCCTCCTTTTTATTAACGCACCCAATTTTCTCAGCCCTGGAGGTTTGTATTCTCTGGCTGCCTAACTTTCTTTTTGTTGAGTGAGTATGGTGTGTGTATGTGCATGAGCATAGGGTTCAGTTCGCCTCTGGTCCTTTTTTGTTAGGCTCCTGGTTTTGCTACTGAGGGAAGATTCTGCCTTAGTCCTCTGCCTCTCACCAGTCAATAAACAGCCCAAATCCAACATCTCTCCAAAGGAGAAAGTAGGGGTCCTCTTTCATCTGTGAGAAACCAGCCTAACATTGACAAAATTACAGTGGATGTGAGAGGATTTGACTTTCAAAGTAAAAGCATTTTGGTTTTCCACAAGAAATGCCTGTTGCAGAGCACTGCTCAGTCTTCCTGCTGCCATATAAATGAGCATGTCAGCGATGTGGTCTGTTAGGTCATGGAATTCAACAGTCTTATGACATTCTCATTTTTTTCGAAGGAAGTGTCAGTGTAATCTTTGACAGCAAAAAGATATCTATTGCAAAAATTGAAACTACTAGAAACACCATCCACATACTACTGTAGCATTATAAACAAAAAGAAGATGCATTATGTGGATATTCTGGAGTTAGGTGTAGGATTATTGCATTGGTAAAAAAGTTATTAATTCTTTTGGTATCGTTTGATAATTTTCACTGTAAACTCTCCTACATGTCTTTTAAGGTCCACACAGTCTACACCACGACTGTGATTATTAACTACATACATGACATTTTGTAGTCAAACTTTGAATTATAAATTGTTACTACCTATTATTTCATATGACTTAAACATGTTTGCATACACAGGCTATACTGCTGCTGATACATAAAGAATTATAAATGGACTAGTTCTTACATTGCTCTTTTCTACTCTATTTGAGCAACCCAAAGCACTTTTATGTCTCATTACCCCATTCACACACAAGCATATTCACACAAGCACTTTTTCTATACATCTTAGTGCCTATTGTCTAACATTCAGAGTCCAGTGAATGCAACAGGAGCAACTCAGGGATTGCCCAAGGATACTTTGGGATGCAGACTGGAACAACCAGGGAATCGAACCACCAACCAACCTTCCCATTAGTAGATGTTTTGCTCCACCTCCCCACATCTATCTATCTATCTATCTATCAAGCTGTCGTTTACGAGCGTCAGTCATTTTATTTTGAAAGGCACAGCGCCACACTTCCTGTGTTTCCCTCGCTAACTCCGTGTGGCTGGACGTAGCCGAGTAGAGGATGGCTGGCTACATCTGAGCTGCTACCTCTGCGCTCACAGAGGGAAAACCCAACGTAAATAAACAGGGAAAACGTGAGGACACGAGAGGAGGAGAGGAGGGAAAGAAGAACTTTTTCCGACAGGAGGAAGTATCTATCACACGTTTCCCCGGGAGGTTTTTCTTTTTTCCTTCCTTCTTTCTTTTTTTTCTTTTTTTAAATTTTGCGGGAACCAAACGGGATTTTGGACCATGCCTGCTGAAGTGAAACAGGTAGTGCTGCCGTGCCCGCCGGTCTCTTTTCTGCCCCTCTTACCGTATCTCCAGCCTCTCGCACTCTTCTGCTGTCTCCCGTGCTCCCAGTTAATTGTTTGGCTTCTGTTGCGCTAGCGCTCATTTTCATCTGGTAGCATCACTCTCTATGGCTTTCATGTGGGTTTTTTTCTTTCGCTCACTTGAACATATGAGAGCAGTGATTGTCAGATTTATCGATGTCCTTCAGGAGGAAAACGCGTGCGTGCGACTGGTTAGCACATACACTACATGTACACATGTGCAGTCCGTGTGCATGTGATGTGTCTATGTGATATTTAAATGCATGTGTGCATGCTGCTGCAGGACGTCAGATATAAGAGTATTTACTTAGACCACTTAGTGACCATTTGACTCTGAAAACATGACAATGAGATATGTTTAGTGGTGTCCCTGTGCGCGCACATATGCGTGTGTTGGTGTGATTGGCTTGCATCAAAGCAGCAAAGTGACTTACGACTTCTCTGACACATTCATGGGCTCTGATGTGTCAGTACCACCTATAGAATGACTGCTGACCCGGAGACGAGCAGTGAAGTATTGAAAGTTTGTCCCTGATCATCGCCTGCAAGGCTCAGAAAGCGCCCAGGCCAAGATTTATAGCTCACAGGGCTGAATTACCAGGAGTGTGAGAGACATGGCATTAAAACCCTTTTGTCTTTCACTTGCACAGATACCGCAGGAATGTGCTTTTGTTAGCTCTTGCCAGTGTGTTACTGTGTCTGTGTGGGTGTGTGCGTACCAGGCCATGATGTGCATACATTATTGGAAGTGTTCCCTGTGTTTGAAGCGCATCCACACAGGCAGCCTACACCATCACAACACTCCTTCCCCAGCCAAGCTTGGCAGCGCTGAGATGCTCAGAAAAAAAAAAGAAGAAGGAAGACGACATCCAAAAACAGAGATAGTGGATGAAAAAAAAAAAAAAAAAAAAAAAGACTGAAGGAGGACAGTCGATCATTCACACTTGTTTCCTCAAGAAGGGTGGAGTTACTGAACCTCTGTCTGGCAGACTTAGAAATATTCTGTCAGCTTTCCATACTGCTCTGATGATAATAATACGCTAACAGTTGCCCTGCGGATGAGGGCCACCTAATAACTGGAGGAGCTTTTGCCAAAAATAGGAACAGATTTTTGGGCAAAAAGTTGCCTTTGACTTCGATTATATGATTAAGATGAAATGCATGCCAACAACTTGAGAGCATTTTCCTCTCCAGAAACATCTTGAAATGGGTCAGAGAGGTGCCCCTTAGAGTCCATGACCCTCGTAAGGTCAAGATGTTTCGCATACTTTATGCTCTGCCGGCATCGTGGTGTGACCTTTTTAAACTCAGATGGACATTCCTCACATGGGGGAGCACCTGCTTTTGACAACGCAGTAGTTAAGGTGTGTTCAAGTCACCTCTGTGCCATAAATGGATTCATATCACGGACAGTGTTGTTTTTTTTACTGGTCTTTTTATTGGGTTTTTAAGGACAGTATGGAGGTGAGCTGTCAGTGCAGTCAGCTGGGATGGGATTGTACTGAACTCTGTATGTCCCTCAAGACGTCTGGCGGCTTTAAATCTCTTGTTATGCTCGGACAATATACTCGGGGAAATGATGATGTCTTGACCTCATCTTAATGCTGCTGCCGGGCTTATGGCAAATGAGTTTTTGCCCACTCAAGATTACTGCACAATCCACAATTGGTGGTGGTGGTGGGGCCTACACCAGACCACATCTGAGTTAAATATAACCTGACCCTTATTTTAGAACTACACCAGCTGGGTAGCACTCAAATCCTCCGAATTTATTCACAGAGGCCATAGCATCGTCTGCTCATGAAAAATAGAATAGATCTGGAGAAAAGGAAAGCAGCCCAGGAGTCATCAACTTGCCAAGGTCTATCAAACCCAGCTTTGCTTTTTCTCGGCAAACTAGAAGGACCTGTCTGACTAAGAAAGTAATTAATCAGTTATGCAGCCAAAGACTAAAAGAGGTCTCATCTTCAGGCTGTGAGTTACTGCCAGGTTCCTGACAGTGGGGTTTTCAGCAGCTGTGACTTCTCTCCCTCATTTGATGCTGTTTGATTTCTTACAGAAATTAAAAAGCTGTCAAATTTCTTTCTTGTGGGCTATTTTTTTAATGGCAGCTCAGTCCTTATGTGTATTTTTTCATTCCTTTCTTCAGGCTCTCCCTTTACTCCTGCCGAAGGGGTTGGAAAGATCAATATTTGAAGACATGTAGAGCATGCAGAATGCCATTGTTTCGGCAAGAGAATGTCATACAAATAACAAAATAATGCCAATGACCGGAAACATATAAGCGTTCAATAGCTGCTGCGAGTCCATCAATGCATGGGGGCTGGGTGTAGGATGAGGGATGAGGGGGTGTGATCATATGGCGCTGCGTGGCTGGTGATACCAGATGGCCTTCCCATCACACAACCTGTCCATACTGGCCATACTCTGTATGTTTCCCATACCGTTCCCATGGCTGCTCTTATTGCATGACCTATGACAGAACATGGCTTGACATGTCACAGTATCCGCCCGCCAATCACACCACCACCTACTGCGGCTCTGTTTTTGGTTTTAAGCAATCTGAACTTAATTTACAAGGGGAAAGCTGACACCGTATCTGTGCCGCTTCATGATAACTGCCCGCTGCGATCATGTGCCCTGTGCCACCCCCCCGTCAGCACATGTAGCTTCTCAGTCATGTAGGTTGCAGTCAATTTGTCTTTCTTTAAAAACATTTATTTATAAGCTTTAAATATAAAAAAGACATTCTTTGATCAAAGGCTTTATTCATCCAGTCTTTCTCAATACAAACTGTTTTACGGCCTCAGATGCTTTGTCATGACTATATGCCAGTGTCCCTAGTGTAAATGCTACGCTGCTGATATCAGATATCAGCCCAATACTGATTCAAGTATCCGTGACAACTGTAATTATTCTGTTCAGTTCTTTGTTATTCTATGATAAACATTAACTGGTGCGCACATGCCGTGCCATTTGCTGGAACATTTTTCTCAGCGATTGAAAACATCATTGTGGAAGCAGTTTAGGGGAGCTACATGCTTTCTTTGTCAACAAGTTCTGTTTGCTCGTGCAAATTTGTGATTTATGGGCAAACATGTTGTGGTCAGATGGATTCACAATGACAGGAAAGCCTTAGTGGCTTCTCTTTTTGTTGTTTCCTTTGCTGAAAATGATCTTAAGCCAACTTTGAGAGAATCAGCTAAGGATGTTTTCTGCAGTTGGTCTTTCTCAAATGCAGCACGCATCAGGAAAGAGACACATTCACTCTTATTGGGAAGTTGGTGGCAGTGAATGCATTGCAGTCATACTGACTTTGTAGTAGGCAGCTGGAAGGTTCAACACCGGCTTGTTTTGCATCAAATTTGTTCCCACATGCACGTCTGTCATGTCGGGCCAAGAAAAGTTCAGGGCTTTAGTTTTTTGTTTCATTGGGGTTAGACTTGTTGCAGAGATACTGATACAGATACTGGCAAAGCTTAACTTTGAGGACATAATTTGCAGTTGAAAATATTTGATAAATCTCAATATATGTTATTGCAATACTCAGCATTTGCAGAATGTTAGAAATCACATCAATCCTTTCATGGGGTGTCTGGCTTTTTCCATCTCTGCTGTTTACAAGTCATCATCATATAAAGCACGATTGGCTGGAGAGACGACACATAAGAGATGTATAAGCACACATAGGTTAAGATAGTCTATGATCCTCAAATGAGGTAACTCACTAATATCAAACGCCAATGAATGATCAGATCATTGCAAATTATTTTAAAAAGGTATTAGTGATTATACATTATGCAGAGGCCACAATGATGTACAGGTAAATTATATCTGGCAGCGTTGAGACCCAGATGTACATATGAAATACACTGAAGCACAGAATAGTGCAGAGGAGACACAAAAGCACTGCTGTAGATAACAGCTAAGCACATGTTTCTGAGCTCAAATCAGTGCACATAACTTTGGAAAATTAGATGAAGAACATACTTGTGAGTCAGTTTTTAATTTTTAATTTTCTCTGGTTTCTTGGGGTGAGCAGTAGGAGGTGGTGCTAGTATTAAAGTATTGATTAAATTCTTACATAACAACAGATTTGAGTATTTGCATCCAGTCTAAATCTGTTGCTCAGAGTCATTCTTTGAGGTTTCCCTTTACCAGAAATGTGGTCCACCAAGTGTGTTAAAACAAACACCAAGAAATACGTGCAAAAGCTATTTGACCCCAGCAAGTGTTGCACTCCACTATACATAGTATGGTTGTTGTTCTGTATCAAATGGACATGTTTATGATGTTTGCATTGTGTGGCTGTGTTCTGTGGAGGACAAGGGGTCAACCTTTGGCACATCAGAGTCACCCCCCCACTCCATTCACCTCTGCTTCCCCCTATATCTGTCGTAAGTGATTTGGCAGGCTGACAGTGTGACTGATGCAGAGCCTGCGCTCGCTCACTCACTGTCTGACCACTGGCGAGAACCATAATGCTCTCTCAGCTTTCATCATCACACTGATGGAATTAAAAACAGGTGAGTGGCAGTAAATTGGAAGGCTGGAGATGGATGCCTTCATACGGCAGCCTTTGGAAACAGCAATGGGAAGGAGAAGCATTAAATAGATGGCAGCTTATTATCTTGTAAGAGGAGTTTTTTGTTCTTTTCCAAATATGGTAAGTCTTCTGAAGGCGAAGTGTAGACACGCTATCAGCCTACTCTCCCTTCAACACACAAATATGCACACACACACACACAGGCCGCTACACAGGAACAGCAATTGGATCCTCAGCTTATTTACCCTGTTTGTCTGGAGGCTACGTACAGGGCAGGCCTGTTTAGAAGGAAGTGGGCTGCATGGCTTCCCTGACTGAGTCCAATAAACACCTTCCTATCTGTGGCGCTGGAAGCCAACAAGCAACAAGAGCCGTGTTTTCGATCGGGTAGATAAGAAAGCCACTTGCCCTGGAGAGAGCAAAAGAGGCTGTGTCACATTGTGATAGAGGCTGACCAGAAAGCCTGAGAAAAAGTTGTCCTGGAATCTACGTCGAGGCTGCAGTTGCTGTTGTGACAATATTTACATGATCGTTTCATGTCCTTGAGCTGGTGCGATTATATGATACTAACAGTGTGCTCGTTACACAACCTGATGGCCCGTTGTAAAACATTTGAACGGCGCTTTCCTGTTTGGGTTTTTACAGTAGCAGACTGATAGTCATTTAAGAAAAAATGAAAAAGGGACTCTTCTCCTTAATGAGGCAATCTGTGCAAATTATCTGGTGTGTGTATGTGTGTTGTGTCAGCACTGTAATTGGCTTTCCAGTAGGGACTGTGGTTTAAGTTGCAGATGTGACAGGTCTTCGGGCGGCAGCACGGGCGATTAAGGAGCCCGTTGATTGATGGCACCATAGCTGCAAACACCCGTTTCTCAGCACCTCAGTACTGTAGAAAAAATGGCAGATTTTTACCCAAAAAGAGTGTACCGCAACTCTTTCACTATAACAATGACTGATTTCCTGCTAGGGAATGAAAGCTATATTTCAGTCTAGTTTTAAGACTCACCATAAGTGGTTTTACTGGTATTGTGTGTTCTATTTGTCAGAATAGAAGAAGAGTACATAAAGAGCTCAGTGGGGCTTCCTCCTTCCCTTTTCCCACTCTTCCGTTACTCCATGCTGGGAACACTGCTGTCTCTCAGTGTCAGTACCTTTAATCGGAGAAGGGTCTGGTTCTGTGGCTACGGCTTCTTTGACAGTTATGTATAGCTCATATATGCTTCCCCTCCTTCATCCTGCAGCTGGGGACCTCTTAGAGAGGCCCTAAAGAGGGGGGTCAATTCTTCATAAAGCTTCTCTCAACTAAAAACACAGGAACAAACGTCTGCCTACTTCTGCATTGCTCCTCTATAACCCCCTCCAGTACTATTCACGTGGAATGGGCAGTGCATGCAGCACAGCCACAGGGTCTCAAGGAGCAGGAGGGCAGCTCACGCTCATCTTGCATGTTTTGTCTGGACTTTCTTTTGAGGGATTAGCCCATTTCCTCCCTCTGGGCAGGCCACTGGAAGCAGTCAGGATGGCGGGGAAAGCATTGATCCACCATCATCATACCATCTGTCTCATGCTGCCTTCTGGGATTAATGATTCCCTCTGACAGCCCTTTAGTAGAGCTCCATCACTGCTGTCTGACCATTCAGATTGCACTGTCATGTGGTAGTGCGAGGAACGTGCACACTGCGTCTTTTGGTTTATGGTGAAACATTAGACTCTGTGGGGGGGGGGGGGTTTCAAGGCAGCTGATTCTTTCAGTGAAGCTACAGCAACATAAATGTACAATAACAATGACACGCATAGCATACCTGAATGATTGTTGCCAGATTTGCTGAAGCAGACTGACTAGCTTAGTGAGGCAAACAGCTGCAGTCAGTAATATGCTTGTTCATATAGCATGTGGCATATGTGGAGTATAAATTTACACCAACTGTTAAATTCTGAGCCGATACAAAAGGTTAAAATAATTTTCAACTTTAGTGCTGATGTTTTTGAGTTAGTTTTTTGCTGTTTATACTTTATTTTGTGCTTTAGAAACAAATGAATCTTTATTATTAAGAACAAGTCAGTCATTCAACTATTCATCACTTTGAACAATTATCCTGCACAAAATTAATTTTACACAACATTAAAATAATGACCACTAACACTTACCAGTTTAAACAGTGTCTGATATCAGTAATTGGCTAACGTCATCCTGTTTGCAAGTATCAGTTTTCAAAGCGAATATTAGCCAGTATCATTGTTACTATCTGTTGGTGCATCCCTAGTATATATTGATTTGAGCTCGACTGATATTGGACTTTGGGGACTGGAGGTGTTGTGATATAAACTTTGCATACTGTTAGTGTAATGTGTAAGGGAAATAAGGGAGTCGGTGTTCTGTGTAGTCTGCAAACCGGTGAGCCGTCTACTGTTAACGTCAGGTCAGCAGCGATGCATACTCTGCTACATGGGCTCCAGAGCGTGCTCAGTGTTGTAAACACTGATATACCGATTTATTTAACAGTGTCTAAGACTGAAAAACATTATGGTCATATTTGAAGTCTGTGTACATCCACCTTACTCAAAGTTTTTGTTTGTGTCAAGAGCACGTGCTGTTTCTGGACTCATAACTGTAGAAAAGAAATACAAACTGATACTAAACCTTTGTGGATAATCCCAGCATTTAAAATCGTGATTCTGTTAATATGTGATTATTTTAGCTGTGGGTGATTCAATCTGAAAAAGAAAAAAAAAAATCCAACAAAAAAACAGTTCTTATCTAATAGTAGTAGATCCATGTCTTACTTAGAGCTCAGTCACAAGCCTGTTGGGTATTTGAAGTGCGAGCTAGCCGTTGCTGACCCGCTGGCAGTTGAAGTGCGCTGATGAGGTCCGCCACTTCATTAGAATGCCACTCTCAACCTCACAACAACACACAATAGTTGCTGTAACTGCTCGTGGCTTCTGTCCAGGGAGAAAAATAAAATAGAATAACTGAGGAGGAAAGAGGGAAAGTCCAAACCACTGTAAGCTGACCGGCCTTGGGGGCTGCACCGGGCCTCGGTGCTGCTGCAGAGAAACGTTATGCTAACCAGTGGCAAAAGTTCAGCCAAACCAGGAACCTCCTAAAATGGGAAAGATAAACTAGTTCTGGGCTTTTTGAGAGTTGCGGATTCTCCGTGCAGACAGTGGCTTGTACAGAGTTCACCTCCCTCGACAGTAAGAGGCGTCCACACGCTGAGCTGCCTGTCGTATGCCGTTACATATGATGGCACAGCATTGTTCCACATCTCCTCATCAACTCTTGATATATGCTCAGCCCCTTTCCCAGAGGAGCAGCTACTGAACAATGGAGCGATGCGCCTCCTCGCACATTCCACGAGGCTAGACTGAGCTGTCTAATGAACCTCTATTGCATGCGTGGACTCCCCTGACTGCTGGGGCTTCACCCAAAAAAAAAGAAAGAAATACCATCTTGCCCCATCACACACCCTCCCTCCCACTCATATTTAATTTGTTTGGTATGTGTAATAGGCTGTGAAGTGGAGCATGGCGCAGTGTTGATCTCTGCCAACCGGGTCTGCAGATACAGAGGGACAGGTGCCAGCCATCCACGCAAGGTGCTGTACTTAACACTCTGCACTGGGTTGGAGAGAGTACAATCCTGGCCCTGTGGAGCGGGCTTTTAGAGTTGCCAGTATCCTGTTGCTCCAGCCAAGCAAGCTTTTAGTTTAGTAATAGGACATCATGTCTGCGTGTTCTTTTTTGAAGAGGGGGCAGCTGAAAGTTGCAGAGAAAGGGTTGTCAGCTGCAGCCCGGTAGAGCCACACTAGACATGAAATAAAGTGCATTGACTTTCTCTCTGCGTTCACACCCAGGGAATTTCAACGTGAACACAGAGAAAGCTAAGAAAGATAAACCACTTTTCTTAGTAGCGGTTCCATTTGTTTACAGCCAGCATGACTCGGCTATCACAGTTCATTATGTAATGAAACACTGATGTGGTGTTTTACATGTAGCAGCTTAAATTGCATTTTTGCTATATTCGGAGAACGTCAGTGTCTGACAGAGTGGACAGTCATGGTCTGGTGGCCTGGGTGCATTAATTACTGAGCCATTCAAGCTCCTTTTTCCATCAGCGTTTGTGCTTTTCACATCTCAATAAACAAAAAACCCCCACAAAAATCAGTAGCAATAATAGCTCTAACCTCTGGGCGAATGCAGCTGTTGGTTTTATCTGTACTTTCAGACTTTCTAGAACAGAACAAGTATAGCTGTGAAGACTGAAACTACAAGTACATCGCCTCTAAACTGCAGTGTTTTTAGAGCAGTTTCCCAAAATGGACCTTTGGCTGCTATCACCATCACACTCAGGTGGGTATTTATTTCCCTGTGGCTTTTTCTTGGTTTCCTAGTTACTTTTCTGGATCCTTGGAGATTCAAAGAGAATTTCAATTCAACATCCTGGTTGGTCAGCAGCTGTATTTAGGCCTCCTTTTTTCTTTTTCTTTTCTTTTTTTTTACCTCTTAGGATTTAGGATGTGTCAGAAAGAGTGCTCTAAACCCTGCAAGGATCTCGAAGTTAAGCAAACAGCGCCTGTTGACACAGACCTCCTCGAGTTCCCGAATTCTTTCCGTCATATTCAAGTACAGTTAAGAAGGGCTTAATCCAATAAAACCCGCTTTTCGTCTGCTTTCTGACTGTGTGTCTGCGGTGTGAGGGGTGGACTCTGTTGTTTGAGCCGCTAGGGACACACGGAGTATTTTCAGTGTCAAGGAGCAGCTACATTCCAGACTTGAGTTCTCATATGGGAGCACTCATTCCTCAGTCTGCTTCAAGCCATAGCCAACCTCCCCCTGTTTTCAATGTGACACTTGTCCTCGGCCCTTCAAGTATAATGTCCCTGAAACACTGGTGCTAATTAAGGCTGCTGGTGTCTGTAACTGGCCTGCAGAACACGAATCAGTGCCCTACTCGGGCATCGCATATTCGTCACTTACCGGTGAGACACAAGTCACAGGAGACCAGACTAAGTGCGCCCTTTCCTCAATCCTTCATGTTCTCACGCCACTCATGTTGTGACTTTAACACGGCCCTGTTAAAATCTTGTACTGCTAATGGTGATGAAGGCAAAGGGTGCTGAGTGCTTTACTACCTTCCATAATTACCTGCAGAAATGATCTCAGATCCTCAAATCTTTTATAGAATGGAAACATTTTTAAGTGGGGGAAATGAAACGGTACTGTAGGTCTGTGGTCTTCAATCATGGGACTACAAACATTAAGATCCTCCTTGTATCACTATATGATTTGACAGTGGAAATTCCATACAGGCAGAAGCAGCTGTGGTATGGTAGTGGGAACGTGCCAATCTGGCACAGCAGCTGTAATAAAACTGTTGGCTTTCTGGAGTGCTGACGCACGTAGGTACTGGCAGACAGGACACCAGTATATTATGACGCATGTCAGTGTACACAGTCTAGGTTGTGTGCACCAGAGAAGGTGCATGCAGCCCATTTTAGTATTCAATTCAATTCAATTCAATTTTATTTATATAGCGCCAAATCACAACAAAAGTCGCCTCAAGGCGCTTTATATTGTACAGTAGATAGCACAATAATAAATACAGAGAAAACCCAACAATCATATGACCCCTATGAGCAAGCACTTTGGAGACAGTGGGAAGGAAAAAACCCTTTTAACAGGAAGAAACCTCCGGCAGAACCAGGCTCAGGGAGGGGCGGGGCCATCTGCTGCGACCGGTTGGGGTGAAAGAAGGAAGACAGGATAAAGACATGCTGTGGAAGAGAGACAGAGATTAATAACAGATATGATTCGATGCAGAGAGGTCTGTTAACACATAGTGAGTGAGAAAGGTGACTGGAAGGGAAAAACTCAATGCATCATGGGAATCCCCGGCAGCCTACGTCTATTGCAGCATAACTAAGGGAGGATTCAGGGTCACCTGGTCCAGCCCTAACTATATGCTTTAGCAAAAAGGAAAGTTTTAAGCCTAATCTTGAAAGTAGAGATAGTGTCTGTCTCCCGAATCCAAACTGGAAGCTGGTTCCACAGAAGAGGGACCTGAAAACTGAAACACTACTACACCTTAGTAGTCAGGTGTAAACACACAACGAGAGTAATCAAATGGGAAAATCAATTAAATGTAAAATCTGCCGAAGAAGTGTACGGCATGATAATATTTAAACGTTTTGTGAGATTATTTTTGACCAGCTCCGTGATTGCAGACAGGAAAAAAAACAAGTCCCTATCTGATAGTGTTCACACATCACAACACATTGTGCTTCCACTATAAATGCAGTGTTATTTCCGTTCCATTTGCAGTGCTTTTAACATACAATTTGGCCAAAATGAGACGTTTCTTTCTTTTTATTTTTTTTCTTCCTGTTTTGTTATTTAACCCTAACTGTAAAAAACCCCCAAAAAACTATACACCCCCCCTCCTCAAAAAAAAAAACCCAACAAAAAAAACAACAACAAACCCACTCTGTATATCAGCCCTAATTCATTAGTACTTTACTTTTTGGAGTGCTGCAGTTTTCCGAATGATGAATATGCAAATATGTTCATGTTCCGCTATATTAGCAATGACAAATTGCCTCAGCTCTTCAAATAGTCCTGAATTATTCCAACAGATCTCCCTGAAATATGGTCATCGCAGCAGGGGCTGAGACTTGGATACTTAATCTGAGGGACTGCCTTCAAAGAGAAGTCTCCTGTAACCTCTGCCACATCGCCGTGTGGAAAACACAGTGGGTACGTGCACAGAGGCCGATTTCAGAATTGCAGGCTTCCGTCCACGCTCTGCAATCTGAAGCTTGCAGGCAGCAAGACTGGCATGATGTCTCCAGTGCTCCAGCCCCGGAGCCCAGATGCCACAAGCTGCTGCGCTGCACTCTGGACTCGCAGCTTTTCTCTCCAACATAGCTAATTAACGTTCCCCTTCGGCCAAATGCTTCTGCCTCTCTCCTGCCATGGCTGTTCATTTTGAGACGTCCTCAGTGCTTTGAATAATCTCTGTTCCTGAGAGTTTGGAATCCCAAACCTTGGCTGTTTGGTGCCAGTTTGCAGCACCTGATCTCCCAGAGGTTTGCTTAAAGTCAGACTTCAGCACATTATGCTGATATGCCCTGTTTTGTTTTTTGGGGGCGGGGGTGGGGTTGCAGAAATGTGCAGAGTTTACAGCAGGTGCTATACAGAAAGACTTTCTTCTCCATTTCATTGCAGATAACCTCTCAGGGGACGAGCTGACATGTAAAAGAGAGTTTAAAACGAGGTTTCTTTGGTATGTTAACAATGCAGAGGCGCCGCGTTGCTGTTTGTGGAATTTGAGTATGCTGAGCTAATGTTACTGGAGCTGCTCTATATGAATTCCCGTGTATTGTGTATATTTGGCAGTGTTGCGAACTTTGCGAGCAGCACTGCAGTATTGTGCAACGAGGTTGTGAAGTGGGTCACCCTCTCCACAGTGCTGAAGATCCTGTTTCCTCTCAGAGGAGTATGCATGAAACTTGTATCCAAGAGAAATCTACCACAGGCAGACTTAATCGTCATTGTGAGCTGACACAGTTCTGTCCCACATGGACACAGAGAAGGTAAAAAATGATACAAAATGCCTGAAATACGGCATTTATCGTCCTTTGGCTAATTACTCAAGAACTTATCTGTCTTTGCCACATCTGTTAAAACTTGGAAGTGCTTAAATTGATGATTTGCACATGGTTGAATTTCTTGAAGTTCATCTTTTTTCTTTTTTTCTTTTTTTACTTAAAATGTCATTTTAGGTTATTCATGTTTCACAATGAAGGCATTGTATTCATGCTGCAGATTTACTGTAGTCAGTATTATCACTATTATTTTTACAGAGTTATTTTTCCTTCTAGAAGTTACTTCTTTTGGCTTGAAATTCCAGCTTGGCTTCTTTGAACGATGAGCTTTTGGCTGCTTGTGGATCTCTCAGTCATCCCTGGCAGGCAGAGATGCCTTAATTGTTGCATGCCTCTGGAACGTGCCTTGTTAATGGGGCTGTTGGAGTTTCAATCAGTCGGCACTGTGTTGTTTGTCTCTAATATTCCAGCTTTCTCCACCCGGGCAGCCGTGATGATGCAACAGGCTGCTATGATGTTGGTGACACCACTCAGAAGGCTTTGGCCTGAAAGAATGAATCTCTTTCATGCCTCTTTCAGTCTGCTTGATACCAAGCTGGCATCCAGCAGAGATGACGGTTTATGTTGATATCTGCTGTTTCGTTTTTTGTTTTTTGGATGTCACTTAAACAACGAGTGTGATGAAATATGATAGCCACAAACTTAATTTCACAGAATCTGTTTAGCTGTTACCCCAGAAAAGTCTCTGTGGAGCATGGGAGTGGGAGACGTTGTGGATGCAGATTACAGATGCTTCTGTGCTCCAGGAAACTGGCTCAGTGAGCACTCCATCCTAGCTGCTAATCCTCTTCGACGTCGCTAAACACTCACACAGGTAAAAGGTCCTACAGATTGGAGTCATGGTGGGGCTTTTCCTGTAAAACTCCAGAGATTTGCATAATAGGAGCTTATTGCTCATTCTCCCGGACTTAATGTGGATTGCAACAGGAATGCCACCATCTTTTCATTGAAGGTGTCCAAGCGCTGACTCATTGTGTGCTGTCCCACAAATTTAAAGAGGTGATTTGGGAAACTGGGAACAGCAGTGGTCTAATACCGCAAATGAGTCATGATCCATGTGATCAGTCCCTCCCTCTTTGCCTCTCCTTGCCACATTATCCACTTCAGTGTCCCGGCCTGAGTCTCAGAGCAGACCATGAGGGGTTGTTTAACAATTCAGATCAAGTATTACTTCTGCTCCATGCTGCTGGCCTTCTCTTTGCACCTCTCTGTTGCCTAATCTTTTATTTTGGCTGAAAAGTGCTGAAACTCCTGGCAAGGCAAGCAAACCTCTGATAGAGGGGAGATGTGAGGACCTTGTCACCATATGGGGCCTGGAATTCCACCGAATACCTCTCTAATCTCCACAACATGTTAGGAATCCAGAGCCCATGTTTTTCAAGAGAAAATAGCAGTGGGCTCAGCACGTGGCTCCTCTTTCGGTGGGCAGCATAAAAAGCTGCATATGTAGCGCCTCACAGCACTTTGACTTTTGAGAAACACGCACAGGAAATCTACTGTTGTCAGCAACAGGACTGTTACCTTTGGGTTTTGAGTGCAAACTACTATTAGTCCTCTTTCATCTACTATATGTACGCAGATTTGTAGCCATCATTCTGTTGTGCAAGCTCGTCATCAAGCCGGAGCAGACGGAGAGTGAGGTAGTGTTGGTAGGATTGGTGGCCTCAGCTGATAAGGTGTCTCCTTTGCTGAACTAAAGTACTTAGGTGTCAGATATGATTGCCCTGTTCCTGTGGTGCGATGTACTGAAGGGCAGCGAAGCAGCTGAGCAGCATTGCTGTTGCTCAGGGAGGTACTTCGCTGACTTGCTAAATGGCCGCTGGTGATTCAAGGCTGTCTGCTTCCCAGACTAACTGATGGCCTCATCTTTTATTTTGCTTTTCCTTCCCCAGTTGTTGACACGTACTTTTCCTTATTTTTTTTTCTCATATATGTATATAAACTGTTGCAAAGGATGCTCATATTAAACACATATAAATGTTCACGTTCCTGCTGAGGCATAAAGGAAGAGGTCAATGCTATAAGACAAAGTTTAAACAAGGCCGCCCTAGATCTGACTCTTCTGCTATTGAGATCTTTTTGTTTTTACAAGGGAAGACAATCAGAAGAAAGTTTGCTCAAATGAAGGTTGATCAGCGCTGTTGCTCAAGAACGGAAAAAATATGTGGCTTGAAATGATCAGAATACAGTGGTCCCTCGTTTATCGTGGGAGTTGCGTTATAAAAATAACCCGCGATAGATGAAATCTGCGAAGTAGCCAACTTTATTTTTTACAATTATTATAGATGTTTTAAGGCTGTAAAACCCCTCACTACACACTTTATACACTTTTCTCAGACAGGCATGAACATTTTCACACTTTTCTCTCTTGTTTAAACTAGAGACGGACCGATCCGATATTACGTATCGGTCCAATACTGACCTAAATTACTGGATCGGATATCGGAGGGAAATAAAAAATGTAATCCGATGCATTAAATATCAAAAAAGCACCTCACAAAACTTGCAACATGGCGTAACTCGGCTCATAACCGTAGCATGTCGGAGCAGCATGCGTCAAGTGATAGAGCGGCTGTGTGTATTTGTAGCCTCGCTAGCAATCCGGCATTTCATCTCCGAGAAAGTTATCCCAGAGAGAAGTAAAGCAAGTGTGTAAGTTCATCTCTGAATGTTTGTAAAGCATTCCCATGTTAAGCTTAACAACCGATATATGGAGCGACTGCCTCTTCTCTCTACCTCCCTCTCCTGCTGCTACTTCAATCATGAAACTGATCAATGATCAGCTGATCGGCTTTTCTGTCGTGAGTCCGTCTCTCTTGTTTATTGTCCACTTCGCGCCAGAAAGAGGAAACCAGCGGCTGAACAACAGCAGCACGTTTAAGCTTGATAAGCTGTTGTTAGAATTAATTTAATATTACTTTCTACACCAGGATCCTTTTCTACGTAGCTGACGGCTGGTAACTGTGCAGGGGCGGATCTAGCAAAGTGTAGCCAGGGGGGCCGATAGGGCATGAACAGGGAAAAGGGGGCACAAAGACATACTTTTCTTTCTTATTCTCATTTAGAATGTCGAGCTTTTAATAAATAATTATCCGAATCTTACACCCAAAGTTTTAATCTGATGTAAAATGTATAGAAGTCCATTACTGTATATAGTAACTATTAAGTCTAATATACCCTAGTAAGCTATAGTACTTTTTCCTTTGGGAAGGTACGATCTGTGCAGTCTGCAATTCTGTTGAAGAAAGATGTTGAATCTATTTAATTACTCATGAAAAATAATTGATTTCTGTGCATTTTTTTTCACACTGCATCAAATTAAAGTTGATTATGTCGATTAAGCATCATGAGGTGGAGGGTGGGGGGTTCCCTATTTTTTTTTTTTTTTTTTTTTTTTTGCTGGGAGTTTTAGAACCCTATTAGTTAGGTTGCTTACTCTTTAAAATACCAGAATAGGAAGGATGGAGCAGGTTTAAGTTTATTAGATTGATCAGTATTGCTGAACTATGAAATATTTTGGGTGCAGTGTATTTTTTGCATACAGGTATAACAGAATAGCTTTAGTGTTTTGTTTTTTTTAACTTGAGTATGAACTTATACAAAAAGCAGCAAGATATTTAAAAAACAGTTTTATTGATTAAAAAACACACTATATCGGATTCATATCGGTATTGGCAGATATCCAAATTTATGATATCGGTATTGGACATAAAAAAGTGGTATTGTGCCATCTCTAGTTTAAACACTCTAAAAGTTCAAACCTTCGTTGAAAAATAAGTCCAGTATTATAGAATCAAACCAAAGGCTACTGCAGGTGCCTTTGACGGTGCAAAACGTTTCGTCGACATTGTTGTTTGTTGGGGAGAAAACTTACAAACATACAGTACAGCACTTCAGAGTCACACTGCTAGCTATCGAAGATTTATGTAAATTTGACAAGCTGAATGACGCATTCTGTACTGTACAGGAGATAATGCACGATAATGCATTTCTTGCTTTTGAATTCTATGTGAGCATTTGCATATACTTAAAATCTAGAAGCTTGGACCTGAAGAGGAGTTTAGTTTTGATTTGTTTGAAACAGATTCTCCTTCAGCAGCAAACATTGACACATAAGAACCAGTCCATTACACGTCAGTGAAAAACATTATAATATACCATTCCCAACAAAAACAGCCAGATATGGCTCCAGTTAGCGTTGCACGGTTACAGTAAACGTTTCTGTGACAGCGGGTCAGTTTTACTGTGAGAGCTTGTTTTTCGTGTGGGCATCAAATGTGGAAGAATTTGTCGGGGTTGTGCTTTTGAGGCTTTTGGGGTGGCGGTCTGTTTTGGCGACATGGTAAGTGGTGCGTAAACAGAACGAGTCTTTCTCTGCGTTCCCAGTGTGTGCCAAATCATATGTGATTAAGTTGCATGCAGTTTGTCTGCGCATCCCTCGGTGATAATCTGAAACAGGCCGTTTCCCTCTTTGAAGCATTCCAAAGCTTTCACTGAGGTCTTCAGATATCATCCTTCTTTACCCTTTGTTCACTGCATCACTGGACATAAAAAGTTGTTTTCATCATTCTGAGATATTGCCTAGTTTCTTCCCTAGGCCGGTGGACTAATGGGCTTTGGTCTGTGGAATCTGCTTTAGTGTTTTCTCCCTCATTGGGCCATTTGCGGAGGCCCCAGTGGGGCAGACAACAATAGGCTTCATGTGAAAAATTCACCATGACGGGGGCATTCCAGCAAGCAGTTGATATGTTCTCAGCAGTTTAGTGGCTAGATAAAAATCTGCTGCGACTGAAAAAGAAAAACACAACCCCAATGCTTCCAGGGACGGAAAATAAGATTGAGGATTCATTTTGTTATTGGATGGTGCCTGCCTGCTATCTATCTAACTGCTCTGGCACGCAGTACTCATGGCCTTGTCCTGTTCCTCTTTGTCTCAGTCAGAATTTCATTCTAATGAAATGAGGGTGCATCCGCAGTCCCGAATTAGAAGTGAAACAATTCTTACGTATCTTATTTATTTGCTGAAAGTCCCATGGCAGAGGGACTGGGCTCACTGCGATGCTCCGCAGCGCGCAGGTGGCTGCAGCCCGCGTTATGCGCAGATGCTCGGAGTAATTGCAGTGAAGTCTGGGGATCTCTCACTCTCAGAGATGGTGTGAGTCCCTTTTGAAGTCAGGATGGGTTTTCTCTCCATGCTCCGAACCAGCTCTCAAACGTTAATTCATTTTTATTAAACTACCTGCATGGCTGAAGTGAGCAACAGAGAATTCGGGTGTTGAGCAAATGCTCATTAATGCTGAAAAACGAGTGGTTGCTGGCTCTGATGATAAACGTTCTTCTGTGGCTGTTAGCTATTTAGAAAGTTGGTTGATATCTCATAAATTGAGCACACTAATAAGGTGAGGGGCAGAAAATATTTAGTATCCCGGGAAAATTACTTCCCTGTTGCTCAGAAAAAGCACGATTGGGCACCAAAAATCTCATTTTCATCTTCTTTGTTCGTCTGCCGTTGGAGTCTTTAGGCGCCTGTAGAAGTGCCCGTAAAAGGTTGGCACACTGATTTTGGAAGGACCCTTTGTTATTTTAACAAGCAGTCATGTGCATTTTATGCATTTAGCTTTCAAATCAAACTGGACATTTTCAAATGTCCAGTTTTCAGCTTTCAAAAGTTGTCATGTTGATTTTTCAGAATTCCAAAGTGTTTGTCTGTCACAGCCAATCAAAGCCAGCAACAAAAGCCGTCAGGCAGAAGAGGAGGTCTTCAGTGCTTTGATTGATCAAACCCAAACTCGGTCAGTGAACTCATTTTAAGGAAGCGTGCAAAGAATTTTCAGCATTTTGCTTCCAAGGGCCTTGAAATGTTGAACAATTCTCTTTGCTTAGTAACAGTGAAGATGTTGTGCTGTAGACAATTATTTTTTGTCTTTTCGGTAATGTCTTGTTATGCCGTCCCTTCGTGTAAATGATGTTATAACCAAATTAAATTTTTTCCCAGTGTTTGCCCAAATTGGTACAGATTGTCTGACAAAAGCCATTAGACCACTGGGTTCCATTACATCCAATCAAAATCAAGACCAAACAATAGAGATCGGTGTGAAAGGGAGTTTGAACGGTTGTCTATTTCTCCGTGTTGGGACTGCAACAGGCTGGCGACCTGACCAGGGTGTGCCCCGCCTCTTGCCCTGGTGGTATCGGCTCCAGCCCCTCCCCACTTGTATTGACTGTAAATGCACTCACAGTTTCTTCATGCCCAGTTTGTATTCACGCATTCCTGTCGCTTCAATATGTTTCCTTAACAGTTTGCAGTTTGCCACAGACCTTCTTTGTGTATAAATGCTCACATTCCTGCTGAGGCATGAAGGAAGAGGACAATGCTATAGGGCACAAAAGCACAGGATGTTAGCATGTATTGTGGTTAATGCTGTTGGTGTCGGTCCAACCCTCCAAGTCAGTTCCTACGCAGTGCTTTTGTAACCTCTGCAATCCTGTGTGAAAAGCTGACTAGGACCTTTTGAGAAAACTTGCATATCTGCGTCTTTTCTGGCAGTGTAAAGCTGACAAAAAAGCCCCGTGGTTATATTGCATTTTCCCAGAGAAAGATTTGCTTTCGATTGTGTGCCTGCTTTTCTTTTGCCAGAGCTATTTTCTTACAGCTCTTTCTCATGGAGGATTATTGGAAAAGGCTGTCACTGTCCAGTAAACTCAGTCTTTTTTCTTTTTTTTCTTTTTTTTTAATACTCAAATAAAAGTACCATGGCATTGGTGCGTGTGTGTGCTTGTGTTGTGCTTGTGTGCACAGCTGTGTGTGTTTGAGAGGAGACAAGATTGCCTTACTGTTTGGCTACTGCTGACAGAAATATCCAGTGTTAGACAACATCAGCGTGTTAGCCGATACAACGAGACTTTCATTAAACATGAGATATTGGCCAGTCAGTCTTCCTCTGTGACCACAGCTAGAGAGAGTTTTTATGATTATTATAATAATCATAAAAATGATCTCTTACTCTGCAAATGATTCCTCTGTGGCCTGATTTTACTCAGCAGCTTGAGGAGTCTCGGTCTCTAAAAATATGCTGTCAAAGCTGGCTCACCCTGATATAAAGAGCTGCGAGCACACTTTAAAGGTGACTTATAAGGCTCATTCCCAGCTCCATATTTTAATTCTTGGACACTTTAGGAGAATAGCTTTGATTAAAATAATCCCTTTTCTTCTTATAATTCATCCTCTTTTAGTAATAAACTGCTTAAAAATCCACTGTTACGCCCTCTGTTTAAGTAAAACATCTTCTGATTGGCTGCCTCCTATAAACAGAAAGCCTGGTCAGTAGTTGGGTGGGGTTTCTGTGATCCTGAGATGACCATATTAAGAATGTCCTCTCTCTTTGACATCACACAGAGCTGAAAGTAAAAAAAGAAAAAAAAAAAATGTCAGAAACCAAGCATTTATAATCAAAAGCTTATGCTTTAGCCTTACCGTGAGGCTTACATGAACATCCACCGTTGCAACAGTGTATATCTGACAGACACAAAGGAAAACCATAATAGGTCCAGCTTAAGTAAAATCAACAAATGTCTGTCTTCATTCGCCGAGTCTAGCGTTTTAAATTTGTAAATGCCGTCTGGGAACAATTTCCAGCCTGTCTTTCCGTAGCTATAATGGGCTTGCACGCCTGAGTCTGTGCAGTACATGGTTCTGGATCTGGATCCAACACTGTAGTGAGTTATTTTTGGATTCACACGCTGCAGAAGTCAATGCACAGCAGTGAGAGCTGTTGAATGCCGCACCCCCTCCCACTCCCATTCCTGACAAAAGGCTCTCCACTGTTGGTCTGGCTGCAGTCATCTCACACCCTCTTCTCTATTTTAAGCCTTCAGACAGAGGCCCACTCTCCTTGAGTGGACTCTGCTCTCACTGTGTGGGCTAGAGAAAAGGGGCCTCGTCTCACCCAAGGCATTTGCACATGCACACACGCACATAACGCAGGTCCTGCCAGCTGGTGCAAAGGTAACAGTAGAGGTAACCTCCCAGATGGTGCAGCCTCAGTAAACCTCTGCCCCAGCTGCAATGAAAGTCTGGGGAGGATGCTCATTAAAGTTGGCTTTCTTACAGGGGAGCTGACATGTTTGTCAGGGATTTCCCTGTGGATCAACGCACACATGCACACATGCACACACTGCTCTGAAATCTCCTTACTCATCCTATGACCTGAACGAGTCTAAATCCAGACCAAATTTTTATGAATATTTTTCTTTGTTTAGACATTAACATTTTGTGTTTGGCTTTGATGAACAGTGGCTTTTTTAGTTTAGATGGAGATCTTATTTTTTCAACCAAAGAGTCATCACAGTGAGTAACTGTATCCTGTATCCTGACCAGGAAAGTACCAATATTTTGGACAATTATGAGAGGGTGATTAGGATAAACTGATTTGGAATAGTGGCACGGCATGAGAATTGTGTTAATCAGATGGCTGGTGTGCACCGGACATCCTCTGTCTGACAGAGACAAAAAAACACAAACCTCTCAGTGTTCCTGATAATCAAGAGTGGTAGACAGGAAGGCACAGGGGATCTAAGCTTGTTGTTGCAGTCTCTTCTTCAGGTCACGGACTAGCCTGAAGCACCACTCACTGAAGTGTCCGACGATGGCTGTTGTTGTTATGGCTGCGTAATTGCTGTTAGATTACCCACGTTCCCCTGGGTTAATATAGCTGTGGTGTAGATCTGAAGAAAAGTGAAACCTGGACATCCCCAGGGGGGTTTTGAGGAGGTTCCTGGGGGTTCCCAGGAATATGATTAAATGAGTACCCACTCAAAATCAGCCTCAAAGGAGTTTGTGTAAGTGTGAATTATATAATCGTGTGTTTCACTTATTGTAGTGGTCATGACACTTCTGTAGATTGGCCAGGACAGAAAATTTTGAATGATTGCAACACAAAAACTCATTTGTATCAGTGAGCTCTACACAGGTTCGTACTTCTGTTAAGCTATATGTCAGTTAGATGTGTTTGCTTAAGTGGTAATTCCAGGTGCTGGTAATTTCTTAATTTTCTTTCATAGCCAACCCCCAAAATAAAGTTAAAAAATGACTTGAGAGTTCAAGTCCTCTCTGAATGTTTTTAACAAATGAATGCTGAGGAGGTCAGTAAGCGAAACACTGAAGTAAACATGATTTCTTTGAATTCTTGCAGTCAAGTCCCATCTCATTAAGCTCAATCAACCAAACCCCAGCTCCTCTTCACCTCTTACAATGATGGAATAAATAGAATTAAAAAAACAAACAAACAGCTTTCTTAACTAGATAATGGTACTTTTGTTCATCAAACAGTCTGGAGAACAAAAAAAAAATAGATTACAGGAAGTGCCTCAAGCAGCAGTTATAGTGACCAAGAGTGACTCCATAGACTGCCATGTTAAGATTCCCAACTTCAGCGCAGCAGTTTGGTCTCTAGACGTGATTTCATCCATTTGGATGACATGAAGACTCACAATGAGAAAAATCACCACTGGTCTAAATATGGTTACTTCTAGCTCCAAAAACTATGTGTGACAGGGGCCAAAACAATAAAAGGTCCAATTGCGAAGCCCAAGTATCCAATGGGTGACATCACAGTTATAGTCTATGGGTGATGCAGACTTATTGTCTTATTAACAATAATTATTAAATCTTATTAACCTGTCGGCCATCAAACTGTTGTATTCTCCTGAAAGAACAAAAACATGCTTTTGTCATTCTCACCGATACAGCGGCTACGTGAGTGTCTCTGTATAGTTGTGTGGTTCAGGATTATGCACAGCTCAGCCTGATGCCTCAGAGGAGTTTGAAGTGTTGGGCTGAAACTTCCTTCCTTTAGGGAGTCATGTCTTCAGCAGGGTTTTGATGATATCTGTCATGCAAACTGCCCTGACCTTCCGTGTCACAGCCTGTGTAGCCTGTGGGCTGTCATCACTCCTCTTCTAGCTACCAGCTATTTTAGGTCAAGATCCTGTTTACTGGATACCTAAATCTTCAGAAGTCAGCATTTCCTGTTGCACAGAAAGCACAAAACAGCAGCCAATACAGGGAAGAAGAGGGCGTTTCATCACGGGTGGGAGATGGATAGAGACGTTTGTGTGACTTTTTGGTTGATTAAAGGCAAGCGGGGGGTTAGTAGCCAGATGCTAGGCCTGCAGCTGGCTGGCTGAGTGGGAGGGGAGCTACACTGAAAAAGCTGTGGTGCCAGCAGAGTGGGGCTTAGCTAGACACTGAGAGGAGATAATCCATATTTCATCTGCATCCTCCTCTTCCTCCCTGCCACCTGCAGAGCAACACAACACAGACTTGGAGCATGAATAGTACATGATACAGAAATAAAATTGGAGGAGTGCTAACACTTCAGCGGAAGGAAGATATGCCCTAGTGTGGGTTTGTTTGAATGAAGTCGCGGGGGGACGTTAATGTAAAAGTGACCTGTGTCTGAACGTGAGCAGCTACATATCCAGCGTCTGTAGAGGGACCACACCCGTTAAATTAAAGAGAAACCACCCCCCCTCTAAAAAAAACCCCCAAAACGTCAGCTCTGCCCACTCCCCTGCTTCCTTTGCAGCAGTGCATCAAACACCTCTCCCATTCAGATCCAGCCAAGAGGCTTTAATCTGCATTCATAATATATACATTCTCCAGGGCGCTTTCCTTGCCATTGAAAACGCAAGTTTTCCCCAAATTTTGAATTCATCCAACAAATGTTTGCGATGAAAACCACACTTCTTAGTGAATGAGCCACATCTTCAAAGACACTATTTATATTTGTACCATGGCCTCTTGCTGAAAATTTACTCTCTGCTAATTTAGCATGCAAAAAAAAAAAAAAGGCTCGCTACCAAAACTATATTTCAGATATCTGCTCTGCTCTCGTTTTAAATATTCATGATCTGCTCGCAGCTTTGAAAGTGAGCTTAAAAGAGTCTTTTACTCTCTCAGCCTCGCACTCGCACACACACACGGTCACGTATATACTCACATGCTCACAAAGCAGGCGCCTGCTCTATTTTCTCTCTGCATTTTTCACCCATAGTCAGTATTCTCAGGAAATCAGGTAGTCTTGTATCCATTAGCTTGTAAATGAGCTAATGCTCTTTTATTGCCATTAATTTCTGATTAAACATCCTAACGGCAACACGCTGTCATCAATAGCAAACCAATACAGATTCTGTTCCCCCTCCCCCGTTTGTCTCACTTGTGTTTACCGCTGTTATCACCCATGTCATGAAAAATGCTCTTTGCGTAAACTCAAACTCAGAGGTTTTCCACTTCCCACACTGTGGGATGAGAGGAAGCTCTGTCTTTGTTTTGGAGTGATAGGGAGGGCGTCTTGTCTGTGTACTCTGGTTGACCTGCACATTTCTGATGTGGGATTGTGTTTAACAGTGAGCTCTGGCTCTCAAACCTCTTCTGACTCCGAGGTGACTCTGCTTGTATGGACCCAGCGTTCGGCTCTCCATCTTTATTTTGCAGGAGGGAAATTCTTCCCGCTAACCTTTAACATAATAATAAGAATAATAATGATGGCTGTTAGCTTGATGTAGACTGACACTTGTGTTAAGTCATCAAAAGCAAAAAAATCTTCCCACATTTACTGCTGATTTAAAAACAAAACAAAACAAGCAAAACAGTAAGTCGTGTTGGGCTACATCTTTTTACCTGCTGTGAAGTGTGCGTGCGTGTGTGCGTGCGTGCGTGCGTGCGTGCGTGCTCAGCCAAAATGACTCTAAAATGCAGTTGCAAGCGTTCAGAATAGGTTATTACAACCAGGTCACACACAAATAATATCAGATGCCAGATCATCCAGCCCTTATGTACACATGTGTAACTACAATAGACAACACAACGCACAGTATTTGTGTTGTCTGTGAGAAAAAATAGTAAAGTTACTAGACTTTAGCTCAAGCCTCCTGACAGATTTATCCAGCAGCACAATGGCTCCTTTGTAACACACACATACATTTTGCCTCACCTTATCACTTGACCCGTTGAAGGTTAGCAGTAAATTGGTGGGGATTTCTCCATCAGCCTGTTCTTGAGGGTTGTCCTCTAGCTCTCTGACGCCGTTGCCCACAAAATAAGCCCAATTCTTTTTACCCGCAGGTTGGCGCAAGGCCATAAAAATATCCCCAGAGGGGACTTAATTACATTTGACCGAGTGCATATTTGAAAAGCAGTCGCAGTTATTGTGATAGACTGCGTTAGCTTCGCGAGGTGTTATCTATGCGTACGACAAAGGCTTTCTCAGAGAGAGGTTCCAGTGAGAGCAGAGGTGCCTTTGGGGTACGGGGCTCCTTCAGAAAGTTATGGGGTTTTCCTGCCAAGATGAGGAGTAGTTTAATTTGCTTCAAAGTGCCACAGCTAGAGAAGGCATAGGAGTGAGAGTGGAAGAGTTTAAATCTTGTGTTACTTCTCTAGGGCCAGTGTAGATATTTATACAGTTTGGAGATGAAGCACAATTTTGCCAAACAGGTTTGAAGGGTCTATTTTCTAATCCACTTTCCACACCCCACAAATAAAGTCCCACAAGACACTGAGTATTTTTCCTAAAACAGTTAGAGAATCCTGCTAAGCCTGTAGTCTTCCATTGCAACAGCCCTGGGCAGAGTTGTTTCTGCACAAGAGAACCGAGAGAAAGTCAGCGATGGAGGAAAAAAAGGGGGGCATGGGGAGGGGGATTTGTGTTGGTTTGGAAACCCTGCGGTTGCACATGGAGACAGTTTTTAGAGGAAAAGTTGTCCGGGGCGGGGGGTTGTTAGTACGCTTCGCACTGGTAGCCTGACCGGAAGTGGAGCATATGTCCCCTGTCCAGCTCCCTAAATCTCCAGTAGACCTCACATGAACTGAGCTTCTGGCAGCGCTTGTCTCGGAGCCTCCGCCGCGCACTGCATCACACCCCCCACTCTAGTCGCCAGCCCTCTGTGACAGACTCATGCTGACAGTGATCCAGAGGCTGAGGGGAGGGGCGCTGCAAACAAGCCCCCCTCTGGGATTCCAGAGTTACACCATCGCAGCAAACCCACCCCTGCCCCACACCCCGCCCACCACCCGCCGAATGCGGCAGGCTACCTCTAATCTGCTTCTGCGGCGCTCGGTTCTTTCTCTCTGCCCCGTCTCTCATAGTCGCACCCGCTGTCCAAATAATCAAACCACAGCTATGATTGCCGACCCCTCTCCGAAGCTCATTGTTTTGGTTTGTCCTACAGGCTCCAAGTGGTTTCTCCTCCTTTTCCTTTTTGTTTATTATCCTCCTTCCCTTTGTCTCCTTGGCTACTGACTGAAAATCTGCACAACTTATTTATTTTCGATTTGCTGAGGCCTGCCATGAATTCCATGTTGAGATTGACTTTCTGGATGTTGGACTCCTAATCTGACTCCAGGCTGTGAATGACGAGGAAAGCATATGTGGTATGTGATTCCGTGTGTGCGCAAGCGCGTTTGTGTGTTACAGCATGTAATTGATGGCATATGTAAGAAATTATCCGAGTTTTCCAAACATCTCCTGGCCAATTTGGATGGGAATATCTGCCTTTCCAGAGATTAAGCTGGTGTCAAATGTTGCCAGGGGTTGAGCTGGGGTTTCCATCTGTCACTTAATATCCAGTTCCGAGTGGGAAAATATGGTCGCGATGCCCTGTCGGGAAGCAATCGAGACTAGAGTCTGTCAAGCGGCTTGGATAAGGTTTGTCCCGTTTCTAGGTGCTGGTGCGAAGGAACAAAAGGGCACATCGGCGGAGGGTGGTGCAGGAGGGGGAAGTAGATGGGGGGGGGGGACTTCTGGGAAGAGGGAGAAAAGCAGGTCTGGGGTGGGAAATAATGGAAGCGTCTGAAACCAGGAGACCAAGCGTGAAAGAGATGAGAGAGGAAGAGAAGCCCAGATTTGGCTCAGGATCAGTCACCAGAGGAGGAGAGATTAAGGGCCCATCATTCCCAGCTGCATCATTAGGAGGTTGATGCTCTCTCTTTAGTTAGTCACCTTGCGGCACCAAGGTTTTGAATCCACACAGGCTATTTGCGTAATTCCGGTAGATCCGCGGTGGAGGAGGGTTTGATTCTGGGAGTACAGAAGAAGGGAGGGGGGATAAAATGAGAAACTTGCCATTGAAGTTGTCCTGAATGCCCGCTACAGCATGATCATGATAACCGCAATTCGATGATATCACGATATGTATGGTGATATGTAATCATATTTTGATGTAACTTTAGGTATAAATGTTATGCCAGAAACACTGAGTTTCTTAGCAGGAGTGCTAATTTGCTAGTAGCTGGATTTTGGCATTTTCTTTGTGCTAAGGTGCTTTTAAAACCATCATAACCATAAAGTGTTTTGCATTTGGATTTGGAGCATTTCATCTAACAGCTGTTTTAGACATTCAGCTGAAATAGACCTGTGATATATTTCATTTTGTCACTTGGGATGGAAGCAAACACATAACCTAAACTGAAATTGCCTTGTTAGTGTTTTTTTTCCCCTTCTCATCGTAGAGGTTGTGAAATCACTTCATAAACGTGATATCTAAGCTCTTTCTTTTAAGAGACAAAACAGCAAGGGACCCCTAAGTTTACATCCTTGCCACATTTTAGACCACTGATGAATTTGCTGCCATCAAAGCAGTTTTACATCTGTAGCACTCAAATCACAAATGCACACACGGATCCCTGCAACTCCAGGTCAGATAGACTTCTCAGTTATTCCAGAGAGCTTGGACCTGTGCCCTGGCTGTAACTGAGATGAGGCTTGGCTGAGTCGTCCTTGGATGTGACTGAATGCCCCTTTTATTCTGTTTTTGTTTTGGGTTGTTTTTTACACTTTTTATCATGCTGTTTTGGGCCTTTGCCACGCATTGTCAGCTTGTCCAGTTCCCCTTCCTTTACTTGACTTCCCTTCTGCCTCCGCTTCATCCCACAAACAAGCCTTGTTTTGGTTGGATGTTTGGATCACACGACCACATTTGCTTTTTCACCCCAGCGCACTTGCGTCTCTCATGCTCCTTCTTTCTTCCTCCCTCTCGTTTGAACTTTTACCATTTGAGTGTTTTGACTTGAAGAGCTGCAGTGAGGGCAGGTGGTAGAAACAGAAGGGGTTGATGGGAAATTGGCCGACCCAAGGTTAAACAGGCGATCTTTGGTAAAGGATTAATTGTGTAAGAGCCATGTAATGATTGCTGGCGTGTCTCTGGAATGAAATCCTGTTAGTCACTCTGCAGGGGTCAGGCTAAAACTGTGCATGTCTTGTGTGTGTGTGTGTGTGTGTGTGTGTGTGTGTGTGTGTGTGTGTGTGTGTGTGTGTGTGTGTGTGTGTGTGTGTGTGTGTGTGTGTGTGTGTGTGTGTGTGTGTGTGTGTGTGTGTGTGTGTGTGTTTGTGCATCAGGAAGGTGACTCTGATCACACCCGCATGCATGGCCAGGTGGCAACCTGACAGGTTCTGTTGTCTTAGAGGGAAAGATCCACAGCCTCCCTCCCACAGTGTTTAAATTAAGACATGCACATCTAATTTCTGCTTTAGTGGAGGAGTGAGTGGGAAGTGTGTATACCTCAGATATACCTTGCAGTAATTGTCTCTTTTGACATTAGATTCATTTTACAAGCTAATTATATTTAACTGGTAACACTTAAATATATTTAACACTTGAAATCTGATGTTTGCAATCCAACCCTGATCAGTACTGTATTTTCTTTTTTATACTGGTGTATTTCAAACCAGCTGAATTGAAGCAAATTGCAGACACTTCTGTAGATCTGTAATCATTCTTTGATCGAATAGTTCCCGATGTAAATAGTTAAGTTGCAGCTTTGGACTCTTTCATGTGAGATCAATATGTTAATATGAACTGTGTTGATTTGAGACGTCAAGGTTCAGACCTCTGCAGTTCTCACAAGAAAGCACCAAGCTCAACTCAAAGCAAAGTTTGGGAAATTGGAGATAAGGAGGCAGATCAAGGGAAGCTTAGATCTACAAGTGGATGATGGGGTGGAGGTGGAGCTCGTGGCGGGGCTGGGAAGTGCTGGGAGTGTACAGCAGAGGTGGCAGCAGCAGCAGCAGGAATCTCATCAGCTGTCAGGCATCACAGACTAGAGCTAGCAGAGCGCTGGGATTATGCTTGCTTTCGGATGCACATGCCGGCAGCAGTGTACACTAAGGACAAGTACTTGTTCTTGTAGTGTTTTCTAGTCTGTTTGGAGGACACATGCGTAGTTGCTGTCCTTGCTGCGTGGTCGAAGGGGGGGAAACAATGTGCGAAGTAAAGTGATGGCTGAGTATCATCGATATGACATCAATAAACTGAACGAACAACTTTCACTGCGCACCCTGAGCAACTTCTTCAGGAATGACTAAATCCAGGTGAAGTTTCCTTGTTGAGATTCTGTCCTGGTTGAAGGAGAGCCTCTTATCTTTGTTCACTCCCTCATTTTACTCTATCTCTCCGTCCTTAGACGGCACTGAGCAGCTTATTGAACACAGATGATGAATGGGTGCGGATTGATGGCAGATAGCAGGCCACTGCTAATTGACACCGCTGTATCGCTTAATCTCCCGCTTTAGCATTCCTAGTCCTCCTTTTCTTTCCTTTTTTTCAGCACAGCAATCCATTATGGTTTAGATTAGTTGCTTTTAAGGTGTTGTATGTCCCTGTGCAATCTATTGTAAAGAAATATTCTTCAGAGGAGGCTGCTCAAGGGCGCTTGGTTATTTTATTTTACTCTTTTGGAGCATTGATTTTTGTGGGCATTGTTGAGATATGGAGACCTTAAGGTTTGTTCTCTGCCCGATCTACATAAAGGTTTAATGTGTAAAAAAAATTTCAAACATTTTTAGTTGGCTAAAAATAATCTAAAATGTACATTACAGTAGAAGCACACTCCAAGCACTTATGCTGGAGTTAGCCGGTGTAATAGTCTTTTTGGTCTCTGTACTGCTCGGAAAGATGAGGTTTCATTATTCACCAAGTCCTCAGCCACACTGGACTGAGTAAAGTGCAGGTTGTACAAATCCTTGGGCCCTCTTGTGAGCCAAATCCCTGTCCGTTTGATGCTTCGGCTTCTCTGCTACCACCGGCTGAACAGAAGTGATTTAACTAGCAAATCTCTTGCAAGCTCTTTTCTCCTCATCAGAGGTGGTTTGAGCTTTTGGCAAGGCTATATTTTAGGCAAGAAGACAAAACACCTTTTTTATTCTGCCTTCTTTTCTTGGGCACAGGAACCCCAGGGCGTGCTGTACTTCTCTGGCTAAATCCAGTCCTTAACAGACAGGCTTTGCTGGGTTTATGAAAGGGTGTGTTTTGTTTTCTTTATGAGGCACTCTTAATTTTTTTTATCTTTATTTTTCAGGTTTGACTCTTGCTGACACACACATACACACACCAGCATAGTCATACTAGTGGGAATGTTTTCATAATGATACCCTGCTCCAGGGACTTTTATTTGAGCTTCAAGTGTCGTCTTCCTTTGTTACTGCTCATGCTGCATTTTGGGATCATTCGATTTAGTAGCTCTCCTGTTTAACGTTGGACGTTCTACTCAGCCAGTACAAACCGATTCCACAAGATTTGCACTCAAAACGTCCTCAAACGTCTTCCTCCTTCCTTATCACGTTTTTCCTCATAACCATAGCTGGACTGGCCGTCGGGCATACCGGGTAATTTTTCGTTTTTATGGGCCAATGGTTTTTTGTTTTTGTTTTGTTTTGGGGGTTTTTTGTAACGGTATAAAGAGTGAAAGGTGGTGGATTGGCCAGATGCTGGCCGATGTGTAAAAATAAGTCAGTTGTTTGGTGGTGGCTATGGTGGAGCTTCCACAGAGGCCAGCAGGTGGATGAGGGAAAGAGGAGGCATGAGGAGGAGAAACCCGAGGCCGCCGCTCCGCGTGTCAGGTGAACTGAACTTCAGGTAAGAAGGTATGACCTGCAGTCTATCTGGGTCAGATATAAACCAAGTTTAGGTGCAGTTTATTTTCGTTGTGCTGACTTTTTACAGTCAGTTACAATAACTCGTACTGCGTACTAGCTAGGGATGGGTATCGAAAACCGGTTCTTGTTGAGAACCGGTTCCCACTGTTTCAATTCCTTGGAATCGTTTGCCATTTTTGCAAACGATTCCCTTATCGATTCCAGTCACCCGAATAGCGTCACCACCACGCTATGGAGCGTCATTTACCTGGCAGGGCGCCTAGGCGGCTCAAACGCTAAAAAGTTTGGTTATACTTTACGAGAACGGATGACAACAGGGCAACTTGCAATACTTGCAAAGTAGATATTTCATTTAAAGGAGGAAACACTACGAATATGCAAAAACATTTGCTCACAAAACACACGATAACCTTAAATGAATGTCGTGTTTTTAATTCCGCTCCGGACTCATGAATCTCAACCCAGCAGCAGCGGTTTGCATGTCCTCTCCCGTTAATGCGGCAGGTAACTAATCAACTAACAGTGCATATTATGTTAGCGAGATCTGCTTTATTACAAAACCTGCCATTGTGCATTTAGGTGACCATGATGAGACAGACAGAGTCTGGCTGGCAGTTCTCGCTGCAGTCTACCGGTAGCGTCTCCTTTCAGGCCAGGATAGACGAATGTCTCCGAGCAGTGACTAAGTTTGTGGTAAAAGGCTTGCACCCATTTGCCCCGATTTTCGGTAAGTGAATGCGTTTAATTGTAGGCAGGGACATTACTGGATATTCTTGTGTAATTGCTACAGAATAAGTTATGTTATACTTTGTTATTGCTACAGAAGAATATTTATTTTATTGTTTTACATTTACAATTTTTTTTCCTGGGGACCCTGTGAAACCCCATTGAAGAGCCGTAGGCTGTGGATCTCTTAAGATCTCACTGTTGGGTTTGTAAGGCCATGTTACTCCTAAATTTCTATCTTGTTCAAAGAGAAGATATAAAACAAAGTTCTAAGCTAATTGACCTGTGTGTTCTCCTTTTTTAAAAAGAATCGATAAGAGAATCGATAAAGAATCGAATCGTTAAACAGGATCGAAAATGGAATCGGAATCGTGAAAATCTTATCAATACCCATCCCTAGTACTAGCTAGCATGACGGAGTTTATATACAGCTGGGTGGGTGTTATGATGTTACTGATAGTGAACTTTATTTTATTCATAAGGTTAGTTAGTAGAGTTGCCAACCATCCCGTAAAAAACTGAATTGCCCCATCTTCAGAGAGAATATTACGCGTTTCGCATTGAGCTGAAAAGGAACACAGTTTGTCCCGGACTTCAGCTAGAATGGAAAAAAGACACAAAGCTGGAGTTATTCTGTGTCTTTATGCTGTCAGCTGTCTCTTCTTCTCTCATACTCTCCCCCTCCCTCTCCTGCATGAAACTGATCAATGATCAGCTGATCGGTATTTCTGACGCAAGTCCCGTCTCTCTTGTTTGTTTATCTCCCACTTTGCGCCAGAAAGAGGAAACCAGCGGATGTCGCGCTAAATAACAGTAGCACATTTAAGCGCGATAGGCTGTTGTTAGAATTTATTTAATATTAATTTCTAGTATCAGCTGATGTTTGCTGGAGCCACAGCTGTAAAGCTGCTGGTCATGATATCGGTTTGGATATGTGGTGAGAGGGAAACATGCAGATGAAACCAGGAGATGTTCTTACTGAATCATCAGAGCTGAACCAGGTATACCTTTAATGTGACATGAATAAGTTGAAGGGAAGCTATGAACTGTTTCTGAGAGACCAATAACACCAGGATCCTTTTCTAAGTAGCTGACAGCTGGTAACTGTGCAGGGGCAGGTCTAGCAAAGTTTTGCCAGGGGGCCAGGTAGGGCATTAACAGGGAAAGGGGGGCACAAAGAAATAAGTTTCTTTCTTATTCTCATTTAAAATGTCTAGTTTTTAATAAATAATTATCTGAATCTTACAACCAAAGTTTTTATCTGATGTAAAATGTATAGATATCATACATATACCAACAAGACAGTGTACATCACTGTCACAACAGCATTTGTTTTCATTCAAGGGCTTTATGGCTTTTCCTATAATACCTGATGGGCCGGTCTCTAGTCAAAATGCCCGGGCCGATTTTTTGTCCCAGTCCAGCTCTGCTCATAACCCTCTGACACTTTATCATTCCCCTCTCTCCAATCAACCATTAACTTAACTGTGCTCTCCTTCACCCTTCCTTGGCTGAAGGGTATGCTTTCCTGAGGCTCCTTGACTCGGAATCAGCCTCACCTTTCCCCGGGGCCCTCAGAAAGCCTGGCTAGCCTGTGGCCAGATGGCTTTTAATAATTTATTTAGGGGCAGTAATGTCGAGTTCGACGGCACGCTTTAATTTATTGCATGCAGAGTGCGGGAGAAGTGAGCGAGCAACCTCGCATTAAGCTTGGATCAAGAAGCCAGTTTGTCAGCGATCCCCCCGCGCTCTCCTTTCTGTCCAGTGCTCTAACAGTGTTTAAACAACTGCAGGATGGCGCTGCTTTTATTACATATTCCTGCTGTGACAGCACCTACTGTGGGTTCATCCATTGAGCCTTCAAAGAGCTAAACATCATAGGAATGCAGTTAACTTGTCCAGATTAACAGGGAGATTAGGTGGTGGAACAGGGGGTAACTTCTATACAGTACTCTTGTCCTCAAAAGATAAATCAAACCATTCATGCTGCGCAGTCCATATCCACATCCCCATAGGTTCCTGTCTTTGATGATCTTAACCGAATGAGTAATTAAGTGCTGTCTTTATTTTATGAATATATAATATTATTTTCTTTATGGAGTGTTAATAAAGAGACCAATGAGCTAAGGACAGATATCTTTTATCACAAGTGGAAGCCAGTGACTGGTGCAGGATCCACAAAAGGCTGTGGATGTTCCACTGGACCTTGAATTTTCAGTAAATGATGCAGTTGTGCAAACAAAGCTTTATTTTATTACCACTGGAAGACATTGCATATTTTAAATGACTTGTGTACACACTTGGAGGGTCTTCAAATAACTAATTTTCCATTCTGTTTTTAGCACTGGGCACTGAGTCAGGAGGGTAATTTGCATATATAATTAAACAGAACAAGGATGCTGATTGGATGCAACTAATCAGTACTGACCTTTTCTTTTTCAGAATGCCATTAGAACACTGTTCCCAGCAAAGCTGAACTTTATAGCCTGAGGTCAGTTGTTTAAAAAAATGTCTTTTCTCCAGCTCACAATGATTTTGTGTAAATAAATGTGACTCTTTCTATGCAGCTGATAGCCTTCCCAGTCATTAACCCCAATAATGGGGCTTGGGAACCATTTTCCAAGTGTAATGACCTAACTCGGCTCAGTTCAGAGTGCTAATTGACTCTAAGTTACTGAATAGAGTGGAGCAGGTAAATGAAGGAAGCTGTTTTTTATTTTTAGTGAGCTGCTGAAGGAGGTGATGCATACCCAGACTGAGAGCCCAGGTCTATTTCCCATCAGGGACCTGGAGGCTGAAGGGTTGCAGAATTAGGGGAGAGGATCCTAGACGTAAAAAGTGCAAACTTTTTGACTGATCAGCAAGAGGGATGAGCAGATCGATGAAGGGCGTGTGGGGCTTTGAAGCCTGAGAGAACTCGTCCAATCAATGGAGAAGTGTTCGCTTATTAGTGTCTTCAAAGATGTGAAGAAAACAAGCCGTATTCCTCCACAAGGTGTCACTTAGTGTTTCAACAAAAGACAACAGGGAATAACACAAAAACTTTTCCTCTTGCTCGCCTGTTGGCCTTCGCTTCATTTCTCCTGTGAGCTTTGTGTAGTTGGGCAGACAGAAATAGTCATCATTACAGCATGTGAATGAATTTGCAAATAGATTAGAATAACTTGGAAGGGTTTCACTGTTGGAGATTATTTAAATGTGTCTTTAAGATAAAGACTATGAGGGGTTAAAAAAGTAAGAAATATATTCTGAATGGAAGTTTTTGCTGTTTTGTTTACAGAATTTTAAAATACATTTCATCAGGGTCAAAGAGAACAGGAAGTGCACACATTATTGTGGCATTTCTAACACCCTGAACAAAGTCCTTAAGACTAGTACAAGCAGACTTCCTTTTTCCTCTGATATAAGAAACACTTTTTCTCCCACTACACCGTCCAACTGCAAGCCTTTCCCTCTCCGCCCTCTCTATTACTTTCGATTTCCTCTCCCTCTCTTGGCTCCGTGCTGTTTTGGTTATCAGTGATTGCTTCAAATGCCTCCCTTTCCCTCTCCACCCTGAGAGCTGTAATTTTGTCACACTCCAGCGCAGCAGCGGGCCATGACAGGGCGTTGCACCTCCAACCGTTGACTTTGTATCATTTTCCATCAGCAGGAAATGCAGCAGGAAGCACATTTTTTTCTTGTTTCTTTGAACAAGGTCAGGTGGGTTATGCGAAACTCTATATTCACTTTCATCTGTAGCCTATAGACATGTTTTTTTTTTCTTTTTGAAATCCACGGCCTTTCAATGAAATATGAATAAAAATGGTCTTTCTGAATTTTCTTGCCTTGAAAGAAGCTTTAACTTGGCTTTAAGTATCAAGAGGTAAGGAGCTTGTTGCCTATCCTGCATTGCAGTGTTTGGATGTGAGTCATTTCAGAACGGACCTGAATTAATGTAAGCATTGTGAGCTGAGTGTGTGCTATTATATGCAATATTGACTATGCTGTTCTTGTATAAAGACACACAAATTCAACTTTTTCATTTCTGATGCTGAAGCTTCAACTTTGGGTATCTTCTGATATCAAGAACAATGATACACTGATATCAATGCTAAGTTATTAAACCTCCACGCTTTGTTAGCTCTTGTTCTTATAATCAGTGCACTATAGCTGGTGCATGGTATCGTGAGCATATGGTATTTGAGCTACCTGTCTTTTTTTTTTTTTATATTCTGCTCCATGGAGCCAGACTTTTATTAAAGTTTTCAGAGTGGTCTTGACCAATATTTCCTCAGGCTTTCTGAAGGTTTTTAACGTTTTCCTTTGGATATTGGCTGCTTTTTTCACTCATTTTCAGTCTTGTTCTTGTTCTTGTACCTGACCGTTTTCAGAGGATTTGTTTGTTTGTTTGTTAAGCCAATTAACACTGACCAGTGAATTATTCAAGCATCATCATTCTGCCTAACTCGAGCGATGAATCAGTATTGTGTCTACGCATAATAGACAACTTGGCAAAGAAGACTAAAATGTGTCTTTAGGCACTTTGTTACTAGCAGCCTGTTGCAAAAACAGATCATTTGATCATAGTTGAATCTATGAAAATGCTAAAGATAACATAGTTAGACAGGAATAAAATTATATTTTTGTACCAACAAGGTGATTCCCAAAGAGTTGTTAGCCAAAGAGCTGATATTTCTCAGCATGGTGTACAGGACAAAAGAGGAAGTGGCAGCAAAACGAATAGCAGCATATTATGTGAACTCTCAGCAAAGGTCTATCGTTTCCCCTTTTTTCCTGTCTAGAACATCATGTTTATTTAAAGACTTATGGGAAAATAAAGGCTAAAGATAGTAAAGACCACAGAAAAGGAAAGCAAAGGAAAGAAATTGAGAAAGAAGTGAAGACAATGGTGTTCGCTGTTAACTGATTTAGAGACGTGATCCTGAAGAAACAACTTATGTGTCTTCGGAGTACCGGAAGGACAAGAACATGAAAACCCAACTGAGTCCTTGAAGAACTTTCTTAAGACCAAACCTTTGCTCTCGGACATCGACCTGGAGATACAACACTGCCACAAGATTTTTTTTTGACCATGGCTACCCGACAGAAGTTATCCAAAAAAGAAGGGAATATGCTCCACTGCGTAAACTGTGCAAGAGACGAGCCCCAGCAAGGTTTCGGTTCTTCTATGTTGACAGTCCCATTACATATAACAGAGCAACAACAAAGGAGGATTAAGGGACTAAAATTAAGGGCTATTCGTGAGTAAACAGCTTATGGAAAAGCTTCGGAGTAGAGACACAAGTAACTGTTTATCAGGACAATTTAGAATCAGATAATGGTGCTCTACAAATCATTAGGTCACATTTAGCAAGACATTTTGATAATAAATGTGGTTTAATCTAACTATAATATGGAGCATACACTTGAGAGTAGGGAAGCACACACACAGAACCAGAGAGGATCTCTGTGCTCCCGGGAGTGGCCCTTCATTTGGAGGATTCCCTGTTCAGAAGTTATGTTCTAACTTCACTTTTGGAGTTTATACTATACATGTTTGCTTAGGGGAATATGACATCATTCCAGGAATATAATATAATAACATTAAATGTTAAAGGCCTGCAAAGCCCAGTCAAAAGGAAAAAAAGTTGCAACGAAAAAGGAAATGGAAAATCAAGTCATAATATTCTGGTAAGGGATGCATATAAATAATAAGGAACATGAAAAGATGAAACAACTGGGTTTTAGACATACATATTACTCATCATACAAACAAGGACATGCAAGAGGTGTCGCAATATTAATGTCTAATAAAAAACCTTTCAACTAATTAGACAAATAGCAGACAAAGAGTGGCTATATATCCTAGTAACTGGACTCGTTGACCATAAGCCAGTGAGATTGCTCAATGTTTACAGACCACCAGGTAATGACCAAATGCTAATTAAGAAAGTATTTAACATGATTACTGAAGAGACCAGAGGTACCCTTATGTATGGCAGAGACTGGAACATACTGTTGCAGCCCTCTGTTGACTCTACTAATACAACTAAAAGAATGAATCTGAAGACATGTACAGTGAAGAAGTTTTTGCAGGAAGCAAAAAGCTTATGATGGAAGGAGCTGCACCCCAAAGAGAGACGGTTTACCTTCTTCTCTCGTCCACATAAAGTTGACTATTTTTTCATGTTTAACTTGGACAGACACGGGATTACTAAATGTGACTTAATGGTCAAAGATGTGTCAGACCACGCAGGTGTTTACGTGTCCTTACATTTAGACACAGAAACAAAGTCTACAACCTGGAGGCTCAATAAAAGTTTACTAAATGCCCCCTTATGTAACTGATTAATCAAAAAATGAATATAACAGTGATCCAGAACGAAATGATAATGACGGAGTATCCCCAAGCATTCTATGGGACGCATATTACAAAACATTTAGGGACACAGTATCACCCCTACTATTAAAATGTTTTAACATTATACTCAAAAGCAGAGAAATACAGATGTCTTGGAGGTAGGCCATAATCTCAGTAATACCAAAGACAGGTAATGATAAAACAGAATGAATTTCATGCTGCCAAATATCAATATTGAACTTGCACTGTAGACTATTTGCATCAATACTGGCAGGTAGACTTGAAAATATAATTCCTCATATTATAAATGATGATCAGACAGGATTCCTCAAAACTAGACAAACTCATGATAACATAAGGCAAGCCTTACACTGAGTGGATGGTATGAGCAAAAATCAAAAGGAGTCCATTGTTTTGAGTCTAGATGCAAACAGTTCAATGGGAATATCTTTTTCTGACATTGCAGTGATTTGGTTTTAATAAATAAGTCATTCAGCTGGTAAAAAACGTATATCGCTATCCAACTGGGAGAATAAAAATAAATGGGGCTATGACCAATGTAGTGCCCATTCAAAGAGGCTGTTGGCAGGGGTGACTTTTTAGTCCAGCCCTATTTGCTTTATTTATTGAACCTCTTGCACAAGCAATTAGAGAGGAAAAAGAAATCAGAGGAGTATATACTAAGGATACTGAATACTGAAGGATAGTAAAACTTCCACAGATGATATATTGGTAAACTTTACTCACTCTGAAACAAGTTAACCAAAATTGTTGTCAAGTATGAAAACATTTGGTGATTATTCAGCAAACAAAAATACAAAAAAACTCAGGTTATGACATACAAATGTGTACTAGACAGATGAAAACCTGGGTTATAAGATTCCCAAAACATTATCTGAGATCTATGATATAAATTATTTACTGATTATAAGGGAATCAAAGGAAGGTATACATAGATGGACTTTGTTATGCAAGTCAAGTGGTAGTAGAGTTGACATAAACAACTCGATCAGTCCTGGTTGAAATACCAATGAAACTATTTAATATGTGGAGCAGAATGCTCTCAGGATTCATATGGAAGCCCAGAGTGAGATACACAACACTACAGCTTCCTGCAAAGTCATTTTAAAGCTGCAGAATTGAGATATTTAATCTACTGGTGCAACCCTTCCTACAAAGCAAAATAGTAAGGTGGACATGACTCAAATAGATTTACCATTGCAAACAATAATCAGAGACAGGAAATCACATTTAGAACAGAAAGAAAATCTAAACTGTGGGACAAGAACACCCCTAAATATCTGGTTTGAAGAATATGAAAAACTAAAATTAGGAAATCAGATGAAACAGCTACGATGGGTAGCATATGATAAAGAATTTGCTCCAGCCCAGCAAGATAATCGCTTTAAACGTTGGTCAGCCAGAGGTGTTTGGACATCAGATGCAGGGCAAATGCACAGTTTTGAAAGACTTGAGGACAAACATGACTTGGAAAAGCAAGACTACTTCCGATATCGGGGGTTAGATCCTATTTTAACAGCAACATGAAACCTAGGGATGAAAGTAATACTGGCCTAATCATCCTACTAACTGATGCGTACAAATCTAAGATTACACAACTGAATAAATCCTGTTCAGTTCACGGAAGAGAATTTACATGGAAAAATATGATTAGATTTTTTTTTACTACCCAAAAACTAAAATTAAAGCAGAAGGCCTAATGTAAATGTGGACGTTGTTGGAGACAGTGTGGAGAACTGGTAGCTGATCACTTTCACATCTTCTGGGGTTGCCCAGCTATTCAACCATATTGGAGTGAAACTGTAGAAGTAATTACCCATGTGATATGTTTTAAATTGAATGGTTTCTTACCAGGCAGCTGGTAAGAAAGCAGTTACCAGGAGATGGCTAATGAAAGAACTCCCAGTAAAGACAGAATGGAAAGAAAAAGTACAGGAAATGTATAAAATGGAGAAATGAACTTTTTCAGACTGTAGAATGGATCAGCTCAGTAAATACTGGAGGTAATGGGAAAGCTATATTGAACATGAGGGCGCCATATCATGTAGTAGTTAATATGTGGAATAAGGTATTTCGATAGAAAAACTGAAGTAGATATGTATATGCTTGTTGTTAAACCCTTTTATTGTCAATGAGCCCTCCACATAATGAACATCTGCTAAAACCTGTACCACTAATCAGACTGGCGGCCACAATGTTGATGCCTTACAAAGCTCTCGGTTTTTGAAAAAGGGGAGAAGAAGGAAGGGATGACCTCAGATTATACCTATACCACCTGTATGTCAACGACATATGGGACGGTCACTGATCAACCTGGATGGCTTGAACTTGATTTACTTGGTGTTACATCTGTGCCATATTTTGTACCCCCTTTTGTTTTTGTTTGTTTGTTTTTACTTTTCCCTATATTGCTGAAAAAATGGTAAAATGCCCAATTAAAACAAAGTTCAATAAAAAGAAAAGTCCTTAAGAAATGGAAAGAAATCCAGGCACAGCTAGACACAGAACGCGAGCGATGTATCTGACTCTTCATTTGATCCATCTACTGTTCACTGAAGCCTCATCTGACTCTGTTAAAGGGAAACAGGAAGTAAAGACCGAGGTACACCAAATTATATAATAACTAGACTGAAAATTAGTGGCATCAGGTATTTTGTAGTGTTAAATCCAAATTTGAAATTTCTGGTTCACATCATTATCACTATGGATTGGGGAGATCAGGCAAGAGGTTTAACAGTAGTGTCTGCTGCCCTTAATAAAACATGGTAGAGGCTCTGTCATGGTTTCATGCTGTAGTTTGAGTGGTTGTGGGGATCCTGTCAAAAGTGATGGAAATATGAATGTAGAAAAGTACCATCAGATTTTAAATCGTCATTGGCCTCCTCAGAGCCCAGACCAGTGTGGGATCATCTTGACCGAGATCAGAGCTTAAGGCAGAAACAAGAAGCCTGGAGAAATATTCCTGAAGACTACTTAAAGAAATTATAAGAAAGCGTGTCTAAAAGAGTTCAATCTGTGTTGAAGAGCAAAGCTGGTCACTCCAAATATTGATTTTAAACCTGTTAGAACTGTATTAACTCTGCCTTTTCTTTTTTTTTCTTTTTTCCGCATTTGAAGAAATTGTTTCACCCATTTTCCTAGCAAAATATAAAGAACCAAGGAGTGGTTCAAGGCTTTTGCAGAGCACTGTGACAGAGATAGAAAGTTGGGAGAGAAGATAAGATAAGATAAGATAAGATAACCTTTATTAGTCCCACACGTGGGAAATTTGTTTTGTCACAGCAGGAAGTGGACAGTGCAAAAGTTATGAAGCAAAAATTAGAATAAAATAAAATAAGAATAAATACAGTACACAACTGTACAGAATAGAATAAAATAAAATACTATATACAGTAGAATAAAATAGAATAAAATATACAATAAGATAAAAATAGAATACAAATAGAATACAAATGCTATATAAGGAAAGAGACGTCAACAGTTTTTCAGTCGAATGAAGACACCCGGGCACAGTTTAAGTCACAAACTTACCTGCCACAAACAAGAAGTGTGGAATGCCTCCAATCTGCTGACAAGTTGTTGTTATCTTCCTCCATGCTATGTTAGCTTTTGTTCTAACAATCACTGCGCTGCTGCTGACACGTGGCATAGTAAACACAGAGCAAGACAGAACCGAATCGAATCGATTGGTCCGTTGTCATCGATATCCAGTGTAGCTTTCTGAGTCACTGTCCAAACTATCCAATTCAATTACTGAATCACTGCATGTCTGGTGTTATGCTTCTCTATCCTAAATCTACTGCTGTTACAGTGACAATAACATAAACGTTTCAAATTCAGCTACGTCCTTTATTGAGTGAACCAGTAGTGCATTTGTGTTTTAAACTGCTGTTTTAAATCTTTGACAGTGTATGTAAATTTCCATGACCTATATACAAGCACACTATGTGCTGGGACAGACTGAATACGTTTGACACACTGAGTCATTGTCGTTGTGAAAATGGCAGTATGTTATTTTTAATTATATCCATACAATACAGTTACATTTTCACATTTCAGTCATTTTCATGAATATTTTTTTGCAGCCCTTTTTTCATACTGCATCGTGTTTGGAAATCGTAAACACTTATTATTCATATCCGTGTATTTTAAAGCAGTCATTTTCTACACATTATTATTCACGCCGTGCGCTTCACACTTTCCATCTACTTGATGTTCGAGTGTTGCATTGCAAATTGCAGGTGGCATTATATTTAATACACTTCATTTGCAATGTTCTTATTTATGCTCTGCTTCTCTCTGCTGGATTCTAATGTCATTTGTTGCTGCTGTGGCCCAATTAAAGTTTCATCTTGTCGTATGTCTAATGGATGATTACCTGGATGCTGTTCTGTTTTTCTCCACTCTATCTTAATAGCTAATTAAAAAAAAAAAAAAAATCTGTCGGTTACTTCAGTTTTTCTCAGATTCTCTTTTTTCCTTCTCTCTGCACAGGAGCAGAGCCCCAGTAACGCCACATCCCTGGCCATGATGCAGGAGCCGCAGGAGGTGGTGGAGGAGACGGTCACCATTGAGGAAGACCCCGGCACCCCCACCTCCCACGTCTCAGTGGTCACCTCTGATGATGGAACCACACGGCGCACAGAAACCAAGGTAAGATGCAAAGCTGCACACACAGCATGGTCACAGTGCATAGGCAGGGGCTGGTGCTGATCCATAAAAACTAGTGACGACATGATTAAATAGAAAGGTGAGTTATACAGTGGGGCCAATAATTTGATACGCTGTTAAATTTGCGCATTTATAGCACTTAAATGGAGCAAATTTCTTTTCATTTCTTTGTAAGTGACCAAACTTACAAATTCAGCAGGGGATCAAATCATTTTTGTCCCCCACAGATATATTAGCTTGCTGTCGATTTTTTCTATATTACTGTGTTGATGGAGTTATTCAGTTAAAATTTGAAACTTCAAAATGTTTTTTTTTTTAGAAAGCTATGACCTGTGCATAACACTGATAAGCCATACTTTTTCTGCGTACTATCACACGAGTAGGACACCTCAAAGCAGCGGCATTGTTTTGGCACATTGATCCCAATAACCTCATAGTAAAAAACTCCCCAAAGTCCCTTTGATCCATTTCAGTATTGCTCAAATTATGCTTGTGGATTACTGCTTGGTACTGTATCTCCACTCCCAGACTTCCATTCTTAAGAACTATAAATCCCATAATCCTACAGCCCAAAGTGGTTTCATCTCCTTCTCATGGCTTTATTTGCTTCATTTTCTTTCTTTTATTTGTTATTATTATTATTATTATTATTATGAGCAAACTCCCCTGATGTTCTATCAGTTTTGTGCTCCTCAAAAGCTCCTTTGTTGATTTACTGTGTTCTTTTGTTTTTCTGTAAGGGTATATCAGCTAACGTGAAGGTGAGTTGACTTTTGTACCAGTATAGCTTTTCCCATCACGCCGCCATTATTTGTGTGCCCATACAGGCTATAGCAGCAGCGTGCAACACAACTCTGCATCATCACAAGCTAAAAGCGACCTCTCACTTAAGTCACTGCTTGCTGCTTCCACCTCGGTTGATCTGTCCCTAGCAATACTCTCTTTTGCATAGTTTTTCTCTGTCTTTGTTTTATGTAGTGTCTCAGTATTCCTTGGCGGAATCATAAATTATAAGAAAGTCTATAATTTATAACTTTGATATACAGCTGCAAGCAAAAGCTTGACAATCTGTGGCCTTAGCAGTAAATATGGAGGTGAAATTAGAATCAGACTCTTTGAATCAGTGAGACGCCAGTCTGGTGTGAGTTTGGAAAAAGGATCAATCAAAGTTGGACCTTCACAATAATGTCTGAGAAAGCAAATAATGGCACAAACACATCAGATTTGTGGGGCCTGCACAAAAACAGCAGCTCGTTATGCGTCCTCTCTAAAGAGTTTTGACTAATGCAGTCCTTTTTACAGCACATTTTCCTTAATAAATAAATGTCCAAGTCTAGTTTTTATCTATATCTAATTTTAGGACTTTTGTGAAAATCTGATGACGTTTTAGGTCATATTTATAACGAAACACAGTGAAGTGTTCACAAACATTTTCCTGAAACTGTAGGCTTTAAATTATAAGGTTGAGGAATTTTAATATCAGTGAAATTGTTTTAGGCTTCTTGAAATCAAAGTAAATTCGGTGTTTAACATGTAAACCAGGACAAAATCATTTGCTACCTTGCTGAAGATCTCAGAGCTGCGAAACCTTTTCAGGCAGCATCATTAATCTGCTAAAGCCTGAGATCGTCGTTGTATTTGTATTTGACCAAACACCATCATCAGAATAATGCTGGGACTGAAAATTCAGTTTTTCTACATTTTAAGGCTTTCAGAGATACAGTTGTATTGCAAAATCTTTGAGGGGGGATTCAGATATACGCCTTTGTGGCTACAGTCAGCTGCTGTAGCTGGAGGCTTCCAGAGCAGTGGTGAGGAGCTGTGTGGAGCTCTTACTCCTGTGACTGTAAAACTGTAATTAAAAAGCCTGGTCTAATCCCTCATCAGGGAGGACCCGTTGCCCTCCAGCCTGTTTACTGCTAGGGGATTGGCCACACAAACTCTCTCACACGCTTTTATGCATTACAGCGCAAAACTTGTTAGGAGTAACACACACAAAACGCGCGCAGTAAAACATCACACTAATCAAGGGCTTTGCTGCCGAGGACGGGGAAGGAGGAGGCTAGTTTTAAGGGCCCGCCACCCGGCTGAGAGGTGGGGGCCGCCTGTTTTCTGGAAGTCACTTTGAGGGGGAAAGTAGATTAAGCAGATTGCTCAGGGTGAACTTGTGGAAGGTTGTAGGTCTGTGGTGGTAAACAGATCCAGACCCAGTTGAGAATTTAAACAGAGAATTTCGTCCTGCTCGCTTTCCTTGTCTGTCTTTTCCCCCAACTCCTCTCCTGTCTTTGACTTCCTTTTCCCTATCCCTCTTTCCATTTCTCCCAGCAAGTCAGTTGTATTTATGTGCATACGTGCTCTTTTAAACCAACGTTTTGCCATGTTTTCTAATGCTAACACACTCCTTTCCCTTTATGATTATCCCCCATCTCACTGTTTGAAGATAAAGCACTTCTCCACTTTTTCCACTTGATTGTCTGTGGGGGAAAAAAAACGGATGGGAGTTATGTTGTAGAACGGTGTGGTTGTGCAAAGAGGGGTAAATTTCAGGTGACAATTGCAGTTAATGTTGGAAATTTCTCATTTAAGGCTGCAAAACAGCTCTGAATAACCTTTCATTGGCAGATTAACTGCTGGTTCTGTTCATGCGCTCAATCAGGTCAACTCAAAAGTGAATTGGCCCAGACCCTGAACGTGCATGTGAGTTAGAACACATATACATGCTCAATTAGAGCCACATTCTACCTCCTGCCCCACAATGCCATGCTTTTTTTTTTCTTTTTTCCTTGGCTGCCTTCCAGCCCTCTTTTCCTGCTGGCAGACACTCTGAATAAAACACCGGTCATTTCAGTGCTAAAGTACAGTTGGACCAATAAAAGCAGCATTCTTTCTCATTGGTCTGGATGTGAGTTAGTGTGTGTGTGGATGCAGACCACCAAACCAATGGCATTTTCATAGCCCGTCATTCACTGGCAAGTCAACCTGAAGCAGCAACTGGTTATTATCTCCCAGAGAAAAAAAAAGGCCAAATGGTGATTTATTCATGTATGGCTGTTATTAAAAAAAGAAATTGTCTTTAATGAAGATAGACTGCACACTCAACAAGCTAGGCAGTTACTTGAGCAGAGTAAGAACTCTTTTCTCTCAAGATGCAGACAACTGCTGTAGCCATGTGACATGGTTTATAAGTATGGCCGAGCCCGGTGCATAATTAGCTTTGAAATCTGACAAGAGTCTTAATTTTCTTTATCCTCCTAAAAGTTGATGATACACTGCAACAGTGGTGTCAGATATATTGTGAACCCCTTTTTAAAACTGGCTTCAGTGGAATGATTGCTAACGAAGCAGCTAATCAAAGGAAAATTGTCACCTTGGGACGTTCTTGAAATCGACACAGCTGTCAATAGCTCCATCTCCTGTGAAGCGCAGAGATCGCTAAGCTCGTTCCTCTAATGTTGAAAGTGTCTGACACCCACAGGAAAAATGATTTGACTGGTGCTTCGGATACAATGTAGTCAAAATTGCTGACTGGGTTTCCGTCTTTGTCTATTCTCACTGCAGGAGGCTAATGAGAGTTAGCCTGCTAACTCTGCGTGGGGCTACAGAAGTTGAAGCTTCCTGACAAATGCTGGATTCAGAGGAATAATTAACAATCGAGACAAAACTGAATAATAATGTCTGAGTCACGATTTGAACAGGCCTAGTGTTAAAGCCCACCTTCCCAAAAAATTTTATGTGACCATAAAATGCATGGAAAAGCAGCATGTAGCCACTGTGACATCATCCATCGTTTAGGGAAGTTCCCTGGTGCTGAGCAATTTAACGATTGCTACCTCGGTATTTTGAAACCAGCGACAACAGGCAAGAAATTGAAACTGAGAAACCAAGGGACACCACACTCTCGTATGCCCTAAAAGCCTGTTTTATCCTCCTTCTTGGCTCTAACTGGGACCATAGCTTACAGAATGAACATGATGTTGCATTTATGAAGACTTGAAACTAGCCATTAAGACCATAACCTCAAATAAATCAAGTGAGAGGTTGTTTTCCCCATAGGCTTCTACATCTGGACTTCTTTTTTTTAAAACAGCTCTTAATAAATTAGAGAGGTATGTTTAACCTGAAGCCTGAAGTTTCAGTGTCACGAAAAGGTAACCTATGCTTAACACATTTTGTTTGAAATCTGCTGTAAGTGCCATATATGGAACAATGACGCACTTTAAGATGAGGTTTTATTTATATATATTTATATGTGTGTGTGTGTGTGTGTGTATGTATGTATATATATATATATATAGAGAGAGAGAGATATATATATATATATATATATATATATATATATATATATATATATATATATATATATATATATATATCTATCTGCTTTCTGTGTATTATTGTAATTATTGTAGGCTCTTTACCTATATAGTATCCTATTAGAATCTTCCAGATTCCTGATCTGATTCCTGATCTGGCACCTCCACCACTCCTTTCCCCTTCCACATTTCCACCTTGTCCTCTTCCTGCTCATTTCAAGCCTCATGTCCTGAACTGAAATCAGAGCTCTAACACACTAAAATAGGCATAAACATGCCTTTTTATTCTCCATTTTGTCGCAGTTACTATCGGCAGATTAGACCCTCCCCTCCGACAGCTAACAAGAGCCGGCTAAACAACAACAAGAACAGCTGGTTATAAGCTAGCATTATGCTAATGTTTGACTCCAGCAATGTTAGATCTAGCTCAAAGTGACTCAGGCCAACAGAAAAGTTAAAATTCCTTAAAACTTTTGGTGTCGCTGTCATCCATCAGAAGTGAGCTTCATTGGCTCATCGACCTATATCAGCCTCCTTTCACAAAGCTTTACAGCATCCTCCAGACTGAATAGCTGTGGATGCTCCACACCCGACATTATCACATAAACAGTCATCTGACGGATTTATTGCTAGGTGTTGATGTTATTAACATATAGTCTGTACAAAAAAATTTTTGATCCAAAAAACAGAAACACTCTGACCAGCCAGCTGTGGCCATTTTGGGTTTCAAGCGGTTAAAAGAAAGAATATCACAGTCTCATGACGGAAAACACATAGTAGCTAAATATCTGAATTATGGGAAGAGCTTTACTCCTTCACAAATATTTGGCCCCTCCTCTGAGGTCCCACTGGCACTGGAGGAGACTTCTCTTATACATCTGTGGTTTAGTGGTGATTCCAGCTCATTAAAATAGCAGTGTATATGTTTATTAGATCATGTTGTTATTCCTAAGCTGTTTCTCTTTTGCACACTGTTGCTTGTTACACTCAGACTATGTGAATCAGAACTGTGAGGATCAGTATGTAATGAAACAAATTTTCCCACGTATCCCTCCAACTTCAGGTCACCAAAGTGGTGAAAACCATCACCCGTCGCACCTACCACCCATTGTTGGTGTCTGACAACTTGTTAGTGGAGTCCAGGCCTGCCACACGCACCCCCACCCCGGTCACCAACTCGACCCCCACCCTATCCGAGACAGACCCAGTAAAGGACGCCGAACCTGTGTGATTTGTGTTGTTTCTTGCCTCCTCCTGCCTGCCTGAATTTTGCCAAGATATAATAACAGTTTTAATTTTCCTCATTCTCTTTAAGAGAAGATGAAAACTAATCTCAGGTTTTTGCAATCATAAGCTGCTCAAAAATCTGATTACGCCCTCAGTTTTGCCTCACTAACACATGGCCACCTTGTCAATTTAAGCGCCCGATAAAGTGAATGCCACAGAGGTTGTGAAATGTCTTGCAGTGCTGTAAAGTGGACAGTTTGACGCCTGCTACTTTCCCCTCTGTTTTAACAGTTTGGTAAACAGTCTAGGACTGTGTCTAACTGCCTGTGGGTTTTTTGTTTGCTTTGTTTTTTTGTTAAACATTTTTCAGTACTGCTGCGACTTTCCAAGCATGTACAAACACAGAAATCTTGAGTATTGCTACATATGCATATATATTTGCAACCAATTTAGCAATTCTCTTTTAGGCCTGTTTGCACCACTTGAGCATATTTCAGAGGCTCTTCTGAAACCCGGGTCCCTCGTCTCCCCTTGCGTGACGGTTTAACGCCTTGTGAACTTGAGCGCACATCAAAGAGCGTTTGAAACCTATCCGATAGCTCCCTTTGCAGCCCTTGCAAATCGCCTAAAAAGCTGTGTTTGTACAAGGCAGCCGGGCGTGTCGAGGCTGGGAAGCTGTAGCATTCAACGTACCCTCCTCTCAGTTTCTGTCAGAATAAAATAGCACCAAGTATTAACAAAAGGTGAATAAAAAATAGTAGATATGATCAAGAAACATATATATCTGAGGAAAAAATGTAAGAAAAAGAAATGTATATATTAAAAAATGTGGTTAAATGGCATTTATTGTGGCCACGTAGCCACCTCATGCACAGTATGACATTTAGGCTCTAGCTCCTGTTGGTTCATCGAGGCCCAGCAGTAGCACCAGAGCAGTCTAGACTTGGGGTCCTGCTATGACCTGCCTCAGTGAACAAGATGAAAGCGAGCTCATTATTGTGATTCTAAGGTCATACCATCCTTTAGCTGATGTAAATCAAGCAAATGAGCTCTTTGTTTTTTTTCATTATGCCACTCCACCTCAGCTTTGTGCAGTTAGAAACAAATGCAAACTATTCAGTAATTACTGTACTTGAAACATGGAAATGAACCTTGACGTTCCTGAAATAGGCCGTCTTATGTAGCTCACAGTAAGAGTGTAATCAAGAAGCAAGGCCAGTGAAAATTTCTATTTGTTTCAAGCCAGTTAATGAGGATGCCGTGTTTAACAACTGATATGTGGTTTATGCGTTTGCTCCTGGCGCCGTCCTTTGTGGTGCGGTTTAATGCTTCATTGTGGTTCCATGATATTATTACGTGCCTCTGCTCCTGATTAAAATCGGAATCATGGCATTGATGGGAAAATAAAGACAGTGTTTTCAGATTAACAGGGCCGTACTGAAAATGAAGCCCATTGGAATCAGGAATGAGCAGGATCGTTTTTTTTCTTTTTCCTTAGATTTTAAGTTTTCAAGGGAGCAAAATTCTCTGCAACACCTTGTCAGGCACAACGTGAACTACATCAGGCCTGCGCCCCTTGCAGATGACGGTTAATTTTCATCAGCTTCATTAATTTTAAAGATGAATTTATAGCCACGGACAAAATAGCCAATTATCAGCCACAGCAGAATTCAGTGGGCAGCAAATTGCTTTCTATATGGGCAGAGAGCCGAAGGAGGGAGTCGCTGTCTGTCATTCTCCAGCCAGAAAACCACAGAGACAGCAGAGGAAGCAGAGTTATTTAGCTCAAGGATGATGCGAATTTGAGAAATGTGTGCACGCAGGTCTGGCTTTAACAGTCCCTCAGCTACGGACTGTGATGCTACATTGCTCATCTGGAGCCATTCGGGACTCAAGGTCCAGTGGAGCTATACAACTTCCATCAGGCTCAGTTGCAGCACTATTCAGCTTGAATTTGCACTTCCTGTGTACACACAGCATCTGGGGTTTAAATTTGGAGTGTTTGTCATAAAGCAGATCGGATGTGCTGCTTTTTTTCTAACCATCACGGTGTTACACAGGCTGAAAATTAAATATTGGTCAGTTAGTACTCAAAGTATTTAAACCTAAGGATAGGTTTGGTGTAACATTGTGCTACGCTGTCTGACAGTGTGTATCCGTTTCTCCATGCAGGTGACTAAGATGGTGAAGACGGTGACCACTCGGACAGTGCGTCAGGTGCCCCTGGGCCCCGATGGCTTGCCGCTGCCTGAAGGCACGTCCCCGCTGGGCAGCTACACCGATTCCATCGACCGGCGATACCTGAAGAATGGAAGTGACCGCTTCATAACGCCTCAAGCAACCTCAACCCTGACGCGCTCCTACAACAACTCCTACAACGATTCATACGGAGAGACACCGGAGAGCCAATACATTCGCCATTATGGTCTTCACGATGGCTACGCCGATTTGACAGATAACTACGGCAGTCTTTCTCGTGGTGTCAACTTCCGGCCGCCGCGGTACCCATACATGCCTAATAGCTACCGGCCAGAGAATAGCTACACCCTGCCTATCAGAAAGGATGATTATGGCCATGTGGCGCAGCCCCAGGTGCCTATGGGCAGCAGCACTGTGGATCTGAACCGCTCACAACCAGAACGCTTCCAGCCTGAGCCGTACGGTCTGGAGGATGATCGCCGCAGCTTGGGCCCCGAAGAAGAAGAGCCATATGAGCTGGAGCCTGATTACTCCACTGCCAACCGACGCACCCTGCCAGGGGCCAACCGTGGGCGCACCCACCGGGAACCGCTGCGTGATGGGCCCCGAGTCAGGTGAGGGTTGCTTGTACAAAGGAGACCATTGCTAATATTTGAAATAGTGAGATTGCTATATACAGCCATATATACTGCTACTACCGCTTATGGGGCATAGTAATTTGGTTCATACAGTGTATATATTTTACTTTTTTGCACTGGAGTTCTGTTTTGGAGTATTTTATGCTTAAGATACTTTGTGTTAACACAAGTAAGTGAACTCTGCAATGAGAGAGAAGAATATTTGTCTCGTTTTCACCATAAAAAAAGACTACATCATAGTAAACAGATGTCTGTTGTCTGTGAGCAACTTGTTTGAGAAAGGAAGCATGGAATAAAGTGGTTTTGATTGCCATTTTCCTGCAAGTAGATAGTGAACATGTTTTTGTGTCAGGGGTAAAGAGGTGGGAATGAGAGACATGATGAGGGAGAGTCGGAGAGGACAGCGGGCTTTTGTCAGCTGTCTTTCAAAGCCTTTCCTTTTTTCAGGATCCTTTGTAGAGAGAGGCATAAAAAACTTGGCTCCACTGGGCAGAAAAAAGCTTGTCAGCCTCTAACAATAAGATCCCAAAATGGACCCTTGTCTCCTAATAGTTTCCAATCAGTTTGTTACCGCCCAAAGGAGAACCTGAGAAAAATGTCCACTCTCAAGTAAATCGAAGAGAGGGTTTGAAGTCGACTTGGTGTGTCTTAAAGACTTCTTTTCAATCAGCGATCTGTAGCAGATGGATATTTTCAAGTTCCTACACCTTTCCTCCACCAATCTGAGGGCTAAAATGTTTGGGCCTGAAGCCAAGTCTAAAGACAGGCTGTGGAGGTTTAAGTGCAGCACAGAGGAAGAGAGGAAAGAGTCTGGATGTGTTTGGTTTTTGTTGTATTTAAAGAAGCTCTCCATAACTTCCAGGAAATCATTGTTATTAATGACGTCCACGTACAGAAGGTTAGCTGCACTGAAGCTGAGAATTTTAAAGATAACATATTAAATTATTGGGGCCATTAGAAATGCAATAGGAAGGTGTAACTCAGAATAAAGATGGAGTGGCAACGGCCCCATGCGGCTCATGTCATCGTCAACTCTTTTACACGGATAGTGACAAATATCTTTTCTTTTATTTGTAAGCGTTTATCTAAATATAAATCATAAACCTAAATAGCTTCATATGCTACATGTGATTTTGAGCAGTGTTTAAACGTCACAAAAAGAAGAAAAGGCACGGTTTTGAGCATTTTGTTACAGGTCAGGCACATTAACCCTCACATTAATATCAACAATAGGGGTTTTTAAGTGGAAATATAGGAATTAAGATTGAAATGACTGAAAAGGCAAGGCACTACTTTTCCCTTACATTCAAAGGAATGAACAGCCACACCTAGCTTTTGCAGCAACTGCTTGCTACCTTTTGTTTTATTTGTTCTTTGAGCATATCGTGCAAAATGTCTGGAACAATTTCCTCTCTCTGGCATTTGTTATGAACATCTTTGACCCTCAGTTAATGGTGTAGCATGGTAAAGGTACACGAGATAGGAAATAATCTCAATTCTTAAAATTCAATCCCTCTGGTGACCGTTAAAATGTAAGTGTAATGAGCATATCAATGTGCAAACATTACATTTCAGTTATGTGTGTCAATTTAGCTAATACACAGAAAAATAAATGTTTGTATTTGAAGTAAACATCTGTATGTCAGTTGCCATATAGACATTATGAATCTTGTACACTAACTGAGAGACCAGTGTTTCTGCCTCAATATCAGTATGTTGACACTAAAGTTGACCAATGATACATGCTGCATAACAAACGTACAGCTAACTGACAATTCGTCTATTTCAGTACAAAGCAACAGTTATTTATTATTGGCTAAAATTAGTATCACTTGTCACTCGCACGATAAAGTTAGCCATATAGTGGTAACTGAGCTACACTATTCTAAATAGACTAATCTGAAAATTGCCAGGAGTTTGGATGAATTAGCAGAGCTGAAGCAGAAAGTTTCTCCTTCTTATTCTCTATGTGAAGTTGTTGGGAGCCAGTCATTCATTGAACAGTTTGTTAACTTGCATTTTCTAGCTAGTGTTACTCACTGACACTGGGACTCTAAGAAAGGCACTTGTTCATAGAGTTCAGGACATCCCATAGAAATCCTCATTTACATAGAAATCCTCCATAGGCTGCTGAAGGAAACCAAAAGAGTCGTGGAAGGTCTCATTTCTCAGTTGCAATCCGTCATCCAAAGCCATGAAAAAAGCAGGATAGAGCATGTTTTACAGTGATGCAGAAGTCTGCTTTCATCCAGCATCTTAATTAAACTTATGTACACACCCACTTGTGCATTTCAGAGTACACTGATGCGGATGAGGCTCCAAAGAACAGATGGCTAATCAGAATATCTGTCTTTACACACTTTTGACTTAGCTCTGTCAATTACACACATAGTATCTGTCTGTGTCTCACTAACACACACACACACACACACACTCTTAATAATAATCCACATCTTCACAAAATGAGTCACTCCCCCATCCGCCTTGTGAGAGGCGCTTTCTCTGACAGGCAATTTGTAGCCTGCCTTACATGTGTCACAACACAGCCCTAACAGCCACATACACCCCTCAGACATGCACACTGACAGCTGCTCATGTGATTGCACACACACACACACACACACACACACACACACACACACACACACACACACACACACACACACACACACACACACACACACACAGATTTGTAGCAGCTCTTGAATGACTGCTGTCTGGTTAATTGCAGAATGAAACTGATCCAAAAAAGCCAATCTTTCTTTCTTCTTTGCTTAGTTTTTCCTGCACTCGCGTCAAAACAACAGCATCCGAACAGCTTTTTCCCTTCCAGTAACAGTAACAGTGACAGTGAGCTCACTCCGAGTGCCCAGTCTCTCCTGAGCACTCGCAGCACAATTAATATTCTTCCAAGAAAGGACTGGCTAACCCAGTGTGCTGTAATAAATCTGGGAATTTAAGGACTTTAATAACAGCTTATCATTACGTTGCAAGCCCTCAATTATGCTCGGAAATGAAGATGTTTTGTAATAAAACCTCTTTATGCGTTGGCGTCAAGCACTCATTCTGTCACCTCCGTGGAGTCCGCTGAGTGTTTGCTCGTGGACAGAAATGATGATGTCCTTTTGGGCTTCTCTGGATGTGCCTCATTTGAAAGTCTTGTATTACCATAGCTATCAAGTTCACATACATACAAAAATGCAGAGACTTGCATAGGGTGATTGGGCCAGAAAGGTGAACCATAGCATGATGGGATGTTAACAGATGGATCACATCATACATTTCTTTACATGGCAACATCTGCATTTGCTGTTTTTCTTCTTCAACCTTCAGCTTCTCCCTTTGTCATCTGTTGTTAACACAGTCAGACATGTTTTTCAGTATCTCATGTCTGATGTTCACTAAGCTGCTGGTCCTGTAAAAGAACTTAACTTTGCATCTCTGCTTTGTATCTGTGAGCCAACCATTGAAAGGAGCGGGGTTTTTTGTCTGGGCACTTTTTACTTTGTCATATCTTTCTGCGTTAATTAGTTTTGTCCATATCACGTTTCTTTTTTTATTTGAAATCTCTCTATATGAGGGAATGGCATCTCTTTCTTATCCCTGCTCAGGCTTTGCAGATACATGTTGCTCTTCCTTCCTCTCCCCATCCCCCACACTGTCTGAATGTGAATGCATCTTACTCCCTTTCGCACCAAGCCTAGCACATCCTTAATGTGTGTGTGACACACTGCGTGTGTCCACGAACACCTTTCAGGTGTGGGTGTCCTCAGGGCCAGGTTGATTATTAGCTGCTTTTGAACCGTGCCAGACTACTGAAGCTATTTTAAACCAGTCTTTAATGGTTCATCTCTCCTTGGACAGTTACATTTGGGGTAACTCCCCCCACACAGACATGTAAATACACAAAGACACATTTAGTGACCGCTTAATTGCGTAGTGTGGGGTGGGACGGTGGATGGAGGGGGTCATTTTTATCCTCTTTTGTCTGTAGTGACACTAGCCAACTCAGGCGTTTTCTCCCTTGTTCCATCTTGTCAAGAGGCATTCAAATCCAACCAGAGCAAAAGTAGTTTTTTCAGTTTTTCTGTGCTCCTTTTGAAAAAAAATTACAGCTGTGTTGCATCACCTCAATAACACTTAAAATAAGGAGAGCAGTAGTTGTAGTTTTGAAAGCAAATTGTTTCTTATTCTTGCCTGATGCAGGATTTCACCTGCTCATCAGCGTGTCTAGTGTTTTTACAGGGTGAAAGGTTTGGACTGCAGGATGCTATTTTAGCATCCAGGGTGCTAAAACAAGCCAGACCTGCCATGAAATCTGTTCATATTGTTAAGTGCAGCAGTGCATGAGTACAGGACACTCATGCACTGCTGCTCCGTGCAAAAACTCTTGGGCCCATAGCAGATGGTGATGCTTCTGGATTTTGCATTTGTGAGGTCGCCCTGGACTATTTCTTTGTATAGCGAATCATTCTAATGACCTGTCACTAAACAGCTAGTTACAAGATATCTGAGATGTTTCTGCTTAGCATTAGTTACTTTATCTTGTTCCAGTGTCTTTGACGTGTGTTGCTGGCCTCAAATTCAAAATGAGCTATTTGGTTTTTTTAATGCATTTGGTCAGTTTCAAGTTTTGATTTGTCTTTGTGCACTTTTTTACACCCATGAAAGGCTGATCAGGTATTGTTGTCACCCAGGTTTGTGAATGAGATAAGTCAAGGATGAAGCCACGTAGGAGTTTCATATTCATACCATAGGTGTAGCTACTAAAAATCTCAGGTTTGAATCTCAGTGAAGGTTAAATGTCAGAGGTAGAGTTTTCTGAAAATCTTGTGAATAGATGATCAGGAGACTGAGAGAGGTACCTCTGGCTGATGCCAGTATTTTTTTTTAATCATTATTATTAATTTAGGATTTAAATGATTGTCGCATTTACATTACAGTTTCTGCATTCTGTATTATTCCCTTCTGTGGAAGCAGGGTGGTTATACTTCCACTCTGTGAATGAAACAATGTCACTTTATTTAAAAAATAATAATTAAATCAAATAGTGGTGTGAAAGAAAATGCTATCAGAAAACCAGAGTAATTAAAAAGTGACTGGATGGAAAGACTCCAGCTCTCTGTTCCTTTCACTTCCCATTTCCACAATGACTTCTATGCACGATAAAACAATATTAATTCAAAATGAGCAACATTGTCAACAGGGACAGTGACTGAAAACCTCATAAATGCCAAGATGGTATTTGTACATATGAAATGCAAACATCATCTAAGCCTGTAATCCTTCATAGTCGCCTCTTTTTATGGGCCTGCAGAAGACGAGGCTCATGCATGGCCGTGACTGAAATGCGATGCAAGTAATTGACAAACGATGAAGCAATGGGAGCATAGTGAGGATGTGACAGAGTTCAGATAAATCGATGAGTGCCAAACTCTGTAGATATGCACACATCTCATATCTACTGTATCTGCTTATCTTTTCTTCTCTGTGCTTTGTGTCATAAAACAAAACAAGCGCGCCCACGCAGTCGTATACGAAACAAATAGGCTGGACATTTACCAGCTCGATTAACATGAGGAGAGTGATCTTCTGTAATCATGCTCAGAGCATCATCATATCTGGCTGCAGAGAACCCTTTCACATCCTATGAATACACCCTACCCTGCACGCACAATGGCGCCAATTTAAATGCAAATCCTGACATTCCCATCACTCAGCCTCAAGATGTCTGCTTCACCAAAGGCCCCGCCGCGTTGGCCCAGATCTAAATGAGGCACGATCTGCACAACTGTACATCTTATCTGTGTATTGAAGTGCACATGAGAAACACGGCACGGCAGATAATGTGTCTGCGTGTGTGAGTGTGGCGGGTATGTGCAGTGTTGTTGATGCTGAGATTGTGAACTTCCCTTCTTTTAGTGCGGGGTAATTTCTGCCTTTCTTTGCCTTGTCAAGTCAAATACTCTACAGCAAAAGAGATCTCTGAATGTTGTTGTATGTGTTTGGATCGTGGCGTACACATGGAAGCAATTAGTAAACCAGCAGCACGTGTACTTAAAACTTCCCTCCTTTTCCTTGTAGTGTGTCAAGAAGCTCAGTGTTTTTTTGCCAAACCTCAGAGCAGCAGTTGTTGTCCAAATGATGTGCTGTAATCAGGCTTCTGCGCTCGTGATTGGCCCCTCCCTCCATACTGTGGTTACAGGCTGCTGTTGAGATTTGTGGCTCCCCAAAATGTTCCATAAAGATTAGAGAGGAAAAAGAAACTTTTAAAAGAATCGTAAACACAGAGAATACACCAAATGCCCTTTGCAGTTCAGGTTTGTTGTGACTTGACATATGCCTTCAAGCTACAGCCATTCAGCACCACGGCTCTTTCAATTTAGTTAACTTGCAGCCTTTAGCCGCAGGGCTGTTCTTGACAGCCTTGTTGTCTTACTCCATCTCTATTAATCCTCCTTCCATCCACCTGAATAGGAGATTTAGAATCTTTTTATAATAGTTAGGCAGGAGTTTTTCTTTTAGTACATCTCGCATCGATTTTTCTGGCAGCAAGATGCACCAAGTTGTACCATAAAAGCCAAAATGTCACTTATGGAAAAGACAACGCAACAAATGAGGGAGGGCACGTGTCCTGCAGACAAGATGGCTGCTCAGCACGACTGCTCCAGCTAACTTTTAACCAGCTTCTATCGATTATACAACTTCCACGCTTATGCAGTTTATCGGCCCATCTCTAAGCATCCAAGTCTCTTATCTGGCAAAGAACAGAAAAAAACATTGAGATAAACTGAGTGCTCAAAGTTTAGCACAAATTAACAAAATATATTTTATGTAATGACTTTGAAAGCAGTAATATCCAAACGTCCTTGCTTTTTGTTCCACTGTGCTGAACTTGGAAACAGAGAGATGACTGATTTAGGTGTGCAAGCACTTAACGTTGTGCTATTTGCCCTCCAGCTCTCGTTATTTTGTGGAGGGCTTTTGATAGCACACGAATATGGAAAATTGCCTGCTGCTGTAAAAGTATGCAGGACCATATCAACTTGCCGGCCTTAATATGCTTTAAACGTCCTGTTCTATACATATTTTGCCCTAGGAAGGTCTCCAGTACCTTTGCATTGCTTCATGCACGTTAGATCTGTGAAAACCTGATTAAATTTGTTGCACTCCACAGCTGTTGTTCCAAAAGGTGCTGTTTCAAACAACCCACACTATGCAAACCATCCAAAATCTGGTTGTAACATAGAGTGGAAAGGAAACAAAAAAACTGACGTACGCCTTCACAGCTTTCGTCTTAATAAGAGGAGACGTGAACGGGAAAGATGCTTGTGGGGAACTTCCAAAAGACCCGCAGCTTTGTGTTGTCACTTTTCTCCTGTTGCATTCGATACATTTAGTCAGCTCATTATAAGCAATGACTAAGAGCAAATGTCACGTCTGTATTTTTCTTTCACAAGCGATCTCAGATAGCAATTGAAAATCGCTTTTTGAAATGTCAGAGATTTCTCCTGCCAGGTAGTAAACCACTCACTACGGCGGTTGATTCTTTGGAAAACGGCTTGAGCTTAAATTTCAAGGTTTGAACAGAAAATGTGTTCAAACCGGGGCCAACATCACTACAATTTGACACCTAGACTGCCTCGCAACATAGAGAAGGTGATGAAGTAGAGGATTTTCATTTGAAGTAAGCACTAAACATTCATCAAATTTGTTCATAAAAACAAAGTGCCGATGCGTGGGAAGCATAATGAATAAAAAACACATTACAACTAGAGCTTGGTCAGGGATTCGCTGCTTACCACTGACCACCATTTTGTCACACCACTAACCACCATATATCAAGTACCACAAGCGGAGAGCAGCTGTATTATGTAATGAGGGTACGCAGTTTCAAGCTGTGGAGTATGTCGAGGTATGATAATGGCTGTGCATAAGTGCACTCATGTAATAATATTCCTCTTCCCATGTTAAGATTTTTACCCCCTAAACATTCTCCTTATAGACAAAAGAGACATGTTAGTGAAACAAGCTCCAAAAATGTTCCTTTGAACTTTTCTGCCAGTGTTACATTTACCTGAGCTGCTGCAGTTGAGCCCAACAAAAAAGAAAACCTTTCCGATGATTAAAGAAAAACAATAAGTCACCTGGACTCTAGCAACGATGATCTGTCACTGGAATTGAGCGCCTATTTTTTCATCCATGTTCCAGTAGGAAATTGATGAGGCTGTCTATGGAGTAAAGAGTTGTAGAGAGCAGGCTCTGAGAGGCTTGGGAAATAGGGGATCATTAAAGGAACCTCCCCCCTCAGCAGACCCCATGAGCTCCCTTCTTTCTCTGCCACTCAGTTCCATTGCAGAAAAATTAGCGAAGCTCAAGACTGTTTAGGTCCTTAGCTGTAATGGCAGTAGCACTAATAAGGGTAATGCTGGTAGAAGCGTCCCAGAGTGATGGTCATTAACATTTCAGCAAGTTTATGCTAGAGTTGGCACTGTGAGCAAAGGGAGCCCTGGAGGTATCATAGGAGCTCATAGTCCTCCCCGAGGGGACAGCCAAGCTCTCGGTGTTCCCTGGGGGAAAAGACATCAAATCCTTTCTCTGCCGTATGTGGTGGCTTCTAGAAGGGGGAAAAAAAGAAAAGGAAAAACTTCACAAGGCTATCCTTCAAAGGATTTTCTTTAGTATTGCCTTGTCTCTGTTTCTTTGTGAAGTGCCCGTTTTTTCTTTCACCAGTCTTTTCCTGTCTCTCAGTCACTCTTTCTAAGACTTTATGTTTCTTGAAGTCTGACATTTTTGTTGCTGCCACCTGGCAGGGAGGAATAATAAGAACGCTGCATACTATGTCTTTTATTGCAAAGAACTGCCATTACAGTCCTTCTGACAAATCTGGTAAAATCAGATCTGAGCCACAGATCATTCTCTTTCTGTCCAGTACTATGTCCTTTTCCTCCTCTGTCTCTCACTTCTTTTCACCTCTTACTCACCATGTCCTTTGCTTTCTCCTTTCCCCTCATTAGTCAGCAGCTTTCACCTCAGTTAGCTTCTCTCAGAGTGTTTCCCCCGGCTGTCTAATTCTTCTCTCAGACAAATCTGTCTGAGTCACCTCCCATTTACCTCGTCCATCTTCCTCGTCCTAACTGTTCTCTCTTCTCTCCTCATCCAGAGGGTACCCAGATGACCCCATTGAGGCTGAGCTGATCGATGAGCGCCACCCTTACATCCATGGGATGTATTCAGCACCACTGGCTCAGCCAGAGAGGGGTAGCATGGCCAGTCTGGACCGCATGGGTGGTCGTCGCTCACCTTCCATCGACAGCATCCGCAAGGACCCACGCTGGCGGGATCCAGATCTCCCTGAGGTCATTGCCATGCTAGGCCACCCGATCGACCCAGTCAAGTCCAACGCCGCTGCCTACCTGCAGCACTTGTGCTACGAAAACGACAAGATTAAGAAAGATGTGCGTCAGCTGAAGGGAATTCCAGTTCTGGTGGGTCTTCTGGATCACCCCAAGTCTGAAGTCCATCGTAAGGCTTGTGGTGCCCTGCGCAACATCTCCTATGGCAAGGACAATGACAACAAGGTGGCCATCAAGAACTGTGATGGCATCCCGGCCCTTATCCGCCTTCTGAGGAAGACCAACGACATGGAAGTTCGAGAACTCATTACAGGTAAGATACGTATTCCCACCTTAAATTAATAATTTGGAATTTTAGGATTACACTCATTTCCTGTTCTGATTGAAGTTAGAGGAGATTGATACTGCTCAAGTCTCTTGTGATAAATACGATGAGGTATGAAACAGTTACCCTAGCTTTGTAGAGAACCAATAATCCTCTAATCTTATTGAGTATTTCATCCAATTTTTTGTATTAAAAGGTCAATTTGAATTTTTTATTTGATTGATTTATATGAACTATTTCTCCACAGTCGGTGTATTACCTATAATACATCTTGTCAGCATCCCCCAGTATGGAGGAGCAGTAGGAGTACTGGGAGAGAAGCTAAGCATTTTAGCCACCTAATGAGTAAATAATAGCTTATATGTATTTTTGTAGTATGCTACATTTAACATTTTTCTTTGTAAAGCTACCAGATTTCTGTGAACAACGACAGTAATTTTGCATTAATGGACAAAGGAGTTACTGGCTTACCACTGCCAGTGGTTAGTTTATTTAGTATTATTGTGTGAGTTGGGTACGGTGGCCCTGAGAGGTCAAACGCAGACAAAACATTACAGAAGTTGAATAAAACACAACAGAAAAAAGAAAAACCCACAAAACACAGCTAAAGCCATTTGTTCTTTTTGGGGGTTTTTCTTTTTTGTCTTCTTCTGTTGTCTTTTATTCAACTTCTGTTGTGTTTTGTGTACTTTTGGATTTTTCTGCATTTTTCTATTTCCTGGTGTTTTCTTAAGTTGCAGTGTGTTTGGTGTTTCAGGGTAACTTGGATCCAAACTAACCGCAGACTCACGCAGTAACACAAACTAACAGGTCAAAGGGCACAGTGGCTCTGTGGTTAAAATCGTTCCACAGCAAGAGCGCGATTGGTTTGGCCCTGTTTGAAGTTTGCATGTTTTCTGTGTGCTTGCATGGGTTTTCTTTGGGACCTCCAATTTTCCAGACTCTGAGACTGTCAACAGCTTCACTTCCTGATTAAAAAAAAAAAGAATTTAATAAGAAGTGGTAAAGCAGCAACCTCTTTGTTAAAGTAAAATAACTGTTTTGTTCAAGGAATCTGCCATAATCCCTTTCTCTCTCTGCATAGTACTGCAGGGCTGTGAGTCATGCTATATTAAGAAGCAGATCTTTAACTGCTGACACACGTTACTATTTAGCATTATTCATGTCTATAAATCATCTCAACATTTGCAATAAGTTTGTTCCTAACATGCCTAATTAGCACTGAATTGCATAAGTCCCTGTATGGCAGTGAAGATCTAGACAAGCATTTAAAGCTGTAATTAGTCCTTGTTTTAGATCCCAAGAAGACGTGTTTTGAGTGCACTGATAGGTGTGGGGGTTTTCTTACCACTTATTAAACGTAACATATGTTAAAGAGTAAATTAGTCTTGGAGGCATTTTCCTTCAATGAAGGATCACCAATGTCACTGGTATCAAATTTCATATTTGATTACTTTAACCTCACAACGTAGTACTGCGGAGACAGATGGAAAGTGGAAGATAACCTATAGAACAGCAAAAAGCATATAAACATCGATCTCAGAAAACGCTATTGGATGCATTGGGTAATGAAATACTGTATGTTTTTAATTCCTTTAAGAGGAGCTATTGATTCAGATGCTAGGATAGGATTTCTTCTCCTTGACCTGGTAAATGTCATTGATGTGGGGAAAACACTCTGTGTATGTGCGCTCGGCTAATCCCTAACACAATTGGCTTGAGCTGACACACTTTCGGCTGGTATTCACACGTTTGGCATCCGAGAGTGGGCTTTTGTTTTCGGTGTGAAAAATGAGAAGCACTTTCAAGTGAGAAACTTGACCTTTGCGAAATGCAGTATACACGTTAGCCCAAAACAATTAAAGGAGTTGCTATTTAGGTGGCAAATTAAGGGAGGAAAATTGTTGACAAATCCGATTTGGGCAGATCGTTAGTTAGCTAGGTGTTGTGTTGTCGATATCTTTGAGATTGTGGCCCTTTAAGGGGGAATATTGGCTATATTTTGGCTATTGACAGCTTCAGTCTGGCCCTTAAAAACCCCACACATGCATTTGTGTGTGTGTGTGTGTGTGTGTGTGTGTGTGTGTGTGTGTGTGTGTGTGTGTGTGTGTGTGTGTGTGTGTGTGTGTGTGTGTTGTCTGCCGTGACAGAGATGTTGCAGTGAGCGATGGCTGTGCTGCAGCAGAAATGATTGCCTTTACAGCACCTTGTTGCTCCCCTTCGTAGCTAAAAATAACCCTGCACCACAAGACAAGGAGGGCAGAACGGAGGGAGTTATTCCCCTCCCTTCTAGCCGTAATTATCCAACCCTCCCTCCCTCGCTCGATCTAATTTTTTTCTCTCTTTCATTCATTATCTATACTCTCATTCATTTTCCCTCTGTCACGGTTTCCTCCCTATCCCTGCCTCAGTCTCCAGCTTTACGTTTCCATTGCCAGTGCTCCGTCCCCAGTGAAAACGGGTCCGTCACAATGCAAGCTCAGCTCACAGGCTCAGCCGGTGCGGCTGGAATTGGCTGTGTTTTTCCTCAATTAAATATAATTGGGGGGGATTTAAATACAGGCCCTTTTCTTAGTCCATGTGTTTAAGAGTTTGCTGTTGGAGTTTATGCCGTCCCTCAGAAACCACAGCGAGCTCTGTTTTCTACAGGGGAAATGGGTGACGTGGAAGGAACCGAGCGGTTTCATTTTCCAACACACAAGTTGGGCAGACAGTGGAGTCGTTGATATTTTTAGAGCTTTGTATCGTTCAGAGTAATTCTATTTTCCCTCCTGGTAGGCTCAGGGCTGTTTGTGCCCTCCAGCAATTCCCACTCTGGAAATGTAGATTATTAAGCGGATTTCTCTCCTGTTTTCCCTGCAGGAGACGTCTGGTTTTTGTGGACTGACATTCAAGCAGGTGCCTGCTGCACGCCTTTTGTTGTTTGGATGAAAGATGCATATGGTTGGCAGGGATTTAAGCTAGAGCAGAGATAATGTCTAGACACACGTGTTTGTCTCTGCCCGGCTTTTGTGCTCTTGTCAATAAAATTACAGTGTTGTCTGACAAATGCTTGAGTTTGAAGCATGGGAAACATTTCTAAAACTGTATGCAGTGTTGAGATTGGTAAATGGAACTTCAGCTTACACAGAACGCCTTTGATCAGTTTGCTTTGACCAACAAGCAGCCAGTTTAACCAGATTCAACTGGGAGACTCATCTGGGCTTTTCTGCCTACTAGCTACTTCTTTCACATTGCTCGCAGATTTTATCAGTTGTTTTTAACAAACCCAAAGCACATGCACTTCCAGCACTAGCACAGATGAAAAAGCTGAAGCCAGTGAGGAAGCAGTGTAGTAGCGACTTTGTAGTGATTAATGCCATCTGACTTTAATGCCAACACCCCCAACTTTCAGACGGTAAACCTTTTTTTTAGACCTGTTGTAGCAGGAGAAGTGATTATTATCATTAATAACATTAATTAGTAATGGCTGCGTCCCATTTAAGTGCCCCACTTCTAAGGCTTTGATATTTTCCATGCAGACTTGCTTGAGCGGCTCACTGATGCACTTGATACGACTCTGCTGGCGTTATTAATTGCACCTGTGTTTTCCTTTAAGGAACAAAATGCATGCTGTGAAAAAGAGCTATGGATAGTGTCAGTGTTCTTACTGCAAGTCTAAAGGCTGAAGTCATGCAGTTGGCATTTTAAAACAAACTGGGCAGGAAAAAAATGCCAAACATCTCCCCCTTAACAGATCACTGAAAGGTAATGATTACTGTAGCTACCTGCAACCACAGAGACAACCAGGGTATGCATTATTAAAGATACACTTTTATTATAGTCTTCTTCCTGTCACTAAATGTAATATATTCATGTAATTCATGTAAATCAAAGTGTTAGCAATAAGTTTTCATTAAGTATGGGATCAGACAGCATTGTTTCAGCTCATCTGGATGCCAGCTGATGGTCAACTAGAAAGTCCCATACAGGTGGTGTCCACAGGTGCCGTCACACATGCAAACTGATTTGCAACCCAGCTTTACGCCAGCTTCTCCTTTTTATGGTGCAATTTGTTACTGGAGCTGTTTTGTTTTGTTGTGGGACCTTGCTGCTGTAAATCACTGCAGATATTGTGTGTGTCTGTGCATGCCTACTGTAGCGGATATTTTTCTTATTCTGTGGACATTCACAGAAGAACGAGTCCACTTTTTGAGGTCTCCCTTTTCTCTTTCTCTTCTCCTGCCTCTAGCACGCCCAATCTCTTTCTCCCTTCTTCTGAACCATGCCTCCGTCCTTCTTTACCACTCAGAGTGTGATGGATGGCATGAGAGGTGAGGAGGAGAAGTAGAGGAGGAGAACGGTAATGGGCAGAACTAAGTTAATAGCTGTGCTTGAAGAGCAACATGCCTGCCAGTGGTGCCTGGAAAATTTAATTAGCCCAGCCACAGCTCGAGTCCCTTACCCGGTCCTACTCTTAGTTCCTCCAGCCGTCATATCCAGGTATCACAGAGAGATGCAAAATAAAGGGAGTATAAGAGCCGGCAGTTGGTTAATATGTAGTTCACAGTCTGTTGGTTATATCAGGAAAAAATGATGAATCCAAACTGCCTGTTAGCAACAGTATATGATGGAAGAGGCAGGTTATAATGTGCATGTTAAGCTTTCCTTTTGGCTAGATTGCATTTAAACAAAGTCATCAGTGGGTTATGAGAAAACTCAATCACAGTAAAAGATTGTTGCTGCATATATATCAGATAACAAGGTTTTTCTTTCTTACACCATTTCCTGTTTATGCAAACTGAAGCACGGTTGCCTTTGGAGGGTTTTTTTAATAGCTGAATAAGTTCTGTTTACAGGAATATATTCCAGTAGGTTTTACAGGTTATTTAGCATATTCATTTTATTACACGCAACTTTTGAGAAACTTATTTTCTGGACCAACTCAACTAGACTGCTCCAGAACTTTTTCTCGGCAAATAAACAACATTAATAATAAACCAGAAAGAAAAGTTAAGGCCTGATCATCAAAGTGAGGGATTTCTTTGCATTTTTAAAAAGCACACACGCACCAATAAATCCCAACACTGATCTTCTTAAGGCGCTTTTTTTTAATGTGAGGAATAAGACACTACAAGATTAAAAAACAAACAGAACAGACAACTAACCCTGGTCATAGGTGGTGTGTATTAAAATAGTATGAATGAACACACAGCGAAAGTTAATTATGAGACATCATGCAGTTCAATTATGCTTCACTTTAATTAACTCTAAATGTGATCTGTGTCGTGTCAGTAAAACTTGCAGTGTTCTCATATTTTTATTACTGAGCTTTATTCAGAGTATTAATTAAAGTAGGCACTTGCATTCATTCAACTCTGTTTGTTTTCAGTTATGTTGCCGCCTAGATTTGCTCTTCTCACTTTTTTTTTTTTTTTTCTTTTGGAAGTTTTTTTGTGTTTTTATTACTTTAATATGAGTATTTATTCATCAGGGAATGGTGCAGCGGATTGGCTGATTAGATATTTGTGTTAACGAGCAGTTGAACATTTATATCCAATGAAGTGGATGGTGAATTTGAAACACCCTATTAATAAGCATACATACTTTCACATGTGAGAGATGGAAAATTTCATCAAATTAACAACGACTACAACGAAACACATTTGCTTTGATTATTGTTTATTTTTTAACCCATATTTTACTTTTTAGATTTGTTTATATAAACTGTAGTGACCTCAATGCCTCATACTTTCCTTTGTTTGTGTCCTATTATAAGACTTTAATAAGAGTTTGCTTAACTTCCAGAGACAGATGAGAGTCAGTTTATATTTGTGTTCGTGCAAAGTTCAGGCAGAAGTTAGACAAAAAAACTCAAACTTGTGCACTTTTCGGGGTTTGGATCACCTGGACAGTTTGGCTTAGATCAATGCAAATTGACTGCAGCTCTAAAGTGGCTCCGTATCGTGCGCCAATACAGTAATTAACCGAAACTCTTGGCTCAGCAGTGCATTTTTGACAGCTGACGTTTCTATCCAAACTAAGTGCAGCGTTCTTCATTTCTAGCTGTAAAGAGAAGTCTGGTTACAGTGTATATTGTTCCTGTTGCCTGTTAAATTTAGGTGTGAATGGCATCAAATAACCAGCACACACAGATGAGTATTTATGAGTGAACCCGATCTTTTTGGCATGACAATTGCATGGTGTCTGCCTCCGGCTTGCAAGACAGTGGTACATCCCTAACATGCCCACCTTTGACAAGCTGACATAGGACAGCAAATGGACTAAAGCTGATACAGTTGTTGGCCTGAAACACTGGTGGGATGCTGGATGGAGACGGTCACTTCCACAGCACTCTGTCATCTTAAATAACATTCTGTCAGTGGGCTGTATGCCTGTCGTACTTGATGGATCACAGCCACGGCAAAGACATGCCTTTCCCCTCCCCTCTGGCATGTGTGATCTGTGCAGAGCTGACTGATTCCACCGGCCTGAGCAGTGTTTCAGCTGGAGCACTGAAGGTGACGGTGAACTACCGAAGGAGCGAAAGAAAGTTTGCATGGTGAACAAGAATCCGGCAACTGTGAAGCACAGACAAGTCTTCCAACATCCTGGGTACGACAGATCAGGGATGCCTGTATGCTGTATGCTTTATACACACAAATACACTTCCAGCCAAGTTGAAAAATGGACTGCAATCTAGAAACAAGTATGCACTGTTGAAATTAGGGGCATTATGCACCATTAATCTTATAGCAGGGAATACACATCGGGCTTAGATGCTGGAATCATAGAAATGAATGAACAAGACTTTGTCTGAGGATTATTAAAGTGCCGTCTGTTTCTTCCTCCTCTGTGGCACGTTGCAAAAGTCACAAATTAGTACCACTTATTTCTGTTAGGACACCGACAGCACAGTGAGAAGTTTTCTTTGCCTTTCTTAAGATCCCATCGCTCATTGTGAGTTGATTGCATGTTGCATTTTGCTTGTCACGAGTAAAGCTGATGCTAATGACACAACAGTGGCAGTAATCAAGCTGTCAGGCTGGCAAGCATGAATGTTAGCTAGCTGTCATCATACCAAAGTACACACACCACAAGTGCACGTTTGTCTTTTAATTGGATTCATGCCTGGATGCGGAGATTTCCTCTCAGATGCTCGAATGTGTTTGTTTGGGAAAAGTGACAGAATTGACCCTGTGGGGAAAAATAAAAAGCAGATGAGATGGAAATGCTACCCTGTTGGGTAGTGCTAAATTCTGTGAGTGTCGTCTGCGCCAGTATCTGTTTCACACTCGCATAGTGCCACGGGATACTCTGTGACTTCATAACGAGGACAAAATTCAGATAAAATGATAAATGATTTTCCACCGACTGTGACATCTGTCTCTGCTGATGCTAACACACCTGCGGCTGCGAGCACTGCACTATTTATTTATTTTTTTCCGATCACAGCTTCAGTTTTGCTGATGGAGGAACATCCATATGCTAAAATATAATCTCAGCTTGTTTTGCACCAAGTTAAACGTACCATGAAAGTGCTTGTTTAAAAAAAAAATCAATATTGAATTTGTAGAGGTATGAAATTTACAGTAAACACCTGAAGCACAAAATTAAACAGCTTTTCTTTCTACAATGTAATTACCTGAGCGTTGGTGATTTAATGCTCAACGGGATATTTTTCCCTGAATTTAGCCTGTAAGGCTGTGTTTACTCTCAGGACGTGACCTGCTCCCGACAAGCTGTGAGTCAGGTGGAGTGTTTTAGGTAGAGTCATGGCTGATCGTACGATACGCACCAGCCCAGAAAAGAAATAATCACGATATCCCTTGTGTGGAGCCACACCCCAGCTTGCACATCTAATAGCATCCCAGCCTGGTGGTCTCTGACGCACAGGAAGTCTAGTCTAGTCACCAACTGAAAAAACAGAGCGAGTGGAGCTCCTGTGTTTCCACTTCAGCGCCACTGTCACAGACATGTTAGCATCAGCAAAAATGTATGCTACATTCAGGGGAGGTTTATTTAGAAACTGTGAGACGCCAAAAATTCAACTGTCACTGCACTTCCTCTCCAGCAATCCAGCTGCAGACACACCCGCGCACACGCACAGGGATTCCTTAACTTGTTAGTGCGTGATGGCAAAGCAGAGCGGAAAAAGGTCATGAACTAAATTAAGATTTACTATTTTGTAAGAGCGCCGCGTAAGTGTTTTAGTTACATTATGTTTTTTTTAACATTTCATAGGAAACAGTCAAACAAGGCATAACCACATCAGAGGGACTGGAATTATTTTTAGCCCAGATCTGTCCGCCGAGACGGAGTGGAGAGCATGATTTAACAGAGGAAATATTGACCGTCTGGAAAATGTACAGAAACCATTTTAAAGAAGTGTGCCAGGAAGTATGACGGCTTCACTGCTCAGCTAATGGCCTGTTTATGGGACGAGAGCGAGTCACACGCTTTGGGCGCATGTGAATACAGAACTATATGAATGCGTTTATACGTGCAAAAGCTGCGAGTCTCTGAGCACTTTGGCATGTGCGAGTGTGTACATATTTGCTTAATCTTAATCTTAGCCCCCAGCTGTTAGTCCTGTGGACCAGATTGGAGTGGGAGGGTGGGGTGGGGACGCTCGCAAGGAAGGCGATGATATTGTATGAAATAAAAAAGGACAGGTGCCTGCTACGTTTTTTTTTTCTTTCTAAATAACGATAGAAAGTTTCTTTCTGTGGTTCAGCTGGTAAATTTGGCTCATCCGTCAGCACAGTCGGCACTTATCCAGCAGCAGTGTCTGCATTCATGGAGGCATGCTAGATGCTGTGGATTTCACTTGACTTTAAAAATAAAATACAAAACTAAGGTGGGACTTAGACACTGTAAACAGCGTCGTTACCTATAGTTGTGAAGCTACAGGTAATGATGATAAACCTCCATACATTCCTTTAGAAAACATACTAAAAAGGCTCATTATCTTTAAATATCGATTTTTGCCGGGATGCCTCCCTTCCACCGTAACCCGGAAGTGAATAAGCATTGTACTTGTACGTTCACAAGTACAATGCAAAAGCAAGTTGCTAAGAGCTTTTCCAGCATGCATGGATTAAGTTGCTGCTGCATAGGCACAGGGTTTTAGGACTGAATTGTGAAAGAGGAAAATAAAGGGTGTTATAAGTGATGAGAAGCAGAAACGGAGACCTGAGGGCTGGATTAATGAAAACAACAACTCAGGAACGTGTCCAAGATGGACTTGAGAGAGGTTTTGGGGTTTTTTTGTTTTGTTTTTTTTGCTTTTAAAATGTTTTCCTCTCCTCAAACTGGCTGCCTCGCTTCACAGCTTCCATGTGTCTGAGTGAAAAACCCATCTGATGCTTGATGCTTTAACACGGCATTTTATTTTTCTGTGGGTTTGGCTGTCTGGCTGTGCTCCCAAAAATTCCCCTCCTCTTTTCTTTGTGTGCCTGCCTCTGTTTTGTGAAGCCCTGGGATGCACATACCCAGCTCAATTTAGTTTACTTTTTTTTTCTTTTGCTGAAGTATAAAATCGGCTGGCTGTTAGAGAGATTTGCAGCCACCTAGAAAATGCTCTTTCTCCTGCTTGGATTTCTTGGGAAAGATAACGGAGGACAGGGATAATTGAAACAGGGTGTGCATGTGTGTGCTGTTGGATAGAAAAGCCGAAGTAGATCATTTATCGTGATCCAATACACACACAATATCTGCAGGACATGAGATCCGAGCGGCACATTACGTGCAACAGCTGAGAAATAAGATGATGTACCGTAAGAACGCTGTGAACCTAATATTGCTGTTGAAATATGAGGATATTATAGAAATATCACTGTGATATGGCTGCTGTAAACTTTGTATTTATTACAGCAAAGTAGCAGTCAGCTATGTTCTCATGGAAGAATAATAAAAGTATTACAGTCGGGGGTTTTATACAGTGCATTATGGTCAGTTGGTATCATGCCTGGATAATGAACACCCAGTCTTCTATTATTTTTCTAAAACATATTTTTTTGCCAAACTAAATGTGTTTCTGATTGCAGTCTTAAAGCCTGGACAGTAGACTTCTTTGTTTTTCTGTTATACAGCTGTTATTAAATCGCATCACTTTCAGTTTGTGTGCACAGTTTCTCTGTTCTGTTCTTTTTTTGCCTGTTTTACCACATCGTTCCTGTCATGCTTCACCTTCTTTCATTCTCTTGTGTTTAAATTGTCAGCTACACCACCCTCACACCATCTCTTTTTAAAATGTTCTCTCTCTTTGCAGATATATGTGTACATATACGCCTCCTCTGTATATCCTCTCTTTTTCGTCTCATAATCCTCTTTTTTAACCAACTTATTGCTATCCTCTTAATGCGTCTCTGTATTTTCCTCCCATCTGTGCTCCCCTGCAGGAACCCTGTGGAATCTGTCATCCTATGAACCCCTGAAGATGGTGATCATCAACCACGGCCTGCAAACCCTGACCAACGAGGTGATAATCCCCCACTCGGGTTGGGAGCATGAGCCCAACGAGGACTCAAAGCCGCGTGATGCAGAGTGGACCACCGTGTTCAAAAACACCTCCGGCTGTCTCAGGTAGGATCCGCCCTGGACTGGCTCCAACTAAATTATGAAGATAGTTCTATTACAGTTTTATCCACCCGTTAAACATAGTTTCTGTGCTAACTAATAGATTTCCGAGAGGAAAAGTTCAGAAATCAGATTAATCAAATGGCTGCATTTCCATCAAAATAAATGTTATTAGTCATTTCAACATGACTCAAGCATTAATATTTATAAATGTCTTAACATTCAACAAGAAACAGATGGAGGCTAAATGTGTGCACAGCATAAAAAAATGATCCAAAATTATTCCAAACATATCAGAAGTGTCTGTTTCACTGTTTCTGACCTGGAACAATGTGTCAGTTGAATTCTTGGTTTTTCAGCTGAAAAATAATTGACAAATATTTTGATAAACTGTGAGTCACCGGTTATTTGCCATGCAGAAATACCTGCCATATCTGCTTTTCGCAGTTTTCCAAATACATGGACTTGATGCCTTCTTTCGCCACATGTGGTAGTAATCTGTATTGGCTTTAAGACTCATGATTGGACAGGACAAGGAATGTGAAGATTTTACCGTGGGGCTCCAGGAAAGTGAAATCACTTGATGGTGATATTTTAAAGTCATATTGATTACCTGTATAAGTAATTAGCCAATCCTTTACTTTGACTGCTATCTAGTTTGTAAGGGAAAAAAAACAAATCTGCAAATAAAGAAAAAGTGCAGCTTATACTCCCAGAGTGTCTTGAAAGACAAGAAGTTTTTGCAAGGATACCAGTTTGCAAAGATACCAGTTGGAGAGGTGGACAGGTGTGATGTATATAAAACTGCTTGATGACCTGTGACAGGGTCAAATAACCTCCTAGAAGAATTTATGATAGAGCAGATGCTGTGGCTCCTGTGCATGCCTGCCTGCGTCTTATACATGTGAAGTATGTTGGTGTCTGCAGTGGGGCTGCTTGGTGACTTTGGTCTGTGGCTTTAGGAAAACATTAGGCTATTTTTGACACCGTGCAAACTTCTAACTTTACATTTGTTCACACAGTGCGTTCACACTTTTTGTATTTTGGGAAATAGTGCTCTGTTGTCCTCGTTTTCTGTGCTTGTCCCTTATTATTTTAATATTAGCCAGGTGACTGACCACCCCAGCTAATAAGTTTGAAGCTAACGCTAAACTTAACAGGTTAAGTTTAAATAATCAAACAAATGAAGTTAATCTTAAAGTGATGAAGGCTGAGTGAAGGTAAATTTAGTTCACAGTGCAAAGTGTTGCTGCTGACAGTTGAATGTTTCTTGTAGAGTACTCCTTTATAATGGTTAGAAAAATACACCATTCAGAAGTTAGCATTAAGTTACAATAAAAATATTACTTTTGAATGAATGTTAAGCTTTTATCCATAACCTGGAGTTATTGCCGTCTCTGGAAACGGTTCTTAGATCAAGTATTTTGATTCACACAGCTATCCTCTTGACCCTTTCTGTGCCCATTTGTTTAAAAAGTTAAGTTTCACTTCTAAACTTCCCACATACAGATACTCTTAAGGCCTTGATGGTCTTTGTTGCAAAAGTTGCAAGTTTACTGGATGTCTTAAACCAATGGGTCGCTTCATTTTGACCTAACAGAGTTGACAAATGGCAAATTCGAGGGGCTTTGAATAACAGGCTCATACAGCTCTGTTTTTGTTAGTGGCAAAGTAATTTTGCAGCGGCCTTGGTTAATGAGTGCACTTTGTTAACACAAATTTATACTCGAGTATTATACAATATATCACTTTACGATACATACTGAGGTACATACAAGTACTGAGGTAGAGGCCAACTAGTAAAAAACAACAAAACAAAGTAACAATACCAAGTATTGCAGTTAAGGATTCACAGTTGAAACTGCTTTGATGCCATGTCCATGCCTCTGTTTGTCTTGAATTGACCGCATTACTGTTCTTCCTCTTTCCCTCGCAGTATCTCTGTGGGTGCTCACAGTTGCTCGCAGTGGGTGCTGCTGAGTCCTGAGCACCCACAGAAACATTGTCACTTATTTCAAAGTAGCTAAGAAACACAGGTTTCTCTCACTGACATATATTTCTGCTTATTTTGTTACATGATGGCACAAAGGTAGAACAGTAATTTTCCCAGTACTGCTCTATGAGATAAATGCTAAATAATTAAATAGGTGTGTATGTTGTGTGCTTTAGTGGTAACAAAGAGAAAGAATTAGGGCTTCTTCTATTCTCAGGTACTAATTGTAGCATAAAAATAATATGCTAATCAATTATTATTCATATTCAGCCAAACAAAGAAAAAAACACTGAGTACTGCTATTTTTTAAGATTTGTGACTTTAAATTCATCTTGGGTTATTAGAGTGCTGATTAGACACAACAGAACATTTGTCAATTTGGGTGTTTTAGTGTTAACGTTTTATTGATGAAATCATTCATGGATTAATTGCAGAGAACAAAAAGGAAACATTTGCTGTTCTACATCACATGTTTTCCAAAAATTCAGTGCAAAAACATTAACTATATATTTTTTTTTTTTTTACTGGTTTTTAAGGAAACGTGAGCCTGGGACTGCATGACTGGTCAGCATCTCTTAAGCTCAGTGACACTTTGTGTAGTTTGTTAAAGCTATAGAAAAGCTGAAGTGTAAAAATGTTGTTGTGCTGTTTATTCCAGCTGCTCAGAGGTACTAATTTTCAAAGTAACTCATGGATGTGGGTAAAATAGCCTAAAAATCATATCACAGTGTTGTAAAGACTTATATACTTTATTGGCTTGCAGGCAGCAGCATTTGTTAGTGTGAATATAATGTGATGTATGAATCTATTTAAACAGTGACACAGCATTCTATAAAAGGACAGAGCCACGTCAAATATAAGAACAAAACTAGCCTAGGTAGTGTTTTCCCTGGAAACGTTAAGTAAAAGTATAACAGAACCGCTAAACACTTAAGTTAACCTTGTAACGCTTAAGGAGCTGTACAGTAATGATACAGAATAAAGCTGAAAAATATCTTCTGACCTCTTTCTATCAGGATTCAAGCTTTTAACCACTTGCTTAAAACCTTTCCCGCCACGATAACTATCTCCATCTACTCTTCTAGTCAAACCACTTCCATACTTTTGTAGTGGCTCCCCCTGTAGGTGCTAAATTGTCATTGGCGGCTGACATGCTGCTCTCTCTAGCGCAATATTTCAGTCTACTGTAGTTTATCGTTTACCAGGCCTGCTGCACTAATCATGCTGAAGGTTATGAAAACTTAAAGTTGAATGTATATTTTACCCTTCGCACTATGTCATAAAGCAAGGCAACTCAAAATAGATTGTTTTACAAATTAATTTATCTCCACATGAGCTTCAAAGGTGTTGGCTCGTGGTTTTATACAGTGAGTGCTAATTTCTTGTTGTTAATCACTTGCAGGTGTATCCTTAGACTGCTAAGCTTCGGCTTGATGTGTCATTTCAAATTTATTGCTGGTGTGATTTTTTTTTTTTTTTTCTTTTCTTGCCTTTTCAGGCCCAACAGGCATAATTTGAAAAAAAAAAATCTGAATCTGTATTGATTTGTTAGCCTGACATGTGTGCAGTTTACTGCATGCAACACATAGGCAAAGTACCTAATGTGCCACTCTGTCTCTAACAGGTAAATTAAAGGCAGTTTGAGCATCAGGAAAAAAAGAATCCTTCAAAACTTCTCTTCATCTTTCTTAAATCCTGTCCTCAGCTGAGGAGGACAGCATGAGTGCAACAGTTCCTGTTATTAACTTCCAAGTAGTTTCCCCTCTCTTTGTTTCTCCTCTCTTACCTTGGCCACTCATTTTGGCTTCGGCTCAGAGTGACAGACTGTAGTAAAGTGTGAAAAACAGTGAATGTGTGTGTGGGTAATCGCGCCTCGTGCCTGGCTGTGCCGTTTCTTCCTGGGCCAGCCAAGCCTGTCTAGACTGTAGTCCAGAATTCCTCCCGCAGTAGATGCTGCGGCTTGCTGGTCGACATCCAGAACGATATAACATCCAAGTCCAGCGCAGACCAAAAACACCAGAATGTATTTCACATGTTAGTTGGCTTCCTTCTAGTTTTCCCAGACAGAAAGTGTTGAAACTTGCTTGTAATTTTAGAACATTTTCTGCTGAGTTGAAGAACAGCATTAATGAACCTGGAGGGAATAAATGAAAGCTCTGATGAAGCTGAGGAAAGTCAAAGACGAGTCATAGAATATTTCATGGAGGCCACAGTGGACCTGCTGCTCTTACTTCTTTCACTATCTCTGATATTCCCTCTTTGTGTTGTTTCTATGTAATGTGCATTACACACCACTGTATCTGCACCGTATCAACCTTGATATCATCATTTCTGTCACATATCACAATATCTCGCCGCCGCTCTCGCTCCTTTGACCCTCGATGCAGGCCAAGCTGACAAGAATGTGTCTCCATGGCAACTGTTACTAAGCCCACAGTTGCTTAGACGCAGGGTTTGTGCACCGGGGAGAAGTGCTGATGCCAGGGAGAATCTGTTTACTCACGCCAACAGAGCTTACACCTCAATAAAAACTGGAATAGTTTTATTATAGCGGCCTGCCTCCGCTGTCGATAGGAGCCTGCTTATTTACAGCGTTTACGCTGTGGGCTTGGTGAAAAGGAAACAGAGGGTGTGTGTATGTGTGTGTTGTTGTAAGTGGTGTTGAGAATGTGTGTGTGTGTGTGTGTGTGTGTGTGTGTGTGTGTGTGTGTGTGTGTGTGTGTGTGTGTGTGTGTGTGTGTGTGTGTGTGTGTGTGTGTGTGTGTGTGTGTGTGTGGAGTTACACAATAAGACTAAGGCTCAAAAACAAGACCTAGTTTTGAATTGGAAATATTTCCAGTAAAAGAACGGGAATGCAAGTGTTTTGTGATTCTAGCTTTTAATTAATGCAATTTTGAGCCAATACTGGACCCCCCAGTATGCTTGCATGCATGCTGTTTAAAAAATGCCAGATAAGAGCTGGAGTATTGCTGCTTGTTCAAAACAGACCAACGATTGAGTATATACAACGAATGATTGTTATTTTTGTGAAAAGCAAAAAACTGAATCCTGGCGAGCGTAGCTGCATTGTGGAATTGTGGCTTGGAAGAGTCTGCTGGAGCTGATGGTGGATGCTTGAGATTCCACTTCAGCATGTTTCAGAAGCTTTCCAGAAGTGGCTCTCCACTAGGTTTGGTTAAAACAACACACCGACAGAAGTGAAGGCAAGCTGCAGAGGGTTAATGAGCAAGTCAGAAATAGGCAGGGAATGGCGTATCCGCTCAGTTTTAATAATAAAACAAAAATATTTCACATCAGGAAGAATCGATTAGAGGTTTAAATAGTAGAAATGGTGTAACTTCCTATTGTTTAGTCTCATCGTGTGGATGATTACATAGCTTACAGAAAATCTAGGAAACCTATAAATGGGATAAAATTAGCACTTCCACATTAACATTTCCACTAATGACAAGATAAAATTCAGAAATACAAAGGACGCCAATTTAATAATTTATTAACAGAAATAAGAAAATTGTTTCAAGATTATATTTAAATATCCAGTCAGTGGAAAAAACATGCAAGTAATAAATCGAAATATAAGTATGAGAAAGAGTCTGAGGTTTCCATTTCAGAGGATGATTGGCAGACTGTGTCTGATGCAGTTGACCTCCACCAGCTCAGGTGCTTGGAGAGGATTCTGCTGGCAGAACCTATAAAGATATTTTATAACCCCCATGTTAAAGTATGCACAGACAGGTGAAACGACTGGTTTGTGTTGGCAGAAGCCTGGAGAACAGCTGGCAGACCGCTATCATATATTTTGGAGTTGCACAGTCATTTTGCCCTGCTGGCGGGAGAAAATAAGGGTGCTACCAACTAAGAATAACTTGGTTACAAAAGAGAGTAATATCCAAGAAAATGGAGGGAATTACTTCTTCGTGATCCATTATGATCCATTCTAAAAATTTGGAAAAAGTATTGATGCATTATGGTGTTTTTTTGTATCTACAATGATTCTCTACATGTATGACAAACTGATCCTATGTTTATGAACTTTATTCCATTTGGGAAAAAGAGACCCACAAAAGTTCTGCATTTAAAATGCTCTGGTACAAAACCACGTTTACACGAGGTTATACAATGTTCACCAACTATAAGAAATAAAAGCCTTTGATCTGCTTATCTGAACTTAGTGATCACCTTGATCCTGTGATGAAACATTTTTACCCTATATATAGGGCACAGCTGGTCTTTGAATGGTATGAATCAAAAGCATTGGCCTTTGCAGGATTCTTAACCCAACACAATAGATTTTGGAACGGCAAGTTAGATAGCACTCTAAATCGCTGTCGCCAAGACAAAAATCGAGGAAATATCCGATCTTCCAGGAGAGTTTCAAACAATCAATGTCAAAGCATATTGAAGCTGTTCTGGCAGCATGTGGTGACTGCCTCAAAGGGTCTGATTTTGTTACTTAAGAACATTTTATTGTTGATGATACATGAATGTTGTTTTTAAAAGTAATAGCAAAAGTAGCCATATTTTTCTGCAACTTGGACCCGGCTCATGTGATTGCTATATTCCATGGCAACAGAAAAGAAGTCAGCATTCTGGAAAGTCCTGCTTTGCTGAATGTCAGCTGAAGCAGTGCGACGAATAAGTCAGTCACTGCATTACAATCTACCCTCCCGTCCTAAATAATTTTGAAAAAATGACGAGATTGGTTGACGGAGTGTGTTTTTGGCACCTTAAATCTGCTTAAAAATATAGGCAAATTTTGCTTACAGACTCAGGCATTATGACAAGAATCTCAACAAGGATTAGATAAGAAGCTCAATCCATACACTGAATCAGAAATACGATCAGCACTGATAAACCTGACAGATACCAGAGCTGAGGACACACATATGGTCCCAAATGCTTCTGCTGACCTTGCAGGGCGATAGCAAAGGTCAGCCAAGTCTTCATCCATCTCCATCAGTGCTGCTCCACTCTTTTCCTGCTCTATTGTCCTCCGATGACCACATGACTCTTAAGCGACCTTCATACCCACAATTCATCTGATAAAGCAGACACACAATATACACACTGACGGGCTGATGGAGTCTGTGCTGACTGAAGACAGACAGACCTCTGAAAACACACCCGCTTGTTCTCTCGGTTTCTAACGGTAAAATATCACACGCCGAGGTCTAGAAAAAAAAATACATTTTCTGAATTCTGAAATTCTCAGATAATTCGAGTACACAGGCCGTACGATGAGCTAAAAACTTTTAAGAATGAAGCGTTCTAATAAGGGCACTGACCCATTGTGGTGTCCCTTTTATTTTTGCTATCAGAAACAAGGGCAGAGCCACTGCACGCTCAGAAGCAACAGTGTCCTAAAAACATGTTTTTCTGCTTAATAATGGAAGACCTTGTGTTTTTGAGGAACTACATATTTTCAGTTACTGCACTTGATCAACAAAAAGAAAAGAAAATGGTCTTGTTTTTTCATCTTTAGTATTATTTTACTCTGGTATTTTTTACTGCATTCTACAGTATCACCGTCCAAACACGACAATAAACTCAGATTTGGTTAGTTTGTCAGAAAAGGAAAGGAAAGAAAAAGGCTTTGGCATAGTGAGTGCCTATAAATCTGAGCGTGTTGACATTTAAACAGACTGCTCAAAAAAATAAAGCAACACTTTTTAATCAGAGTACAGCATCAAGTCAGTGAAACCTGTGGGATATCGATGTGGTCGGTTAAATAGTGGGGTTGTTAATTACTTTCAGCTGCTTTGGTGTTAATGAAATTAACAACAGGTCCGCTAGACGGGCAACAATGAGACAACCCCCAAAACAGGAATGGTTTTCCAGGTGGAGTTCACTGATATTTTCCACTCTTCATCTGTCCTGATTGTTTGTTCACTAGTTTTGAATTTGGCTTGTGGCAGTGTCACTACTGGCAACATGAGGTGATACCTGGACCATGCAGAGGTTGCACAGGTAGTCCAACTTCTGCAGGATGGCACAACAATGAATGCCATTGCCAGAAGGTTTGTTGTGTCTTCCGGCACTTTTTCGGGACCCTCGAGTGTATGCCAGGAGACTGGCAACAGAGCTGGACAGGGCCGTAGAAGGTCCTCAACCCATCAGCAGGACAGGTATCTGCTCCTTTGTGCGAGGAGGAACAGGATGAGCACTACCAGAACTGCAAAATAACCTGACTAGATGATATGACCAGGAACATGTCTGACATAGTCAGGTCGTAGAAACCACTGAGACCATTTTTAGTTGCTGCGATGAAATTTCAACAAAATAAACTAGTCTGCCACATAATTTTTTTTTTAAAAAAGGTGTCTTTGAATTCAGCCCTCTGTAGGTTGGTAATTTTCATTTCCATCAAACAGTGGTTTTGTTCCTAACACATTACCCAGTCTAGATATTCAGCATGATCTTTTCCCATAGAGATCTCATGTGTTTATAAAGTGTTGCTTGAATTTATTTGAGCTGTGTATACAAGTAACGGTTATATTACACTGGATGGAAATCATTTAGTTTCTTAGGAGGTTCTCACCACTGCTGGTGTCCTGTCCATTCCAAGACTGCAACATTCCAAGAGAATGTTGTAACATGCTGGGGTTTCTTTGGAAGTGGGTTCAGTTTTCTCTAACAGTAACAAATGATTAAAAACACCCACGATGTGACAGCTGTTCCCTCTAGTTCCTCTATTACAGAGCAATGGTACAAAAGGATTGAGAATGGGAACGGATGAGGGAGGTAAAGTTAGAAGAAGGGATTAGTGGCAGAAAAACAAAGCCTAGTACACTATATCTAAAGTCATGCATTTGAATTCATCCAGTAGTTGCAGACCATCAGTCTGCACTAAAGTCATAAAATGACCAACTAACCAGCTGTTGGCTTGGGTAAAAACCCAATAAAATTATATGTTCGCTGCCACATTGCTATTAGGATTGGCAGAATGATGTCTGATGCCTGAATTTTACTGCAGCTGCATTATGTTCCAACTCCATCTGATACCACCAGATATGCTGTTGTACATATCCAAAGTATCCTCATGCATCAAGCGTCTATGATGCTGAAGGTCAATTTTTCACAGAAGCCACATCAAAGAGAATAAAACGAATAAGAAGGACAGGAAGTTGAAGGAAATGATCGATAACAGACCAGGCTAAATCCGGGTGTGATGTGACTCTTTGTGCAGGATGGAGAGGCAGCGTCACAGATCCACACCGGGCGTATTCATGGATACAGGTGCTAGTTGTTAAAGCAATGCATGTCAGTTTTCCAGATATACAGATATGAGTGAGTAAATGTCACAGCAAGCAAAGTTATGAGTAACGCCAACAGCAGGCAGTCAAACCTGGCCTAACATATTTCTTTGGTTCCCACATAAAAAGAAAGTTCTGGTAAAGCAGTAACAGTTTGTAAAAGGCAGGACAGCTCGATAATCACTAGTACATATAGACCATAAATAGTACACCGCCACATGACCTGTCCATAAAGAGACAACAGCAGCTTTCTTCACTGTCTCTACTGACAGATGTACCATCTATAAACCTCCAACAGGACAACTGTTCCCTCAAAGACTGCTGGAAATGAAACAGCTGACAATAAATCCTCGTGTCTGTCTGCCCCCAAATTCACTTCTGTCAAATAAATCCAAGGTGAGCGCGCCACTAGATTTGTGTACGGGGGAAATGACACCTCTTTTTTAATACCTGAAGATGAATGGGGTTAAGTAGAGATTGTTGATCCTTTCTGCACTGTCTCCAACCAGAGATTAGTTAACAGTTTGTACACTGCAGGGTGATTCAGTAGACAAATGGTAGCTCTACCTAAATAGACACATCAAAAACATGCCTGGGATTAAAGTGCATGGATGTATGGTCTTTGTACATGTGTGTGTGAACGTGTACTAATTGTGCACATCAACACGGAAGTGTTTACACCTGTTTTCACTTGTAAATTAATCATTTTGAGCAGAGAAGCATCTCCTGATGCTGTTTTTTTTTATGCTCCGTTCAAAGAAAGACCCAAACTCAGGACGCCTGCAAACTAAAGCCAGTCTTTATTTAAAATATGCTTGTTGCAGCACATTGCAGAGACTGATGGAAGAAACAGGAATAAAATAAGGCAAGGAGGAGTCTGGGAGCACAGACAAAGAACATAACTGCCAGCTAAGGGGAGCACTAGACTACACGGAGACCTGAGTTCACTAAATTCGTTGAACGCAGGTAAATGATTAACAAAACGTAAGAGAAAAAAAAGCAGAAACCCCAAATCGCTCCACTGTGTTTGGAGTTTAAAATGAACCATCCAGCACCGTAGCAGCTGCAGACCTCATACATGTTTCAGTCCCCACGGCACTAAAAAGAGGCGCAGTTCTGCTTACCTCGGCAATGCTGCCACTCTTCCAAAGGCCTAACTGGGGGTCAGCTAATGGGATTATGTGAGTTGGAAGCCCTCATAAATGAAGTCCCCGGTGAGGAGCGGGGGGAGTCCCTGCTATCCCTTAACCCTCTTTAAAGCCTTTCCCTTTCACAGTCAGACAGGCACACGAAGACTGCACCAGCTCTGCTGCCGTGCTTATAGGAGCTGAGCTCAAGGCGCCGGGTGATGTAATAGGGTCGGCATCCACCCCCCCCCCCTTTGTACCAAAAAAAAAGAAATTTATATTCATAATTTTTTTAAAAGATTATTCCTAAAGCTGTCTAGCTTTATTGCATTGTACTTCTGAGGCAGACAGAGAGGATGGAGGCCGTGGGTCACATGGAAACTCTAAAAATCACACGGCTGGGGAAGACTGATATGGGTTTACATGGCACTTTTATTGAACAGTAAGACATCTGGCTGTAATTGTCATCCTCTCTGTATGCTTGTTATATTACACTTCTTTAGGACTATTAAAAACACTTTCACTGCCTTCGGTGCTTTTCCTCTTCCTTTTCCTAATTTTTGTGAAAGTATAAATAGTAGTTATAGGAGTACTGTTTATAATTAGAGCAGGCTCTCAGTGGATAATTGTACTGTGATTTAGTATCCTTACTGCTTTATTGGTATTTCACTCTGGATGCCAGCCAGAGTCAATGAGATGGGATTCTGGAGACTGTAGTGTCATATTTTGAAATGCATAATTTTATAATTACTTTTAGCACAAACTATTGACTTGTGATTATTCCAATTTAAAAAAAACCCTATTGGTCAAATTTTCATTCAGTTCCTCGGGCAAATCTTCGTCTATGCACGCACGCTTCTTAAGCTTGATGTGTGTGACTTTGTTTCTGTAGAAATGTGAGCTCAGACGGGGCAGAGGCTCGGCGCAGACTGAGGGAATGTGAGGGATTGGTGGACGCTCTGCTGCACGCTCTTCAGTCAGCTGTAGGGAAGAAGGACATGGACAACAAGGTGAGACAACATCCGGGTCATCCACTGTCATGCATACAGAATGAGCTCAATCTAATAGCAGGTTGTTGCTGTAGTGTTCTTATGAATTTATGCTGATAATGTAGCTGATAATTTTCCTGTCTTTTTTTTTCACAGTCTGTGGAGAATTGTGTTTGTATTATGAGGAATCTGTCCTATCATGTACACAAAGAGGTGCCGGGGGCCGAAAAGTACCAGGACCCGTCGGTGCTACAAGCTCCTGGTTCAGCGGGACCACAAAGGAAGAAGAAAGATGATGCTGGCTGCTTCGGAGGCAAGAAGGCCAAAGGTGAGAGGGAGGATGAACAGAGGAGACGGAAACACTATAATCAAACAATCACAGCTATCCAGTTAGTAGAAGATACAGATGCGTGGATGATGTAACTCTCAATAGAAATGTGTGAAAGTAAAGGAGTCACTCACAGCGACACAACGGCTCTTATTGCACGTGTTGCTTCAGAGGTCTTAATCAGTGTTCTCCTGTGACTGTTATCTAAATGATGCCGTTATCGCCCAGCTGTACAACGATAATGGCCGCCATTAATCAGTCAGCCAATGAGATGTGACTACCAGCCAGTGACCCCTGACTTCTAACGGGTCTTTGGAGAACCACATTAGTTCAGGGTTCAGGACAACACAATGCTTAACGTGTACAGAGATTTATAAAGAAGCCAGTTAACAGCTCAGATGCTTTCCGACATGTAAACACACGTGCAAAGTGAATAATGGGACGCGTTTAACTGCTGTACAGCCTGAAGGTATGTTCAGGAACTAAAAACACAAAATGCAGCTATAAAAGATGGTGCAGGTCGTAATTAAGCAACACTGTTGGCAATATGCTTGGGAATTTGCTACCTTAAGTAGGCTAAGTTTGGCCTCTTCTTCTGTTTAGTGTTGCATTTAAAATATGACATGATAATCAACACGCACTCGTGCTTTGTTTTGGCTAATAGACAGCCTGATTGTTGGCTCTTACTTCAATCTCTTTGAGTACTTTTCTCCCCCTCCCACGCAGTGATTTTAATTTACCACTGCAAATGCTGCTGCAGTCTCTGCTGTTTTATGTGTATTTCACCTGCCTTCTTAAAGCTGATGCTTAATGTTTTTTAAAGTCTTTCCCTTTTCCTTTATTCTTTTCTCTCTTTCTTGCTTGCTAACTCATCTAAAAACCCCTTTCTCATTTTTCTTTATATTTGACACTTTTCTCTGTCTTTTACTGCCCTCCGCACACCTTAAAATCTATCCCACTGGGTCCCAGAGACCATCTATGAACTGCTAATGGCTTACTATCTATACAAAGCACCCTTTCCTTTCTTTTTAGTCTTTCTCTCTTTATTTAGCCTTTTTTTCAGTTTTCTTTACTCTTTCACCTTTCCTATTCAGTAACAGGTGACTCCTTTTTCTGATAAAAACTGTTCTCATGTATTACACAGCCTCGTGACACAGACACACACACAGCACACTCCTATTTCACCATGCCTCTTCTCTCTTCTCCCTGCTTTGTTTTTTGGCATTGCTGCTGCTTCCTTGGCTAACTATAGAGGAATGGTTTAATCAAGGTGAGTGCCCCCCTCTTCAACCTTTCTCATTTTAGCTCTCTCCTCATCTCCATCCTCTCCCTGTCTTCCCCCACCTCTTCATCCTCCTCCTCCTCCTCCTCCTCCACCTCCTCGTTCTTTCCCCCTGGCTGTAGAATATAGTTAGAAGTAGTTTTGGGTGTCCTCCAGAAACCTGAGAAAGTTCCAAGGACTTAAGAAAATCGGGGGTTTCATTCATTCCACACACATTCCCTTACCATTCCTACCGACCGTAGCTCTGAGCATTATAGACTTCCGCCTGTCCCAGACTCCTCAGTTTGTTAGAATTAGTTGGTTGGGGTTTTTTGTCAGTCCTCTAAGATAGGTGAAAGGTAAAACGAGTGCTAAAACCGGTAAGTCAACAACAAATCTGTCTTTGTAGTGTTCTTAAGTAGAGCTTGACTAATCCAGCGAATCAGAGATGCTGTAATGGAAATTTAAAACACACATCTATCCCCAAATTGAACTTTGTTGTGAATTCTTTTAGACTCTAGATAAAATGAATCCTGACAGCTATGAAGAACACCGCTAACAGTATCCAACTGGAACTCTTCACCCCTTTCTAGTACACTTAAGCATAAATGTCAAGCTCTGCTGCACTCAGTTTCTTTATGCATTTGTTTGATTGTATGTGAGTTGAAACTTCTGAGGATGTCAATAGTTAAAGCTGAAACATACTTTATTAAAGCTGTCTGGATCGTGCGCTACAGTTTTCTATTATTTGGAACATTTAAGTGTGCAAAAAATATAGAGGTAAATGATTCTTTATGGATTTGAATGTTTGGGCTTTTTGGGTGTTGCAGACTTCTTTTTTTGATGCTTTCAGACAGCAGTGCTGGTTCTTTGTTTGCTGTGGTGGCAGCGAGGGAAAATTCTGACACCATGGCTACTAGCTCCCCATCTTACCAGCAGCTTGTATCGCAACACTAAAGCCTCATTCAGACATGTATTTCTGTGAATCTGACGCCTGACTTCATGTCATTTTTTTTATACAAATCGAGCATTTTCACTGTTTACAATCCTGCAGAGAGATCTCTCTCTTAGCCTGTGTGCAAGGAGCAGGTGAAGCTCACACACAGATCCCATGACAACTGCATTTACATTTCACTGGAGTCAAGGCTGGCAAAGCTTTTTCCATGTGTAGTAAAAGTCATGTGACCTTTCACGCTTGGATGAAGCCATGATGTCACTTTTTCTTGTTTAGCCAATGAAATAAAAGCCATCTTTGCCTGAACAACAGCATAAAGTCAGTTTAACAGAATAATGACGTGTGAAACACTTTAAAAAAGCTGAGCATTTATGGCCAAGCTTGAAATATAGAAATAAAATATTCCATTGACTTACATTTAGAATATTTTTTATAAACTTTTCTCTAAATAAATCATATATAACTGTTTGGGGGAGACAACAAACACTAACTTTATTTGTTCAAAATAAAATCCTCTATCCTTCAACCTGGATTTAGACAACTGAAGTAAATAAGCTTGTTTCCTGAAGGGAAGTGGTAGTTTAGCCTGCAGGGAGTGTTTGTACATATCTTGTTGCTACATCTCTGTACTGTGTGTACATTTAAACACTTGTGCTTTATTTGTTGTTTGAGATGCATTTTCTACCCCTCCAGTCCAAAAATTTTGACATCGTCCTCAGCATCACCCTGGCGTCTCTTTTGAATATCCAGTTCTCTAACACTCGTTTCCTTCCTCTCCTCCAGGCAGAAAAAACGGTGAGAATGACAAAAGCTACGACACGTTGGATCTGCCTAAGCGCACAGAGCCGTCAAAAGGTAGGCCTTTGTGAGCAAAACATTTTAACGCTACATCTATACAGAACATCTCATCTAGTGAGTGAAAGTGGTTGAGTTGGGTGGGGGCAGGTCATTTCTGTGGTGGTCAACAAGAGTGTGGGAGGCCTTTGACTGAGAAAGAGGCTCTCGGCTAGTTGGCTGTTGAGCTAGCTTTGTTTGATGGTTTTGTGCCTCCAGTGGGACGGTTGATTGTTTGCAGCTTGTGAGAGCATCAATTGTGTAAGCCCTTTTTTTTGTTAAATGCTGTGACAATGCACTGAGGCACAACAGGCAATAAACAGCCTCGGACTGTATACTGAGCTCTACCGAGTTTGCAGCTGAAAATCATCTATTGTTAAATATGTTGCATTGCTCTGTGCTCGAAGTTATTTCTGACAGTGCACCAGGAGTGGATGGACAGCATCTTCTTTCACATCATGTTTGTTCAGTATTGCAGCTGAACCTGAAACAATAATTAACAGTTAATTGCTATTAATTCCGCTTGATTAATTAAGAAAATAACAGATTAAGTACCACCACTGAGTACCACCTCAGTGTGGGTGCTGTTGTTATAGCAACGTGGCTCAAGTCTCATGATGTCATTTGTGTGTGACACAACATGAGGTGATGGTAAGCCGATGGATGCACCTTGTTGTTGGACCACAGTGCAGGTTTGTGTCTAACCGTTTCATTTGTTGCCGGGTTGCAAAAATGGTGGGTTAGATTCTTGTGAAGGTGTCGCTCATGACTCATCCAGTGGAGTCACACCTTGGCCAATCAGTGGAAGACAGTCTGTCGACATCATATTTTGAGCTCAACTGAGCAAACTTAGGATACTAAAAAAGTACCTGGTACCTAGGAACCAATGTCGATGAGTACCTCACAGAAATGGTGCTTTACTGATCATCTGGCAACCACCGGTCATGAAGGACAAATGTGTATTCCCTATCCAGTTGTAGGTGGTGGCAGTTGCTCTGAAACTGATTGCTAAAGCATCAGTCAACAAGCCTACAGACCAGACAGTGATCCCCTGGCAACTGCTGGTTGCATTCCAGGACTGGTTGGCAAGTGGTTTCTGAAGGTTGCTGGAAGTCTCTTGTGTGAAACTGGGGTTCAGGAAGTCACCGACCAGTCTCTAGTCTTGTGTGACTGAAGTCTAAAGCTCACAAATTTAAACAGTAAACACAGGTGTAGCAGCTCTTCCGGGTAACTTGATTAAAAAAAAATGTCTTTGCTCTTACCTGTAACTTCCCAGAGTTTTTTCTGGTTCTGGTTTAAAAACAACAAAAACAGTGGGACTTAAGTCCTCTAGAACGTTTCAGTTTTTAAACATTTTTTTTTAAAGCTTTTGTTGTTTGTGCCAACAAGATATAATGACTTAATTAGCAGCTGCTGAGGTGCTGACCATCTCCCTGCAATGTTAATCATGTTAATCATTCATGATAAGCCACATTGTTTACAGTAAACTTTCTGCTAATACAGTTGCCAAGTATTTACACAGTGGAAAAGTAACAAGCTGGCATATCAAAGCGTCCTGATTTAGGTTGACTACATTCAAAAGATTAGGAAAGTCGACCCTACCCTTACCCAAAGGATTTCTTTTCACATAATAACTAGAAGCCACATTGTTTCCACCCTGGACTATTGTAGAAAATGTTTGTCAGCAACACACAAAGCTTGCGTATGAGATGTCTTTAGCTGTTACCTGAGAACTTGAAACAGTGTGGTTACTGGGAAAACATGGTTGAGGCCTTAATTTCAGTCTGCGAATTCACAAACTGATTATTATTTATTGATCACAGTCAAATATTAAAAGACTCTTATTCTCTCTTCTCTGTCGTCTAATGCATTGTACAAGCAGACATGATGTTAGGTAACATTACAGGGGGCGTCAGTCCCAGATTTGGCACGTGGTTCATGCAGTAGATTGTGACTGTGTGTGTGTGTGTGTGCAGGCATAGCCTCTTTGCTGTTGGTATTTGGCACTAACAGGCAGTTGACTGTCATAAAAGCAAATTAGCCTGCAGTACAAACCTCATCGAGTTTGGAAAAAGATGTATATTTGCTCATGTGTATGTCAGTACAGTACATTACTCTGCGGTAAAGTGTCCGTGGTGTCTGTGGAATTCGCCTGCCCTTGTTAAACACCCCTATGTGGCATTAACACATCAGCACCTTCATTACCAGCCACTCACCTTACTGCAGGAACCTTTGGAGCAACCAGGATCTAAAATAAAGTTTGTGGAAATTGATTTATTCCCACAAGTCACCGCTCTGCAGCTGTACTTTGTCAGAGTTCAGCAGCTTTGGGGGTGGGGCTTGCTGTGCTGATTGGTTGAGTAGTCTAATTGCAACATTTCACCCAGTCTATCTCTGCCATCTCACAGACAATTCTGGTAAAAAGCTTGCAAAAATTCACCACGGCTGTGTGCATCTTTGGCAAGTTTCCTCTGCCAAAGTGGTTGTATCCTCCAGAGTGCCATCTCGCTGCTCAGATTCACCTGTCACAACATCGGCAGATTACTTTGTCTAATGTACTCCGATGCTTGAACAGTGAAAATGCAGACAACCATTGTTCTCAAGGCACCTTTTAGTTACATTAAAAAGTTTTTGTAAGTAGAGGCTTTGGGTACTTTGGATGGAAATGTGGCTAATGTCTAGTGGCAGGCACTCAAAGTCCATATCACTTCCTGATTGACTGTTAATTAGCCACATTAACACGTCAAAGTGGGCCCTCGTTAAACTAGATCACAATTAATTGCTGTGCTTTTCCAAGTTAAGCAGATTTTGCCTTTTTTTAAATCGCTCCTAAAGTAAAGGAAAGTAGATGAGCTACAAGGATAATAATTAATATTTTCCACTGGCTGGGTTTTCATGGGTAAAAGCCAAGCTGCCACACTGCAGCTGAGGATCTATAGCAGCTAGGCTGGTGCTGCGATTGCATTACACAATGTGGAAACAACTCCCGTCAGAGTTTTGACTCCAGAGAAAGCAATTATCGTTATAGGCCTAAATGTCATGCAGAGTTGAGATGAGTGTATGGGTTCGTGTTGTAGAGAGCGGCCCCGGCATTTTCTTGCTCTCAGACAGACAAATCATATTTGACATTTATTAGCTCAACACACAGCCAAATAACAACAGTGAGATGCATGGATAATAAGCTTAATCACCAGAGCAAAACCCACAATGTCTTTTAAAGCACATTTATCACTTTTTCTTCACTGGGAAACATCGGGGATGGACGCGCTTGCTACTGAAAGACTGTAAAAGTCCTCTGGGTGCCTTGTTTGTTTTTTCTGTGAAAATGTGTATTTGTGTGATTGGGGCACATACTCCACTACCCACCTCCCCCACCACCACCACCATCACATCCGCTGGTCACCTGGGGGGTGTTTGCAATGAGGGAGCGAGAGCAGCTCCCAAGGCTGAGGGAGATATGGGAGATTACATGTGTATCCCAGTCCTGATCTGATGTCAGACAGGGAGAGGTCAATGCAGGGAGCATGCTGGACCTGGCAGTGGGCAATGATTAATCTTGTTTATGTGTGTGTGTGTGTGTGTGTGTGTGTGTGTGCGTGTGTGTGTGCATGTGTGTGTGTGTGCGTGTGTGTGCGTGTGTGCGTGTGCTGGAAAAAGAAGAAAAGAGAAGACGAGAGCAAGGGCTCTGTGGGCATTTTATTTTGACAGCGGTTGTGATGAGAGGGCTGTCTGATGCATGTTTTGAGTCAACTTTTTAAAGATACTAAAAGCTTCAGATGTGAATAAGTAACAGAACATGCCCGACACTGACTAATAGCAGTTAAATGCTGTACTTTGTGTGTCTGCTAATTTCTTGCTGGGCAGTCAGAGTACATCAGGTTTTTCCAAAATTGTTCTGTGAAAGCAGATGCCCGATATAACAGAGTCCTGAGTTACGAAGCAGGATTTGAGCTTAACTATGTAACTTTAGGATTATTATGAAGATGGTTCACTTCTTACCAGCGTATATTACCATGTTAACGTACGGTGTAGACCCAGCCTGCGTGGGAACAGGTTATTTTTCAGATTATGGATCAATAAGCAGATATCACAGTCCGATGATAATTCGAATCTCTGAAAAATAGCATCATCATTCGTAGACGAGCCCTCTGACCTGTGTGCACAGATACTAGAAGGGTCTGTAGTTTTTCAGTAGCGTCTAAAGGCTGTTAAACACCACCAGGGCTGAAAGGATAAAAACTAAAACTGCCTCACATTAAAATAATAATTTAACAAAAAATCCAGTTTGTGACCTTTTACAAGATTGAATGATTTAGTTTCTTGAAAACAAAAGTAATACCTGTAGGAAGTTTGCCCACTGCAAAAGGCCTAGGCTGTAGTTCTAGCATTGGTGTCATTTGACTACAACTTTATCTACTATGAGCACTGGAAGAGAAATAATGTAGTTCAGGGATTAGAAATAGCTGCTGTATACAGTATGGCTTATAAAATAATGTTATGTAAATGTCAGCATGACTGAAGGTCGGAGTTATTTATCCCGTCATTAGAGAAGTCCGAAGTTACTGGTGGCGCATTATTCATGCTATCCACAGAGCTGGATAAAGTTACAGGGGAGTTGTAACAAAAGTGATTAAGAAGTGTGAAAAGACCCTTTTCATTAAAGAGCCTGTGAGTGTGGCAGCACCTGAGATGATGAAACGTTTTCCCAGCACTTAATTGAAACCACAGCGTTTACCCTTAGATTGGAAAAAGGTCAGGAGAGGAGAAGGAGGTGGGAAAAAGGAAATGATGTGAAAGGGTGTATTGCAGTTAAGTTATAGATTATACTTAATCAATTCTAAAGCATTAAAGGTCTATGATCGGCCAACACCTTAGTACAAAGTCCGTGTGATGTCCTGTTGTGCTGATTTGCAGTTGTCTGAGAATAGCACAGGTGTGCTGCATACGAGCAAGGATGACTGTTCCAATAATAATGTTTCAATCTGGTTTTTCCAACATATGTGAAAGTGGCTTTAGAGTGGACAGGTGGAAAAACCTGAATGGAATCTTGTTTCTTCCTGATTTCTTCCAGCCTGAATAAAATGTTGAAAGAACAGAGAAACAGTTGTTAGCTTTCCTTTGAGGAAACACTGTATTTAATTAATTAGACCTTACATTTGGTACAGTCTTCATATGTTTCCCTTTGTCTGTTCTCTTATGCGTATCTCTCTCTGCTTTATTGTTAGAGTACTGTTATGATGCAGGAGGGTGGAAAGCACCTCACACCAGCTGAGGATGTAGTTGTTTTCAGTGAGCCAGAGCATCCGAGTGTTCGAGTACAAGTGTTCAGATCATAGCCAAACCAGGACTAAGAGCATTTTACCTTGAGACATAAAAAAGACAGGCTTGAGCCTTTAAAAATCTACCAATTGGCTGCTCAGCTAATAACATTTTTTTTCCCAAGTGAATTAAGATAACTTTATTTGTGGCCTGCAGTAAAATCATTCTTACACATGCCTCCGACCACAAATGCATATATTATCAGTGGGATCAGATTGCAGAATGGAAAAGCTTTAAACTTGATGTCATTATGGGCACTTTAAGATGAAGACTGTGTACTTACAGCAGTCATGGGGGGAGTCCCAAAGATCCCATACTTGCCAGTGCATGTCAGAGAACAAACTAAACCTTAAAGTCCAAGCACTAATACCCCCAGAGGGTCAATCAGCCCCTCAGAGAAACTCAGGAGAGTCTTCTCCAATCACCACATCCCAGTGTTTTTGAGACCCAGCCATACACTCAGACAAAAACTGGCCCAAAGACGAAACTCCCAAACACAAACTTAGCAACGTAGTATATGCTGTGCAGTGCAGCGAGAAATGCTCAGACCTCTACATTGGAGAGACCACTCTTTCAACGATGCCAATATTAACATTTTGGACAGAGAAGACAGATGGTTTGAAAGAGGAGTGAAAGAAGCCATCTATGTTCACTGTGAACGACCATCTTTGAACAGAGGGCGGGGCTTACGACACCAACTGTCTGCCATCTATAATCCAGATTCGAAATCCCTTCCCAGACGCCTTAATGCCCACTCACATCTTGCGTCATTTGTTCTCAATAAGTCACATGATAGAGCGTGGCAAGATGTCAAACCTTGGCTGACTGTGACCCACACCCGTTTTCACACCTTGGCTCGTGTGATCAGGCTACGTCCACACTAATCCGTTTTCATTTGAAAACGCATCATTTTCTCTCCGTTTTGGCTTCCTGTCCACACTGAGACGGCGTTTTCCCCGAAGGAAAACGCAGCATTTTGAAACGCTCTCCAAAACGAATACATTTGAAGACGGTGCTTTCGCGTTGGAGTGTGGGCAGTGAAAACAGAGACTTTAGAAAACGATGACGCATTTTAGTCATGTGATGCAGTCATGTGACCAATTAAACAAAGATAGCGGAGGGCATTATACAGCAGTTGTTTTGTTTGCTCTCAATTTTGACAGCCCTATTAAAGATTAATATCAGTCTGTACATGCTCCAGATAGCTTTTCTTCAAATTCTTTAACTCTCACTCGCTTTTGCAACTTTGTACTTTGGTGTTACTCACAGCAACAACTCCACCTCATTGTTAGTCCATTAAAAAACTCTATGCTTTTCCTCAACCTTTTGCCGCGACGTTTCAACGAGCCGGAAAGTAATAAACGGCAGACAAAAGTGAGGCAGGTCGAATCTTCTTGCGTTTCACGCATGCGCAGTACTGGAACGTAGCGTTTTCAATCATTTCAATGTGGATGGACAACTCTGTGAAAACGACTGAAAATGCTAGTGTGGACGCAGAGCGTTTTCAGACGAAAACATCGTTTCAAATCTATCTATAGTGTGGACGTAGCCTTTGAGACACTCCCAATAGGACTCTCCGCCAATTGCTCTTAGAACTGAAGAAGGTTCTTGGCTGAGAGGTGAAACGTCTTCCAGAAACTTAAAGAAGTCCACACGCCTTTCTTTCCAAGTTCCTTAGACCAGCATTTTTTATTGAAGCAACCCTTCCCATGAATAATATAGAGACTTCCATCTAGCCAGATCATCTTCCATTTTCTTTAAAAGTGCGATGTAGTTTAGTTTATTTAATTATGCAAACCTAGGAGAAACATTAATACCTAAATATTTAATATTTCCAGATTGCAATAGGGTAGAAGAAGAATTATGGAAGGAGCAATTAATCAGAAGAACTGCAGATTTTAACCAGTTCATCAAATAATCTTAAACTCTTAAGAAAGAGTTTATTAATGTAATTACCTCAGAGGGAGTGTTTTGTGAATGCTGGAGAAACCCTCTTAATTATTCTTTCTTTTTACCATCACTGTTTTTATAGTGCAGACAGAGTTGTAAAATGTGGGCACTCTGCTAATGATTAAATATTAATTAGATTAAACTGATATACTGAAGTGAGTGAAAATATCATTACTTTTGTATGCACTTGGCCATAAACTACTAAATTTAAAAAAATATGACCCGAGCAGGGTCTCCACCAGCAGTTTGACTGGCAGCAGGGCATTTTAACATTGCCCTCAATTAATTTAGCGCTAGTACCCTTCTGTAACACTAATTGTGAGCCACACATGGAACAACAGAGCTTTGGTTTAGGTGCATCTCTGCACTCACAGTGGGTGACAAGTGAGACAGAGAAAGATGTCAAGGTGTTTATATATAACAGTGAGAGAACACTGAGAAGCAGTTAACACTATTCCCAAAAATCTTCTAGCCTATTAGTCACTAATTACTGGAGATAAGTGGACAGATATCAGCTCTCTAACATTTGCTTTGTTGTTTAGTCCTTTTTAAAGTGTCTTTGTGGGTTTTTCAAGCTGTGTTATCCCAAGCGGACCTGGGCTAATAACACCAGAGCAGAAACTCTGCAATCATGGCGCTTAATGAAAAGTCAGAGATCATTCTTTCTGCAGAAAAATGATCAATAGTTAAAACCCCAATACCCTTTTACTGCTACACTACTTGTATGTTTTCATATGAGGAAATGGTTGGAAACTTGGTGGATGTGTTTGATCTGTCAGTGCTTATTCCCACCATGATGAATCTTTTTGGCAATCTGTGTCTAATTTCAAGTGAGGCTTTTTGATCCAAACTGCTTTAAGTATAGCTAATTAGTCATATCTTGACAATAAGGGCAATGTGACGGAGCAATAAAGACATTTTGCTTGAAAAGCTTCAGCGCTTTCCATGTCTGCCCTTTTGCGCTCTCCATTTCTCTTTCCACCTCCAGTACTAATTCTCATTTGTCTTGCTCTCTGCCACTTTGGTGCTCTCTCCATCCATGAGAGATTTATTGCACTCCTCTCGTCGCGCAAACCCACAACCCTCGTCTCTCAACCAGCAGTTGAGAAAACACCCGCGTTTACAAAGACGACAACTGTGTAACATGCATCACTGTTTTTTTGTTGTTGTTGTTTTGTTTTTTTGTTTTTCTAGCAAGCCAAGCATTTAATTTGCGGAGAGGTCTTAGCATTGACAAACAACACTAGTGCGAGCTGTTATTTATTGTATTCTGTAACCCACTTTGATATCAACCCACTGGGGATCTCTATTTGTAGTGTAATGAACACTGACTGTTTTGCTGTCGGAGTCATCTCTGTCTCTGATGCGTCTTAGCTCTTGATGTCGGAAAAGTCAGGGGCTCAATTGAGTTAGAGAAAATAGAGCTACACTTTGATTGTTTGTCTCTGGTGTTGTCACCTCGCATGGAGGAGAAATATTTCACTTAATAGCTCTGTGGCAAGAATCTGATTCTTTTAATCCTCCCTGCTATATCTCTCTTTATGGCTTCAAGTGGTGGAGGAAAAGGAAAAAAAACAGCCACTTGCCCAAAGGCTTGATGAACATCCTGCCTCAGCAGGGAAATGTGATAAAGCAGATCCATTTTTCAAAATAAGGAATCTTTGCGTCATTACCCTGCTGGCAAGTCTACTTCAGACAAACACAATTCCAGTCAGGAGGAAAAGTTTAGCCTACAATAAACACCTTACCGTCTCCCAAATTCCGAGCAGTGGTACCAAGTAGAAGCTCTCTATTTTCATGCCTGTGGAATTTAACACCCCCATAACGAATACTGACTCCTGGCCTCACTGTCTTCATGCTAGCCCGCAACCAGCTGACTGCAGTGAATCACTTGCCCCTTTGTTAACCACAAAAACGCACCACTCGCTTGTTCCAATTGCCACCCATCTCCTCTCCTGCTGCTACATTTTGCTGCCAGGTGAGACCAATAATGATGGCTACGTCACGACCATCTAATCCAGACATGCAGATGGCAAACAAAGCGTGCATATAAGCATATAATGCTTGCACAGACACATGGCCGATGCACATTCACACATACTTTCTCACCCTCAGCTTCTTGGCTATCTTGACACATAGCATCCACTCCGCACAGTGTTGGTTCCAGACTGTCTGGCACCTTGTATCACTCTCTGTCTCTCTGTAGCCGCTGTCGTTGCATTTCTCTTGGCATTACACCTTCCTTGTGCCAAATTCACAATGTGTTGTGTGTCCTTATTAAATTGGATGCGGCCATGTCCAGAGGAAGGTCTACCCTGCTCTAAGAAAAGGACGATTGACTCAGATTGGTTTTATATTTCTGTTCCCTTGCTGTCACAACTGCCACATGAGGCAAAACTAAATTGGATGCAAAGAAACAAAACCCCAAAACAGATATTATAACACAGGAGACTTTATAATTAAATGGAGTATAACTAAACAAACGAATCCTGGAACCAAACATTAGTCATAATCATGCTCATTAAGGATTTTCATTTAAACTGTGTCTATTACTAACATAAATTTGTGGCAGCAAGAGTGATAAATGATGCCTTTACATAAAGGCGCAGATCTTACTACCCATTTACACTTTGTATGTCTGTGGTTGATTAAATAGCTGTAAGAGCAAAAAAACCAGGCAAAAAAGCATTTGAGACAGAAATCAGACACATTGTATCCTAATGTTAAAAGGTGTGAAACTTTCCCCCGTTCCTGGTTTGATAAGGAATATCTGTTGGTAAGAGCACTGTGAAAGTATATGCTGGGAAATATTTCCCTATGGCACATTAAAGTGACATGATTCTTCCCCTGAGGTTATGGAGTTTTGTATTGTGTTATGTGATCCTTGCAACCACTAAATTAGATGACACCAATGCCAACTTTGGGCTTTTGTTACATTGTATCCTTCCCATGTGCTTTTATTAACAGTGTAGCTGCCATTAAGTTAGCTGAACTATATTTTAGACAATAACAAACAGCTTCATATATCACAATCATTAAGTGAGAAAAACGCTTGGGTTTGTGTCCTTTTAGTTGACTAAACAATTACACTTTCCTACCCCATGCTAGTTTCCCCATGAAGTATTATTGGCTGAAGAGTTTTGTTTTCTTTACTATTTCAATCTGGCAACTGTCAGGTTATTTAGCCATCAGTTTTCCAAATTCAAACATTGGTGTGGAGCCTGAGACAGAGACAAAGTTGGTAAGTAAGAACAATGGCATTTCATGAAACAAGGATGGTTTGGCCGTGACAATAAGGTGGAGAGTTTCATACTTACTCACAGTTTTTGTACTTTTAGATTACTTATGGCCCAGTTACACTAAAGTTACAAAAAGGACAGGAATGTCTTTGCAACTTGAAAGTTAATTGTAATCCCGTTTTTGCCTTCGGCGACTGACTGAAAGTAGTTGTAGTGACCAACTGGTTGCCCACAGGTTGAGCGTGCAACACCCTATGAGGTTTCTCTCTTTGAGGTTCTGGCATAGGTAATTGTGAGTAGTTATTGTTTATTTTTGTTTAATGGAACTTTCTGTGTATTTAGATGGCAACAGATTTGTGATTTTCACCAATTTGTTGCAGTTAATTGTTGTATTCTCACAAACAGATTGCATGTAATTGGCAATTTCATCCCATCCCCATCAAACTGATACCAAACTGACAGCAGACTGATACCAGACAGACTCCATCTTATTGGCTTTTTATTATCACCCTGACAATGGAAACGGCAGTTTCATTTATAAGGCACGAGCATAAAGTCACTTAAACGAGCTTAACGCAGAAGATAAATACAATAAAACTGTGCAGATGCAGAATGTCTTAAGGCTGTGAAAACCTGTATCCTCAGAACCTGTTAGAGGTGCCAGACCTTAACTGATGAATAACTTCTTCTTGATCTTTAGAAACGTACAGATGAGAAATACATTACACTGAATTTTATTGGGAGATTGAAGATTGGCTAATTTTAATGACACGCCAAAGTCACTTTCCAATTCAATACAATTTTATTTCAATTCAATATAATTTTATTTATATGGCACCAAATCACAGCAACAGTCCCCTCAAGGCGCATCATATTGTAAGGTAGACACTACAATAATGCATACAGAGAAAAACCCAACAATCATATGATCCGCTATGAGCAAGCTCTTTGGCGACAGTGGGAAGGACAAACTCCCTTTTAACAGGAAGAAACCTCCGGCAGAACCAGGCTCTGAGACTATGAGAATGGCAACTGATTGCAAGTAGTTGGCCTCTGTGTTCAGAGTAGCCATTTCAAACCACTTGCAATAATTCTGGTTGTGCCACGAGTATTTTCCCGAGTGTGACTGTAGCAGAACTAGTCTAATATAACATTTAAATGTAATTGATTTGGAATGGAGAAATCCCTTCCCATCCTTCTTCCACTGATTCTTGCTGGAAGAAGTCAGTCCACAATACTTCCAGACAGGGGCAGATGTGTTCCTTCTTATTTAGAAGTTGCGTTTGTTTCTTTGTTTTGTCACCATCTTTCACAGCTCACTGAGCTCAGCTGCGTTTTCCACCAGTAGAGACTGCCCTCTACTGGTGTGAGCTGTGCTATAATACATTGCCCTAATACAATATTTATGAGTACGATATCAGTTAATGAGAAAGCATTTAATACCATTGAAAACTACTGTCTGGATCTGTAAATAATGATGGGTGATGGTGGAAGAGCATATCAGCCAAAGGTTTGTGGTGTTTGAGAGCTAAATTTATAGTGAAATTACTATTGTAGTACCATAATTTGCTTGTATACCAACATATTAAAAAAGAAATATTATAAAAGCTTACCCAGATGCTAATTTTCTTCCACACGCCCACTTCCCACCTTGCTGAGATTAAATCTGATTCCCTATCTGCCACACCAGCTGTTTGGAGTGTCATCCGCTGAGCACACTCAGCTACCTACAGCTAACTTGACACTCCCTGTCTTCCAGTTTTGCCTTTGTTGCTGCTAATAAAACACACAGGAAAAAGGACTAATTATTGGAATAGCCAGCGGCTCCGAGCTGACATTTTCGCTACTGCGACTCCCACTTCAACTACTCAGTGATGAAAAGGAGTGATAATAAGGCACGGAGTGAAAAACAAATGAGGGAAGCAAGAGGTTTATGTAAGTGGGACCACCGTGTGTTTTGTTGGAAATACAGAGAGGTTTGCATAATAATGCTATTCCTAGGAGAGCTCATAGAGAGTGACTGCGCTACACATCATTAGTGGAGTGAAGTCCTTGCAGATTATTATGTGTTTGTGTGTGTTCATGCATGGCAGCATTTATCCACCTGCGTTTGGCAGAGGACAGTGGGGCATCTCTAATTCCCAGCACTTCTTCAGTGGCAGTGCATTAACATAACAGCTCTAACTTTGTTTCCTCTTCAAAAAAAAAGAAAGAAAGAAAGAAAAAACCCCTCAGTGCCCTCTGTCTCCTCCTACTGTGCTCTGTGAAACTCCAAAAAAGTGCCAGGAATTCACAGTAGCCGGCAACATCAGGCTCTTCAGATGATTAACCATGTCATTCTCCTCCCACATCTCCCCAAACCTGAGCAGTTGGAGTAAAGTGATAATTATGAGACAAGAATGGTTCCAGGAAAGTAGGAGGAAGCACTGTGAGATTTAGTTGCCAATTGGAGGCTTTGTTTGGCCCTGTTCGAGACACAAGAGTGCTGCTTCCTGTTTCTGTGAGAGACGCTTTAATCTAATTAAAAGCAGATTAATGGCGTACTGACTGGCTTCGCTGGAGCTACAACAGAGGCTTAGTGAGGAGAAAAAAGCGCCCCCCTTCAGAATTTGCCACTGTCCTGTTACCTGTTAAATATCAGCCGTAAACAATCCAGATTGTTGTAAACAGGAGCGCCTAAATGCACCCTAAGGACCGCTGTCTTCGTGTACAATTGAATGAGAGGGTCACGGGCACTGGCAGGCGTCCAATCAAACTGTCCCTCCAATGAGGTTTTACTTGCAGTCTGGTCTATGTCTCATATTACATTGTGGCATTTAAATGACACTTTCATCAAACACGGCATAAAAATCTGTATTCTCCTTTCGAACGAGTAAACAGAAGAATAGAACGGGTCAAGGTCTCAGAGCGTTAACAATGTTCCTGGGCCCACATAATAGCTGTAAAAGAGAAGAGAAGAAGAAAGGGTAGTATAAGTGAAAAGTTGTGTCCATTTCTGTATAAAGCGAGAAGACTGAGTGGGTAGTGCTTTTTTGGTTTCTTAGCATTCATAGTCAGTCTGTTTGACTGGTCTATAATCAGGAGCATTTTGGATTTTAATGCCCGTGTGATTTGGCGATGGGCTCGTTTAAGCCGACGGGAGTAAATCATCTCATCCTCACTGCCTTTCATTTGACTCTTATAAGCGCACGCAAATCCTAATTCATACAGCTGTCCAAAAAAGGGAGAAAAAACCAGCAGCACTGCTTATTGACACACAAATATACTGTCAAACTCTCCCTCCATCTTACTCTCTCACACACACACACACATACACACACAAATATACTCATGCACTTGCAAAGGACAATGCACCTCACACTTGAGCATAAGGTGATGTTAACTAATAAAGGTGGTGTTGTCAGGGTGTTTCGGGAGAGAATATATTACCTAGGAAAATTGACCACAGCATCATCGGGTGAAGCTGAAAGGAGCGCTAAATGAGAGATGACTGCTGACACCTAACCTAGAGTGGAAATCCCTCCACCACCAAACACCATCACAGCCATCGTCATGCATTACAAACTCTGCTCTATTGTAAAGCAATCCCTCTACAGTGAAGCAGTTTTTCTACTCTTGGCTCTGCGTGATGCCATTGAGAATAGATATGTGTTACATGGTCATCTCAGGCACATGGCCCTGGTCGTGAAGAAAGCAGCCCCATCCGTCTTTGAGGACCAGCCAATCAGAAGAAATTTAGAAAGCGGTGGTAGCTAAAAATGAGTATCAGCTAATAGAGCCAGAGACAATGACAGTGAAACATGATTATTTTTAAAAAGTGTTGTCGTGCCATCTTAGGAAGGACTCATAACTACACATAACAAATATTTATGTTTCATGTTTTCATTAAATTTATTTCATTAAAACACCAAACACTGGTGTCGATACCGGTCTTAAAATCCTTTGCTGGTCAGGCTCTAAAAATGAGCTGAGGGTTTTGCACAAATGAGTCTTTTTGAACTGTGAATCATGCATTTCTGCTGCATTGTCCAAGAATAAAAACGTAGAGCTGGAAGGAGCATCAAATGTTTGTAAGTTGAATGAAAATGATCCACGTGCTGTATGTATTGGCATCAAATATTAACCGCTGTTATTGGCAGCTTTCAAGCAACAAAGATAGCCGCACCTCTAGTCTGTGTGTGTGTGTGTGTTTAAGCCTTATTACTTTCCTTCATCCGGACTGTGGGCTCAGGCCCTCACAGCCCACACACACACCCACCCCCCTTAGTCCATCTTCTTTAGTTCTTGGCCTCTATCTTCAGTCCTCGTTCCAGTCACTGCCATATCTCTATTAACCCACCCCACCCCACCCTCTTCTCAAACACACACACACCACACACACCAGCAGTCGACAGGATTATCTAGGCTTATTCCCGAAGGCTGGACACCCAAACTCCAAACCCCCTCCCCAAACTGCAGAGCACATCATTTAGCTAGTGCTGCAGTGCATCAGTTTTTCTTATTGTAGACTGTAAATGGCTCCCCCCCCTTTCTTTTCATCTTGATGCCCTGAAACGATCCATGCATCTCTGTGGACTATTTGCCAGACAGCTGTCCCATTCACCATGCAACATTCATAGCTCAGCTCCACTCAGTCACGATTTTTTGCTTGATCCAACCTTCTCCTCTTTGCTCCTTATACGTTTGTCCTTTCCTCTACCTCACCCACTATATTATTCCTTCCCTCCTTTGACCCTGTTCACCTGCTTTGTTGTGCCTTTTTTTCCCCATTCCTCTCCCTTCTCCCAGCATCTGTTTTCTTTTCCTCCTTGCTCCCTTTCCTACCCACCCAATCCCCACTTAGTCTCTCTTCTTCACATTCCCACTGTTCTCCCCTTCTTCCCTTTTCTTCCTTCTCTCCTCGCTTCTCCTGAGCTTCTGTTGCTACGCAATTTCCTTGTGAAATATCTGTCAGATGTGGAGAGGTGTAGTGCGTCGGGAATTGACTGTAAGGTGGAATTTGCGGTGAAAGCACAACATCGCCCTGACAACTTAAGCTTATATTTCAGACTTTCAGGCGCAGGTGAGCAACTTAAACTGCCAAATAAGAAACAGGAAATGTTGCCGTTCCCACGCAAACACATACACACACCTTGTCTCTGTGGGACCTGGACTCCTCGCTCTCTTTACCTTTATTTCTTCCTCTCTCTACCATTTTCTTGCCCTCTATCTCTTCCTCTCTGGCAGCCTCTTGCTGTAGCCTGAGTTTTTGGTTTCGTTTGTGTCTGGGTGAGGACGTGACTTGACTGAGTAAGGAAAGCAGCCACTCAAGGTGATGCTGGTACGCACTCCACTCTCAGACATGCACGTGCACACACACACAAATACAATAAAACACTCACAGGCGCGCACACACGCCCCTCCACTCTGAAACACTTGATCATCTGACGCTATTGTTGCAAAACATAAACTTACACGAGGCGCCTGGAGGGCTTAGCCACTAATTACAGCTCTCAGGTCGGCATTTTTAGCCAGTGGCTGTGGAATTATGGGAATTAGGTAAGTATGAGAAGGATCCCTATTTACAAACTACTCCAAGCTATGGTGTCCAGTTTGGCTTTCTAATTCCTGCCTTGAACACATTACCTCAGAATAATATGCAGCGCCTAAATGCTGCGTTATGCTCCATGCACACTGAAATGCAGCATGTTCCTTTTTGTTTTGCCGTTTCTGGCCCAACTGTCTCCAGTGAACCTTGAATGAGCCGATTTGTTAGTGGCGATGGAGAGGTGGTTTCCATGGCAACTTTCGTACCATCATCGTGTACTTTTTCATTTCTACATATTGTCTGCATCAGTAGCTTAAAGCAGTTTTGGCTCGTGTGCTACATTTTGTGTCTGTGGCGCAGATTTGACAGGTGGTGAGAGGAGACTGAAAGACGGTGGAAGAAAGCAAGCAGAGAAACAGGAAGGAGACGGAGGGATAGAAAACAAATGTGCTCAACAGCACACTTCTCTGTATCAATTTTTTCTCCATTTGTAGCCAATGTAATGGCACAGCCAACACATGCATCTGCGGGATGCAGCTGGTAGCTTGTCATACTCCACAGCAGATTTTTATGGGCGACGGGGCTGACCGGCACGACAGGCACCAAAACTGTGTTAACATTACCTGGGAATTGAAAGCAGCAGTGACAAACTCTCACATGTTTCAAGGGAACCCATTCTGCTTTTTCATTATTTTCTGTTTTGTATATTCTGTACAGTTACAGTGCAATAGTCAGTTCTCATATTTATTTACATGAGTAAAACTTGAAGGGCTTATAACTGCTCTGAATGGTCAGTTTCTGTCACATGATTCTGCATCCAACCCTAGGTATTACTCTACATCTTTATTGAATATTCCTGCAGTCTTACTTTTCTCTAATTTAAACCCAAAACATAAAAAGCAGTGCCAAACTAACAAATTACCTGCTCTCAAAACGCAATCAATTTTTTTCTAAAAACAAGGCTAAGTTAAGAACTTAATTGAAACATCAGTCATCTAAATAAAACTTGTATGGCTTCTGTGCAAGAGTACCACATTAATTAACCCTATTTAACATATTAAGAATGGAGTTTGACATAAGCTATATGTGTCTGCAGCGCGTTCATTGTTGTAGTTTCTAACATTAATGTGAACATGACACAATGATTCAATGTTTAAGCAGTAATGTGGCACTAATTACAGAAAACAAGTTCTAATATAGACCCCAATTCTTTTGATATTACTATTAGAGCCTACATTCAATTCTGGACTTTGAAATGGTTTGTTACAGCCATGTATTCACATTTGTCATAATTAATAGAAAATGGAATGTATCCCATTGTAGCCCATTGTGTTATTATTTCCAAATAAAAGCACCTAGGTACATAACATTAAACTTTTACAAGGCGTCAAGTATCCAAACCTAGTTATATCTCTAACTACCTCATGTTTCTACAATAGGTGATGTGTAGTATCTGACAACTGTGTCTAAACATTGTTCGATACTAATTTTGAAAGCCATTTGTTCAATAGGAACTTGTTATGAAAGCCTGATTCATACTCTGCGCAACTTGGAAAGTGACAAGTTTCACCAATATGTTTTTCATCTAAAGGGAAATAACATCTCCAACCGACAGAAACTCTAATATAAACTAACACCTCCACCTGGGGGCTTAAAACACTATTGCATTAGCAGGAGGGACATTGGAAACAAACAGCCATTGCATTACGGCTGTCGATCCACTGAGAGGCCAGATAGCTGCGAGGCACATTCTTGAGTAAGCCATAGAAAACCTAATACAACTGTGGCTCAGTACTGAGAAGTCCATCGGCTTTGTGTCTGTGTCCAAGGTTCAGTGGCTGAAACTAGAGATATGGAGCATTTCTGCTGGCCTTAGTTAAAAGAGTACTTGGACATTCTGGACAGTTGGTGTCAGTTCATCTGCAGGTTTTTGCTACCGGTGATGATCTGTCCTCTTTGGACAAAAAGCCCGCAGCAGGACTCTGCAGGCCTGTCAGCACCAGGAAGACGGGACACTCTCTTGTCACTGCAGAAACAGCTTGCTGCAAAGAGTGCTTTTGTGCTAAATGGTAGGAAACCAGCTTTCATGGACCAAACTCTTGGTCTTGGTGGAACAGAACCCCCTGCAGTGAAATGGCACACTGCAGACAGAGGAAGGGAGTGACAAAGAGGTCTACACATTTGCCTTGTGCCTTTAGCTATATGTTTTCTCCTGTGGTCCACTCTTTTACCAGCTCCCCCTCCCCTTCTCTTCATCCACATCATCATGCCAGTATATCTTTTTGCTCCAAAGCTGATGGGTAGCTGTCCAAAAGATGGGCCAGTTGCCACCTTCTGCCTTTCTTTGTCAACATCCAACAAACTAAGGCCAACCACTATGTGGGTATGCTAATGTGTGCTGCCCTGGGGCTGCCCGCAGAGATGCCGGGCTGCCTGCAGAGATGCCAATCTGCAGCGGGAGCCAACTGGCTATGAGAGGAGAAAATGATGCTTTGACTCCTGGACCCTGTCAATCTGAAGGGGTGACTGGAGGGTGAACTGCCGTGGCACACCATCAGCGTGCTCTGTTTTGGCCCCTCTCTGCTTCAGGTCTGCTGGGAGGGAATGTGATCCTACATCACATGTTTTCCCTCTGGCACAGGATGAGTACACTAGTGTGTTCTGAATCAGCTGAACCAGACAGGGGTCAAATTGATTTTGCAAAAGAGTGTTTGTTATCAGTGTGACCTACGTGGAGGAGCTGATTTTCACTGTGGTTTGCCACAACAGCAATTACACCAGAGAGAGCAATGGAAGGGATTTGAAAGATTTGAATGTACTTTTGTGCGATTTATACGCTGCATTAACATGCATCTCATATCGGGGCCTAATTACATTCACACCTGACATTAAGATGCGTCTCAAGCATACAAATGGGATTTCCACTTCTCTAACTGTTAGATTCACTACATGTCCATGTAATATTTCACATTCACCAGAAAGGAAGCATCTACTATACCAGTCCCCACAGATACTTCCATCCAGTCCTTCCAAGTAGACATATTTCTAGTTTGTAGGACATCACAGTTGAGCCCAGCAATTTAAGACACCTTAATTGTTGCTCCTCCTACGTTGGACTGGATAGATGTCAGCATGGTCACTTTGCTACCTTGTGCAGCGTCAAGCAACACCTCTCTATCAAAGGTCTGATCTTAGTCGAGCAGATCTCCTGCAGTAATATGACGAGACTCGGGGAAGGAGGAGAAAACAATCGAATTTTTGCTACAGCAGCTTCTCTGTGCGATCAGAAACATGGGCCCACTGACCACCTTTAAAGCAGGCCTCCCGTAATTGACAGATAAATTGCATAAATTCCGGCCGCTCTAATTCTTACTATCCATCATGTTTTGAAAAACTGACACGGTGTGTAAACTCCATCCATCTGGTGCTCCTCCAAGCAACAACAATAACAACAAAGCGTAATTTTCAAACGCTGTACGACTGGAATTGCCTCTGCATAGCCTGCCAATTTCCTTGTTTTGTTTACACGGCTCCACCGTTTACCTTTTAGTTTTTAATGAACTCGAGAGAGTCGTGACCATTATTATGTTGGTGGCGTACCACTTTTAATGATGTGCTGTTTTAGCTGTCGCCATGCTATGGCTCTGCCCTGCGGAAGTCTTCATTAGCACTGTAGCACTCTCCCATGTGCCTGCTTGTACTTATATAAGGAGGTATAAATATAAAGAGGACTGGCAGGGTTAAACGCGTATGAGAGTGGAGACTCGATAACTTCAGGCTGCCCCATTGTGGTGGTCTGATTTATTTATGCAGGAAGAGAAGGTCATCCTGTGGTCAGTCTAGCATTATGAGCTATTTCTCCGGACTTTTTCTTACTTTACCTTCCACGTGTTTCTCTGATGCTCAATCGGAGCTGTTTTACAATGAGAGTAACAGGAAAAAGCTGTTATGTGAAAATTACTTCAGTATGTTATAAGAGATGCTTTCTTTTTTCTTGCTGTTTTCTATTTTTCTGCTTGCCACTCTCTTTATCCCCCCCTCTCTCCTATGAGTTGTAAAAAGTGATGGGGCATCATGTCCTTCCTGTTCAGATGGAAGTGTTGCGTGCTCCTAGTGTATTGGAAATGGAGCAGTGAATAAATAGAGTGCTTGCAGGATGCAGAAGGAGACCGTGTTCTTGATCTAGTCGGGGTTGGTCGATGAACATCGCTTTCATCACAAGGGCTTGATGTGTTTGTGTGCGTGTATGGGGCTGTTTGAAGAGGTATGTATCGAGTTCTGCCTGAATGCAGCAAACTGTCTGAGAGCAAGGCAAATTGCTCTGGAGAACCGAGTCGATGAGTGTGTGAATCGGAGAGAAGCGCCTTCATTATGCTCACATACATGTGCTGCGTGTGGATTCGTGTGTGCGTTGCTACCTTGCTCATCAGTTAATCCATTATCATTTACCGGCCTGTCACAACCTGCGAAGGTAATAGTGTGGGCACTTGAACTGAATTAATGCTATGGCTCTGCACCGAGCGTCACTCAATCACTTCAACTTAACTTCATTTCTAACCCAGTTTTCATGCACCGCGGCCCCACAGAGTCCCCTCTCTCCAGTGATAATTGAGCTCCACCTCGATTGCAGGAGTTGTCGCCATCGTCGTCTACTTGGAAAAGAAACCCCCCTCTCCTCCCCTCTCACCTCATTTAGGGACGAGCTTGTTACTGACTGTGCCGTTCTGTGTTTGTGTGTGACAGTGTTGTGTGTTTGCATGCGCTGACTTCAGAGCAGAGCTCAGCGGGAGTCTTTTGTGTGGTGTGAAGCAGGGAAGTCAAACCCATTTTATCTTAAGTGGGCTGGACCAGTGAAACTCTCTTTTGTCAGTGAAAAGAAGTTTAACTCCACATTTAATCCCTGACATATCTTTATGTAACAACAACGTATTGTAATTTCAACAGTATGTATCAGTTTGGAGTCTTTACTGGGCTGATTCAGGCCCCTGGGTCTTATGTTTGACACCCCTGGTATAAAAGATAAAATTACAACTAGTAAGATGTCAAATGTTAGTCCAAACTTTGACTTACATTCACTTTCATCCCTGTGCAAAGTAAATGTTTTCTTTCACCCTCTGGTCTCATCATTGACTTGAAAGCTGCACCTCACACCTTGTGCTATTTGTCAGATACTGCAGAAGGCAACAATATCATCCAGGGTGCTGAGAGGTCCAGTTAAGTAACTAATTAGTGAAGCTTGGCAGATGCTGCTAAGTTTAGTTACATTTGTTATGAAGGCGGAAAATGGCTATGGTTACCAAAAGCATTGTTAGTACTAGGCTGTAAGCACACTGAGGTGAGGTATATTAACTGGGCAATCTACAGGGATCTACTCGCTTTTGGAGCTGGCCTCAGTCGGCCTTTAGAGGAAGTACAGTTTTTTGGAATGTCCCTTTAGATTTATTGTTCTTCCCGAGAGGCTGCAGCCTGCTACAAACAGATGTTTGCTACTATTGGAAACAGCACCGATGAGTGCTGTGAAATTGCAGTAAAATTGTAACAATGAAGGCTGTAAAAACAACAATGAAGAAAAACAATAAACAGAAAGAAGCAAAAACTAAAGTTACAGCTTAGAGGAACTTTTTCATTCTATTATCAGTTAGCCCAATAAATCAACACATACATTTTGGGGATTAATGCAGATTGAAGTACATTGTGTTAGCATACGTTTAACATTTAAATACCGGACTTTGGCTTGTATTTACATGATCTTGCATTTGATCTGCTTTGCTAAAAGGTTTTGATACTTCTCTGTACTCGCAAGAGAAGTATTAAGTACTAGTGCTCAACTTTAATTAGATATTTAGTTGAAAAATGGGGAAACTCAGAAGTTGATATGCATGCTCTCCATGCTACACCTCAGGATTGAATCCATCATATTCAAGTAATCTCACCGTGTTTGCAGTCTCACAGAATATAGGGCCGTGGGTCGCCCTGAGCCAAGGTCACGTCACACTGACAGCTCATCTCCGTGTCCAAACTGTAATTCTGCCTAACAAACTGACAACAGCAGGCCAAAAGGCAAGCAGGAGATGACTGATGACAACAACAACAACAACACTTCAGTGTACAGTTGCCAACAGAACTTGACCTGGCTTGCACTAATTAGTAAAGACCTCAGGGACTTGGTGCTGACATTAAGCCCTTTCCAAAAACTGCTGAGTAAAAGGCTCTGGCAGAGATACTTAACATCTCAACAGTGAGAAAATTCCACTAAGGCTAAAGGAATTAGTTTAAACGCTTAGTGAATTTCCCCCTCCATTTTCCTCTCCTTTGTTGAACTGTGCACGTCTTTCATTTGTAAAACTCCAATTTCATAAGTCTCTTCGCTTGGGTGCCAGACCAAAACCCCAGGAATTTCAAGATGGAGGGAGTGTGGATTTGCAGATTATGTTACAGGAAAAGAAAGCGCCATAGTATGCACAGTTTTGGAGTGCAGAAAAAGCTTCCAAAGGTTTAACGTGGCTGACATTTTGTGTAAAGAGAATCTGCTTTGGAGATGAAATGTCTGTCAACAAGACTGCCTGCTTGATAGGTTCCAGTTTGCTGAGTGTGCACCCAGTAGGCCCAGAAATATGAGGCGCGTGAAGAATGTTGCTGAGTGTCTGGTTTGTAATCCCCACCCACCCACCCCCTTTCTTGCGTTGCCCCTGAGAAAAAAAGTGATTCATGTTTTAGCACGTGATTACAACTCGGGGGGTAGTCGGCTCCTCACTCTGCTTCATTTTTGAAAGTAACTTCTGGAGCAGCACCTCCAGTAGCGATCTCCCAGTCTGGCAGTTCCTCCCACACGCCCTCTGGACGAGTGATCTCACGGGGAAGCGTCTCGGGGAAGAAAACCCCGCTTTTTGAGTGTTAACTACTATGTTGCTGTGTTTGAAATCTGGCAGTCAGAGCACTCTGGCTTCCGCTCTCTGCAAATTATGAGTGTGAGATGTGGATTTAGAAGCACAAATGTCAGTTTATGTGTTTATCTTGTACTTCTTGAGCACAAAAATGATACTCTCCTCTATTTTTTAGTCTCCTTCTACTAAAAAAAAGTGAGTCAATAAAAAAAGGGTACATTACCATAAGATGCCTTTTTATGGGTTTTGACTGCTGATTTTATATGTGGGCCCAAGTCACATTACAAAAGGAAAGAAATCTTTTTCTACATTTCAAGGATGTACTAAGAGCCTCGTGAACCTGCGCGCATTAATCAAACGGGGTTACTGTGCATCCCAGCTCCTATAATACGGGGCTTTTCAAATCGAACCTTGGAATTACTGGCCTTAGAGCACATGGGAAGAAGTAGCGGGTTATATATCCTTTCATTCGGACCTTCACGGATAGAAGAAGGATTTAAAATTGCATGTGCACTCCTGTTGAGGATAGGAAGGAAGCTGTGTTTCTGTAAAAGCTGATTTTAAAGCTTCAGCTAGCTTGTGATCTGGGCTGCAGAAGTCTGTTAAAGCCTCCGTGGGTAAAAGCTGTTTGCGCCCCCTGTATTGAAACACTGTTGCATTAGCTTTGTTTAGATTAGATGAGGTGGAGTGCTTCCTTTGCAGAATATAGCTGGTTCTTCAAAACTGGAAAGAAGTGTTTCGGTCAAGTCATCAAAATCTGTTGGGTGTCTTCCCTCTCTATGTGGCCTGCTCGCTCCAGTAAGGTGAGCAGATCAGTGTGTCTATTCACCCCGCTGAATCAGAAAAGTGTCATTTTGGTTCCTGTAAATCATTTGTTAGTGCAAAATAAGAAAAACCTTGGATGAATACATTTGATTTGATGCGATCCGACACCTCGGCCTCTCCCTGTGCCTGCTCTGTCTAATAGCTGATAATATAATTACATTTCCATCAGAGGGAGGCCTAATGATTGACTGTGCTGGAATGTCTTATGTGCTAGCGAGATAAACCTCCCTCTCAAATACTCTGGGTTTGGTGAGGGCTGTCGGATCAATAACCTCTCCTTCTTCTGTTCTCCTCATTTATAATTCTGAAGTGTTTTCAATGGTAATGCTTTAGTATTACTAAGTGGAAATTTATTAGGCGCTGCTCCAGCTTTTCTTCATAAAGGAGTTGTAGGCTGTTTAAAACCACATAGACACAGTGGGTTTCATCTCCTAACACTGTTTTGCATAGTTTTGTCCTCAGGAACATTTTCGAAAGTTTGCAGAAAGAACTGCGGTCCAAATTTTGTGGTGTCTGTCAAGGTTGTGTGCTATCACCAGAGGTGTTGTGCATTACGGCAAACCCAAGCGTCTTTTCCTGTTTTGCTGCGCCAAAGTACATTTCTTACGGACAGAGATGGGCTGTGTGAAGGTGCTGAGGTCTAACTATCTTTCTGGCTACAGATTCTAACCAGTGTGTTTGTTTCTCTGTATTTCCCTGCAGGCTTTGAGCTGCTGTATCAGCCAGAGGTGGTGAGGCTCTACCTCTCTCTGCTGACAGAGAGCCAGAACTATAACACCCTAGAGGCAGCTGCTGGGGCTCTGCAAAACCTCAGCGCTGGACAGTGGACTGTGAGTACTGGGTTGGGGTGTTACCGTATCCTGTTGGCTTTTTTTCTCCCTCATTTATATTTTTACAGCTTCTGTCCTCATCTTTAACCTTGTACATGTCCTGCGATGGTAGCAAAAAGACCAAGTCTGCTCTCCCTCCCTGGGAGACAAACACTGTTCTTTTGTCGATGCTGGTGGTGTATAACGGCTGTGCCATGACTGCAGGTTTTTGTAATAATAAGATGGATCTGTTACTCCCCACTTGTCATACACAATGTCAGGCATACCATTATGACTGCTGACAGGTGAAGTGAAGAACACTGATTAACTCTTCATCATGGCGCCTGTTAGTAGGTGGGATATATCAGGGGGAAAGTGAACATTTTATCAAGTTTGACAAGGGTTAAATTGTGATGGCTAGACGACTCGGTCAGAGCATCTCGAAAACTGCAGCACTTGTCGGGTGTTCAAGGAGGGAACAGTGGGGAACCAGCAACAGGGTCATAGGCAGCCATGGGAGCCTCCACCTCGCAACTTACAGGACTTAAATGATCTGTTGCTAACATCTTGGTGCCAGACACTCTCCAAGAGTTTAGTTGAGTCCATCTCCCGATGGGTCACGGCTGTTTTGGCAGCAAAAGGCGAACCAACAGGATATTAGGCATACTGTTATGCCTGAATGGTGTGTATGGATTCTTGTGAAATCCTTGGTGTCACGTTTAAATACACAGAGTGCCATTTTTCAGCAGAGGGCAACTCTGAACCCTAAACACAACCCAAGCAAAGTAGTTGACACCCTAGGATGAGAATGTGTTGGCTGCCTTCTAAGAGCCAAAGTATGGATGTGGAAACTGATTTCTCAGACCCAGTTAAACCTCGCTCTAGGTAGCTCATGCACAATGTATTGCTGACTGGTTGCATTTGGATCAAGAAAGATGAAAACAGCATTGTTAAGCTAATGCTAGAAATAACGTTGTTAGTATATGGTTGTTTCTGTGATGGAGATTGAAGCTAAATTAAGTGTAGATACCTTTAGAATGGGATCCAGCAATTTAAGTAGCTCTAAATCAACAATCACTTCAACATGACAGCAGCACAAGACAGGGGTGGGTATTGATAACCATCAAGGTGGAATAATATTAGATAAGTGTTATATCTGTTATCCAGCACTCTCATCTCTGGTAGGTTTTTGCTTCTGATGATGGATTAGATGAGAAGCTGTGCAGTCAGGTCTACACATTTATTCCAGTTAGAGCATCTGTGGAGCTGCTGTCTGGCTTGCAGGCAGTAGTGAATTATCAACAGGGATGGCTGGTAGTCAGCTGCCAGTTTACGCGCAGCACCTCGGGCAAGAGCGGTCACTTATGTTTTCCAGCAGATGGGCTGTATTCAGCCCACGGCAGCATTATCGCAAAAGCTCTTCTCTTAACACCCAAGTGTCAGACTGTAAATACATCTTTCAGTCCTCAGATTTCATCAGCAGCAAAAAGTCCTCAGAGACGTGAGGAAAATCACCTGAAATCTTGATTTATTTATTTATTCATTTTTTTTCTTGTTTCGTTAGATCAGATTCAGCTCTGAATTTCTCATTCAATATATTTAATAATTCACATGTAGTGATTTTTAGCTAAGGTGCATATTTGGAGGTGGAAAAACTCTTTCCTGTTAGATGTTTTCCCTGGTAAGCATGATCAGAACGCCTGAGCAGGCTAACAGTAACCTGTGGAGCTGCTAACACACCAGACTGTCACATCTGGTAGCTGGACAAAGAGTGTCCTGCTCTCTCAGAGGATATCAGAGCTTCTACTTGAAATCCTCCTCATTCTTTGCTTCTGCTTAGTACCACGGGGAGTTCCCTGAATTCCAAGGCTTACTACTGCCACCTGGTGGCTCAGCTTTGACTGTCCTCTGCTTAATTACATCTCTTGGGTTATCAGCACTCCGAAGAGAAACCCTTTTATGTCAAGCTTAATGTTTCATGTTACGAAAAAATGAGAAGTAAAATCTACTGATGTTTAAATTAAGACAAATTAAATCACATGTCCATTCAGAGCCCCACTGTGTGATGTCGTGAATTACTTATGCCTAAGGAGCAGTGATGAGCTGCCTTGTAGTTACAGAACGACTTTCTGAGTGTGCATGGCCATGCATAGGTGGAGAATATTGCAGAAGTGTCCTCGCCCTCTGTGCTGGTGTCACAGAGATCGCATAGTTTCCTCTGTGGGACTTACCTTGGTGGCTCAAATGAAAGGATGTGCACTGATATTAGGGCTGATTCAAGTACTTTATAAAATTCTAAAGAATATAAAAAGCACTCACAGCATGCCCTTCTTTTGCCCTTCAGTGGTCCAACTACATCCGAGCCACAGTGCGGAAGGAGAAAGGTCTTCCCATCCTGGTGGAGCTGCTGCGCTCTGACTCTGACAAGGTGGTCCGAGCTGTGGCCATCGCTCTGCGCAACCTGTCCATTGATCGCCGCAACAAGGATCTAATCGGTACAAACAATTAGCAAAGCCACACAGTTGTTGTTGTTGTTGATGTTATTTTGGATGGCTACTGCAGTAATACCAATGAAGGTTTGCTATTATTCTATGAACGATTTGAACCACATTGTTTAAAAGGCTAACAAGTCTTTTCATGAAATAATTCTAACATGCCCGCATGTTCTGACCACTAGTTGGTGGGAGTGCAGTTATGATTCTATACCAATTTGCCCCTTTTGTTGATACAGTTTCCTTATAATAAGCCAGGGACGAATTGTGTGGCTCCCTCTCTTTTGAACAGTTTAACACTTCAAAGTCCATCCAAAGCCAACTCAGACGCAGCTTCCCCCATCGCATCTCATCGTATACTTCGTTCATCTCGCTACCATAAACTGCTGGGAAAGCATTTTTACATGAAAGGATTGTAGACTTTGTTTCATAAGTCTGGAGTCACATTAGAAAGGGTGTCACTTTATTCACGGGCACATAGAAAATGTGAAGCTGCTGCGTTTGAGAGTTTGTGTATTTTCATTACTCAGATTCCTACATGTCAGTGTTACATGTGGACACTAGACTTTTTTTTTTTTTTTTTACAATACATTAAAATTAGCTTTACATCCACCGAAGTCTCCGAGGTCAGCTTAATGACTTATTTTTGGAAATTTGACACAAAGCCTTAAAATTTAGAATCTTCCTAAAAAGGAAATACTGCCCAGGGAGGGAGCTGCTGGAGGTTTGTGCTCTCAGAGTGCTTTGTGTTTGACTCTTATTCTCCCTGTCACTGTCACCTGGTTAACCTTAAACACTAATTCACCATATAGGAAGTTATGCCATGCGGGACTTGGTGAGCAACCTGCCCAGCGGTCAGCAGCGACCAGCCAAGAACCTGGAGGAGGACACTGTGGTGGCCATCCTCAATACCATTCACGAGATCGTCACCGACAGCTCTGAAAACGCACGCTCACTCATCCAGGCCCAGGCCATCGAGAAACTGGTCGCCATCAATAGGACCAGGTAAGATTTTCTAAGTACAGTCGGACAAATATTGCATTGACGTTGCTCTACGACTGTTTTCCCCTTTCCTTACCGAGTCAAACTGAAGCAGCATGCTCATATCCATGAAAGCTCTGCATGAGGTGTGGCCATACTACTGAGACATAATTATAGTATGACCTTGTATGCAGTTTCATCATGAGCCTTCATATTAGTATTCATGGAGGATGAATAATGTAACGCGTCTCGTGACGGCGCGAGCTTGGCTACAGACACCACTGCCCACCTCACATTAATAAACAGGCTTTTAGAAGAGGAGGCCGTTCTCACAGTGGGTGTCTCTGTTGTACTCAGCGACTAGTAGCAAAAATTAAGATATTCAGGCTGATATTTTCAAGAGGTGTCTTATATAACCACATTGTTACTCACTGCAAATAAAGGCGTTAGAGCCGCACCACATTTTAAATGCACTTTTCAAAGGCCCGTCCTTGTGCGGTGATGTATTGATCATCCAGAGTCACTTTAACAAGCATGAATATACATAGTTCATTCACAGACCAAATAGCTAGTGTTTCCTCTCAGCCTCATGAGATTAGCTTTCTTTGAAGTGAGCCCCCTCTCTCGCACCCACATATAATTAATACTGGTGGCTCAGAGGTAGCTAATGAAAGGCAATGTGTATTCATCTGGCTGTGAATTAAAATCTAGACCCTGAAACTGCCCGGGGAACTCAAAAGTCTTTGAATGAAGAGATTGATTGCAGCGGTGCCTCGCTAGCACGCCCAGCTGTTACCGTTTTGCGATTAGGTGAGGTTACTTCTTCTACTAATTTCCTCTTTTTTTGGATGGGGGGGCCCTCTTCAGCCAATCAGCACGTGAAACGAAGGCAGCTTCCCATGTGCTGCAGACAGTGTGGAGTTATAAGGAGCTGAGGAACGCGTTGACCAAGGACGGGTGGAACAAAAGCCACTTCCAGGTATGGAACCGAAGTCGTCCTTCACAAATAATGTCAATCCAGAGTGTTGTTATTGTTCGCTCAGAAGGTTGAAACCATGTTTTGTAAACAGCTCCATTCAAATAGTTTTGAGAGTGGCTCTGTTTGCCGTTCCTGACATTGTAAAATAAATTCCAATAAATCTCCACTGACTAAAACTTGAATCAAGCTGTTCCCAATATCATGTTTACATCATCGAGACAACATAATTCATTTCTGATACTTAGCTCGTAAAATGTTATGAATCATTATGCGCTCAGTTCTTACCCCACATTAAGTTAAGTTGATCTGTATGTTACGATGTGCTTCCTGCTCCCTCTCCTCTCTCAGCCCACTGTGACGGCCACTCCTAAAGCAACCAAGAACGGCAAGCCGGGCTACGATGACACCACTCTGCCGCTGATGGAGAAGAACCAAGGTCAGTCAGTGCCTGTGTGGTAGAGTGTATGCTGTTGTTTGTGTCTGTTTCGAGGACTAAATGGGGTAGGACTAGGTTGGTGGAAAATGAAGACCACTTCAGTGACATTGTTGTGTAGCTCATTAGAAAGTAGTCCACCTATTCACCTCATGAAGAACGAGATGAATAATGTTAGGTCTCTTGTCACATGTGTAATCCTCAAAAATCTAAGATCAAAATAAAGACAGTAGATACATCTTTTTTTAGTGTTTTATGTGTGCAGTAACTACTCCATATGGCCTCCATATGTTTTGGTTTTTTTAATTTTATGGTCCTCACACCCTTTTGCTGATTTGCTTTTCACCATTCTGTCAACCTCAAGGAGCGAATGATAAATCTCTGCCTCTTCAAGTTGTCAAGTTATATTTTATACCCGTCCAATGGGAACAGTCTCATTAGCTGCAGTTGCAGGGCTCGCAAAATTTCAAAATCCCTGGTAGCCCTTCGGGCAGGCACTCTTCAGTTTGTGGTAGCCCAAAATAAATTTAAGTAGCCCGAATAAAAAAGAGAGCAATTTTTTGATTGATGTTTTGTTTCCTGTTTTGTTTCCGTTACAATATTATACATTAATGTATAATATTGTAACGGAAACAAAACATTAATCAAAAAATTGTTGAAACACAAATTACAACATTGTATAAAAATTACAATCGTCAACTCAAATACTTGGATCTAATTGAACAGAAATTTCTATGAACTTGTAAGAACTGTGCAGAACATGAATCAGTCTGTGTCAGATCCTGAATTTGAAATTTCCACTGAAGTCACGGGTAAGAGGCAAGTGGAACCAAGATCTAGGACATTTTTTTAGAAGTTTGCAAAGACTGCTAAATTTTGCCAATGGTAGTTCACTCTTTGCAACATAGCACGCTGGTCTAAACAGATTTTTCAGGTTTATTTTTAGTATGTTCTTTGCAATTGGTGTTTGTTCTGGGAAAGATATTGCAGACTGAGCAATAATGCATTTCTTGCATTTCTCATGGGTTCTAATGGGGGTCTTTCTTAAAATTACTGGTCCCAGTAACAAAGGCGCTTGTCGACTCAGAAATCGAGGGAAAACCAACAACACACCCGGCAGAACATTATGTTATTTACAGGGGTGCACATAAGTGGTCCGCAGGTGCGCATTTGCTGTCAAAATAAAAGACGCGCACCAGATAAGAAGTAGCAACGTGCGTTTGCGTACATATAAAAGGCACTGTTTTTGTCCACTAGAGTGGGACTTTCACGGCACATTCTGCACCACATCTCTGTGCGTTCATCATTTGTTTGAAGCCAGCTCACCTCCTGCAACCACTTTTCCGAGAATACGCGCTTCTTTTGTGGTTCGGACTCCTTCTGACATTTCTTTGGAGGTGGAGGAACACCAAAGTAATTGCTTAAAGGAGCTTCTTAGACATCTTTAAGAGTTCTAAACAAATGTCTGTCCTCCTCCAGAAAATCTGGAGGCGCGTGTTGTAACTTCTTATCTGGTGCGCGTTTTTTATTTTGACAGCGAATGCGCACCTGCGGACCACTTATGTGCACCCCTGGTTATTTAGCTCGTCATATTCCAGCCACAGAAATTCTTTTGTCCCTGAAACCATAAAGCTGCACTTTCTTTTTCCCTCATAGTCTGATTTGTCATAACTTTTCCGTTTTGTGGTAGGCTTTTATTTGGCTGTCACTTCTTCACCCTGACCTGTCTTATTTGGCTCTGCAGAACTAAAATATATATCCTGCTGCTTTTACACACATACTTACATAACGGTCAGCGATTCTCTGCGCGATCAACCTCTCTCATGTTTAAGCTTGCTGTGGGAGATTTCACTTGTCAGGTTTGAATAGTAAGCTAATGAGTGATAAGACGATGTCAGAGGAATTGGTGCGCAATTAATCGTCACTCACCAATCAGTGCTGCCGCTCTCTACACACAGTTCGCGCGATCGCAAAGTGAAAGCAAAAAACAAGCACAAATTCAAACGCGATTTCAATATGTCACATATTGACAGTGGTTCACCGATGCCAATGACACAATTACTCAGCTACATGTCCGAAAGAAAATGCAAAAGCATTGACATATATTTTTCCTTCCTATGATAGCCCAACGGGCTGGGCTGAGATAGATTTTGGTAGCCCAACTGGAAAATTCGCTAGCCCCGGGACGTCGGGCTAGCGATTTTGCGAGCCCTGAGTTGTTTTAATTTGCTCCCCATTGTATGGGATGAATTACCCGTCCAGTGGGAACAAGCCATCAGACTGATGATAGAAGGTGGCCCCCCCATTTTAAAGAACTCCAAAACTAAAAGTAAAACTAAAATGAAGTCCCAGGCCTTAACAGCTAATGGCTTACTAGATACCCATACAGGGAATACTAATTAGGATGCTTTGGCATGGTTATATTTAGTGCAAATCTCCAGGCTGCTTTGTAACCAATCTCCTTTTCAAAAAAATGTGCATCTTCACACTAAGCTGGTTCATGTGAAGACCTTAATATTTTAAAATACACTAAAGTTGATCAGTTCAATTAAAAAAAGAAGAGAAAAAAAAGCAATAATTACAAACATCAGCTGGATAGTGTAGATCCTGTCATATGTTGTGGACTATATTTTGCCAAGGATGAATACATGTGTGCTGTCATTTTTGGTAGCAGGAGTCCCACGTTTACTACACTGAAGGAAAATATTATCCAGGTAACTTCTTAATAAAATGGTTTATTTTCGGGGTTTTTTACTGGATTTGATGACAGTATTAAAATAGAACATTGTCACTATTTAAGAAGTCTGCATACCCAAATTACAGCACAACATGTTTATTGGTGGACATTAACATAGAGTAACCCTACCCCTGCAGTCCTCAAAGCAGGTTCAAACCAAGTGCTAATGATTACTGGAGCAAGCGTTTGACTCAGTGTGTGTTTACTTGTTGGGGACATGTATGCTTTTTTCCCCGCCTCATGGCTATATTGAAGCACAGTGTTTGCACATTGCTACTACTTTCATCCTCCTCATGGTGACGCTTTGGTGTGAAATGTCACAGTAATGCTTTTTTCATAGGGGTTAAAAAATAAAGCACATAAAATGTTAACTACAACTTCAAAAAGCATACTGCTGCTGTTAACAAAAACCTTGGTCCAAAAAAACATTAATAAAGAATTTTAAAAAGTTAAGAGCTGGCTTTATAGAGACTGAGTTTTTGACTGGCGTAATGGTGTCAGGGATAAAGAAAATGTCCTCAACTTTAAGCCAGCGTGTGTTGCTGCATCTGCAAGGAGCTGGGATAGAGGTTTTCTATAACAGCAGCAGCAGTTTATATAAGGGGGTGGGAAGGGGACTTGTGAAGTACGTTGGCCCAACAACAAACATCTCACTGACAGAGGAGTCAGCAGCATAGCAGCAGTTTTTTTTCTTTATTTTTGCATCCATACATTCATATGAATCGTGGCACTCATGTCTGCCCACTCTCAGTTTGCATTATTCAATCACTGGCCGAGAACCATCGCCCTGAAAAGCAGCATCAGCATTGGCTCAGTGACTCAGTTTGTGTGTGTGCTGCTTTTGTACAAATGGCCTATGAATGCTTTTCAGGCACCAGGAAATGTGGCAGTGGTGATATGATACCTATGGATGAGCTGGGCCCAGGTAAGAGCCAGACTGCATGATAGTCCTTAGCCAAAGAAGAGCTAGTCCTCCTGTGATCTCGCTCCAGAGTCCAATCCTCTGATTTGACGTCAAAGATATTTTTTTAATCTGAAAATTCGCCCACTAAATCTCTCAACTTTGTATGATTGCTTTGGACCGAGCTTCAGACATGATGCTTTTTGATGCTGTATGCACGACCCCTCTCTTGACAAGATGTTTGTACAAAGCTGGGCCTGTATCACAAGCTCAACACCAAAGGATTTGGGTTGTTCTCTTACTACTTAATGAATGTACTTTTAGAATATCACAGGATAGATTCTCCACTGTGCTTCCTTTAAAGAGGAGATTCATTTTGGTTTTAAAGATGTCATTTGCAACTTTGACTATTTTGTAGCTTTCTCCGGTATTCATTTGTGATCGCTGACGGTCAGAGAATAAGATTATTTACTACAAATAGTAGGGTTGCATCAGGACGGGCATCCAGCATAAAATCTGTCCCATATCAAACATGCTCATCCATCCGCTGTGGGGACCCCTTGGGAAATAAGAGAGCAGCTGAAAGTACCTTCGACTCCGTGTTATTGAATGCTGGTGTTCCTTATAAAGCAACTCACAAACCGACAGAGGAGTTGTGCAGATATTTAAATCAGGACTACATATTCTCTTACCTCAAAGTAGAAATTGAGATTATTTATGATGGTTTCTGTGCTGACTTTCAATCAGGAGGAGTGCTTCTCCTGATTGAAGAAGGTAGAACTCTGAACCCTGAGCACATCAGGGTGACACCCCCCGAAAAATCTAAATAAATTACACAAAACATTTTTAAGCAATAAACTGAAAAAAAATGCTGTGTGTAGTAAAAATGATGCTAATTAAAACTCAAATGCACATTATTACCTCGTCGCAAGCACTTACTGAACTGATGGGTGAGTCATGATAACTGTACAGCAGCGGTCCCCAACCCCCAGGCAACGGTCCGTGAGTTGTTTGGTACCAGGCTGCAAGAGTTGAGGTTGAGGCTCGGGTGTGAAATTTATGGCTTTCAGGGTTTTTGTCGGCTTTTATTGTTATTTTTTTTTAATTATTTTTATCGTTAGCTTGGTTTCCCTTGGTCTTTTCCCGTGCGTTATGAATAAATCTCTTTCTTTTGGTACCAGTACTGGTTTTATTTTGTTGTATGTATCCGCAACACCTTAAAGGCCGGTCCGTGAAAATATTGTCAGACATAAACCGGTCCGTGGCGCAAAAAAAGGTTGGGGACCGCTGCTGTACAGTAAACATCGAAACCCATAAAACAAAAGTAAACACAAGTTTGAACTATTTTTTTACTTCATGGAGGAGAATGCAAGTTTAAGGCATTTCCACACTGGCCTCCCTTTTGAGACCCCAAGGCCATGCCATCTTTTATGTACAGCCTTTAGTCCAAAGAAGATAAAAGTGGTGATTTGCTGAATATTTTTGTTAGTGTACTTATTATTTTGCATATAGTAGATTTAGTTAGATGATTTATGTGACTAAGCTAAATGCACTTTAAAAACAGCATTACCCCTAGAAGTGACATCCTCTACTCTGAGACTTGATAAATGAAATGCCCCGGGCTACAGAATGCATAAAACACATTTTCAGGCCTGTTCTAAGGACAGGGTTAATATCTCACTTGCAAATAATTGATGTGTTTTGTTTGAGACGCACTGAGGGTAAGTAACACGGGTACTGGCAGGTTTATAGGAGCAGAAACTGCTTTCACACATGCACTGCAGCTCTGACCTTTTCTAGGACTTTCCCAGCAGAGGTGCACGTGAGAATGCAAATGTCTGACAGAGTCACATCAAACATTAGCTAGCTCCCTAGCACTAGTCTGTGTGATGTCGGGTTGCAGTCGTGTGCACATAGTGCTGTTAATATTCCAGTGCATTCACCTCCAGCAGGTGGGCGTCATGTGTCCTGTCTTCTACACGTCGCTCCACTACCCCCCCTCACCTAAATCACATGGAGTGCTTTTTTTTAAGCGTGTCTTACACGTGAGAAAGGACTACTGTGGAACTGAAATTATCCAAAGTTCGTGTGTGAAATAGGCTTGAGAATTTGGAGGCACGTGTATTCTCCTCTTCTTTCCTAACACTCACAAAAGCTTTCTGTCTGCCTCTTCACACAGTTTAAAATAACTTTCTAAACTATTTGTCTCAGTTCAATGATAATCAGGGAAACAGAGGAATTAGCTGACAATTGTTCTCTGACCTCATTAGATGGTTACTCTACCATTGACCAGAGGGACAAAGACTGCAAATACAAGACCGGCGACGGCTCGGTGGACCTGACAGAACGGGAACCATTAAAGGTATGGACAGAGCTCTTCTGATCTCCTGGGGGAGCAGGGAATAGACAAGGAGATAATGATGCCTCATTGAAATATCATCACGTCCTCTTCGTCTCTCTCTCTCTTCCTGTTTTCAGTGGTGGTCCTCATTAGAGGCTGTTAATCCTATCGATTCTTTAAAGAGGCTGGAAGTCGTCGTTCTCTGCTAATAGTGCCACCGCAGCTGAGCGCTGTGGACAGCCTCAGATCTGTGAGCTAGCAGTTAATTGAGTGTAAGCATTTGGAGTCTGTAAAGTAATTAATCTGAGACTGATTAAAAGAACCGCCAACAAGTGCTCCTTGTGGAGACAACCCTTGCCTTGGCGGTGAACAGACCGCCGTGTTATCGAATGGTCGTCTGCTGATTATACACACACATCACACAACAGCGTGTTAAACTGATCGGCAATCCAGCCTCAAAGCAGAGTCGCGGGCTAGTGGCCTCAGAGGATGGCATTTATGCATCAGATGATTTTCAAGTACTTTACGCTGTTTATCTTTCATCTTCGTTAACACAGTATGGATGGGATTGGCCCTTGAGGCTCAAAAATGAATGATTCAGCTTAGATGTTTGGTGTATTTTCACATATTTGTTTCTCCAAAACTAACACGTGATTATATTTTGGTGTTAAAGTGACTTAAATTTACCTTTCAGATTAAAATATGTAGTTTTGTTGTTTTTTAAGCCCAACTATATATTAGCTTGATATTTGCGTGAAGTGGGTAACAGTAGCATAGTTTAGGGTGCATAAAATTACAATGTAGCCATTTTTAATTCATGTGCACTTAGCTGCTCCTCATTTTCTCTTCGCTGTTTAAAATTGTAGATGTTCATATTCAACATAGCCAAACATTCAGATAATGAGCGCAGTGTACGTGTAAGTAATCCCCGTGAGCCAAAGTTTCTGGCCTCACAGCGCTGTGCTTCATTTCAGACAGCTTCTTCTACTCTTTGCTCTCTATAATGTCACAGTGGGATGATGTCCTTCTGACAGTCATCTCAACACATCGCTCAGGATGTGAGCACAGAAGCAACGCCACCTACAGTTTGTTTGCAACGGGCAGCCAATCAGAAGGAGGTTAAAGGGCACCTAGGTCCGTTGTGAGATCATAAACTTTATTTTTACAGTACTGGTATTTTAAGCAGTACTACAAACATGGCAGTGTAAGATCAGCCTCACACTTGGGGACCTGACTCAGTTATGCCAGTTCCAAACACCTGCCTGTTTGTTAGCATTAGCTATCATAAACTACCTGTAAGCTATTGTAAGGCAAGTCTGTCGGATTGAGCGCGGGCGCATGTTCTTTTTTACAGAGTAAACTTTTTATGTTATTATTTTTTGTTTTTCTTTGTTATTTATTTGTTATATAGGTTTAAAGTTGGGCCTTGCATTCTGTGTTATCTTATCTGAGGACTAAAGTGTTTCTTAAAATGTATGTTCATATTCAGGATGTCACTGCAGTGACTGCGATGGGGAAAAGCAGTGTTTCTCTGCTCTCTGTGGCTGAAGTTTTAAAATTATCCCACCTCCTATTCTCGGATGTGTTCAGTGTAGCACGTATAACTACACCCTACATCAGTATGTCAAGTTGTCTGAAAGTTTCCTGTCAGTTTTAAGTTATTTTGTGGGCTCTTAGATCTATATCGATATTTGGTCACTTAATATATTGGCCAATATTTACAGACACACAAAATGTAAACAGATTTCTATATCATTTCTTAAATGTAGTTGTTTTCGAGTCCTTAAGATAATGACAATGCAGTTAAAAAATACTCTTGTTTTGGGCGTTCCAGCAGGAAGGTTGTGCCGGGCTCCAGGCTCTATTATCACCGCTGATTTAAACTGATTTTTCCCCCACACTGACTTATAATGTCAGTGTGGGGGAAAAACAGCACTTGACACCAAGAATATTGGTGTCAAGTGCTGACTAACTACACCATTATTGCTAGTAGTGGTGGACATACTGTGGGCAAATAATAGGACCGATCACAGTTTGGGTTTCAGGCTTTTCAGCTGAGTGAAGGAAGTAAAGCTAAACTTCTCATTCATTCAGAAGGGAGAATAACAACAATAAGTATAGCAGCTTCTGAAGTATATTCCAGTGACAACTATATTTAGGCTAACTAGAGCTAAAGATATAGTGTCACATCTTAAAAGCGCAAACACTTTACTCAGCTCAGAAGGCAGCAGTAATCACAGCAAACAGTTGTGCTTGTCTTCAGAGTGTACAGGCCTGCTAGCATCGCTCCAAAGCTGTCTTTTAAGTCTGCTGCCTGTACTTCCCAGAGGTGTTCAGCCCGCTTTGAATGCAACTTGGCTACCAAAACGCGCTCTCTTCCCTCTTTCTTTTGCATGTTCTGGTTCGCTGTTTTGTAATCAACCCGAGTTCTTTCCGAGCTTTCCTGAAGGCAGGGAACTAACACTGGCTTCTCTGATCTTGGATGCATGTGTATTTAAGCAGGAGTGTACATGTGAAATGTATTGACCTCTTTTTATGTTTGACTGTGTTTTGTTTTTAACCCGTGCTCCTTTGGCTACAGAATGACACAAATAGGAAACACTATATCAGGAGTAACAGGCCTGCAGTCAGTCTGGTGGACGCTTGTGATGTTAAGCCCCAGCCTGTTGACTCCTGGGTCTAAATGCATGCATGGTAGGTCTGAAAATTGAAGTCACAAACAGGAGAAACTCCTCGCACCTTTCATGTTGCATCCTTTTCATCCTCCTTTTGCTCCTCATTTCTGCCTGTTTTCCTCTCACCCTCACACTTTGTCATGTAGACTTGCTGTCACCCTGCACCCAGACCAGTCAGGTGGAGAAATCACCTCTTTCTTTGCATAGAAATGACATTGTAAACAACTTTTGAGGATTTGTGTTTTGTGTAGAATTTCTGCTTCACATGTGCAGTGCAAGAAACCAAATGGTCAATATTTAAACCTCCCAAAAAAACTTGTACTCTCTGTATCACATAGAAAGAAGGGTGGCGCTGGTCCTCTGTTCACAATTCAGCACCACCCGTTAGAGCAGGGCGATATGACCAAAAATAATTATCACGATATACATTTGAAAATTTGCGATAACGATATAACTGACGATATAATTGACGCGAGACAAAATACTTTACAACTCCACAACTTTATTAGTGCAAAAAGAAACCCATCAGTGTATTTTCACTTAAACAAGCAGCTGTTTTTTATGTGCATTAAAGTTATATAAAAATGTAACACTGCAAATTCCTTGCTGACAGTTTAACCAAAAGGCATTTCCAGTAGAAATTGGCCGACATATCCTCAGCATAACCATGTATAATATCCACAAAACTTAAAGAGGTTATACACACACAATACGGTAATATTATGTTGAAGCACAGTACGTATCACTCCGCGAGGCTCCTGCCTACGATAGCCGTAATGCTCCGACAGTCCATCAAGCGGTGCGGCTTCGTAGCTTAGCAAAGTCGTACTAAAACATTTGACAGATTTTCGAGCGCCGTGTACCACATAAAATCGTTTCGAGGTCAGTAAACACAACCAGAATTCATACATAAGGCACACGGGATTATAAGGGACAAAATCAAAGGATTGATTTTAAGTGTGCCGTATTTTCCAAACAACACGGTAATAACTACGGCCCGCTAGCATGCTCTACCAAAAATAGTGCTTTGTTGTGTATCTGACGGACGAAAGCTAAACCAGTTCCACACCACTGAAGTTGCAGCATTTTTACAAACCAATTCTGGTTCATCCGTTTCATTTAACGATCCACTTTCGCTCTTCTCATTCTGCGTCGCCGCCATGTGCGTATGTAAACATAGGCACTGCGCACACGCGTTTTACCCACGTTCTATCGCGATATTTCATTTTCCTATCGTTGCCCAAAATTACACCGGTATTACCGTGAACGGTATGATATGGCCCAGCCCTACCACCCGTCTCATTCAAATGTAGACCTATCCTCACTCATTGCTTCCCCCTGACAGTCTTTGCTGAAATTGGCAGCAAATGATGAAGGGGAATCATTCTTCTGCACTCTAGAGAGATCCTCCAGGGACTCTGTTATGCCTTAATGAAAAGCAGCAAGGAAAAGGAAAAAGATATATGCGCGCACACACACACATACTATGTCTGCAGTTGTCGTACACCACATATCTCGGGTCAAAGCGAGACGATTTCAGATAAAGAACTCATGCAAGTTGATAAGCTGATGGCAGAAATCAGTGTGTATAATATGCAGGAACCCACACAAGTTTGCACTCCCATATATTGTGTTTGGAGATGATGATTTGTAGATGATTTAAATGTTTTGTATTTAAATTTCTGGTATGAGTGATTTCAAATAGGCTTATGTAACTTAGATTATCATATTATGTGTAAGTTACAGAAAGAAACTTTTCTGCGGTTGAGAGAGAATCAAACACATCTCTACTACTGTTTGTTGAAATGCTGTTTTTCACCATTAGAGATAAACGTTTTATCAGAAGCCTCTCTAAACAGTCACGTAGCGTACATTAGTAGCATCCTTAAACATGGATAGACCAGTAGGTGTCACACTGTAACACAACCAATACCC